>NC_092441.1:1820000-2192500 GCF_036169615.1 Heliangelus exortis | reverse complement strand
AGGAAAGGAAAGGAAAGGAAAGGAAAGGAAAGGAAAGGAAAAGGTGGTGTCAAAGTGCTTCTACAGCATTTTCTGAGTTTGAAAGCAGAGGTCCTGCCCCAAGACTTGTGCTACTGGAGAACCACTGAATCATTTTGATTCAGGAAAACCTTGATGATCAATGAGTCCAGGATAAACTTAACACTGCCAAGTCCATCACTAACCATGTCCCTCTGCACCACATCTACTTATCCTTTAAATCCTTCCAGGGATGGTGACTCCAGCACTTCCCTGAGCAGCCTGTTCCAATGCTTGACAACCCTTTCAGTGAGGAAATTCTTGCTCATGTCCAATTTAAACCTCCCGTGGTGCAGCTAGACCCATCTCCTCTCACTCTGTCACTTGTTATTTGGGAGCAGAGTCTGCCACCCCCTTTGCTACAACCTTCTTTCAGGAAGTTGCAGGGAGTTATTTCCCCTCACCCTTTTCTCCAAACTAAGCAGCCCCTGTTCCCTCAGGGTGCTCCTCCAAAGACTTGTTCTCTAGATTCTTCATCAGCTTCATTGCTTTTCTTCTTTGAGCACACCTCAGTCTCTATGGACAATATCCACCATGCTCCATAGAACTTAATTTCTCCTCCTCAGTAATAATTACTGACATTTGGATGATTCCAGCAGTACTGAGTGCCCCCAGCCATGCTCTGTTGTGCTGCTTTGCCAACACACAGCAAAGACTTGGTCTCCAGCCTGAACTGCCTGCAGCTTAATTAGCTATGAAACACATTACTCCTGGTGCTAAACTGCTGCAGGGGGGTGTTGGGTGTTGTTAAACAGCTGCTGGATTCTCCCTGAGAGGGAAATCTATTTATGGGTTGTATTTTGAGTCGTAAAGTTTGCAACTCTGCTCAGGAAACAGCAAGGCTGTAGAACTGGGCTGAATTAAAGAATGTTCAGTCACACAGAACGATAACCATAAAACAAGGGGTCAGACACTGCCTGGCCCCAGGTGGGTGGTGCAAGGGCCACTGCTGAGCACCCATGCCTCAGCAGTCAGAGACCATTAGCAATTACCCTCTGGCCCCTGGAACTGGTTGGATCCAGACAGCTCAAAAATAATGTAGCCCCACTGGAGAGGCTGTGCTGGTGCAATGGGAAGTTCTGGAAGGGATTTCCTGGCTCACTAAGTAATCCAGAATCTGGAAGTACAAAACTGAGTGAAAATTAAGATTTTAAAGTTGTAACTTGAAAAAAAAACAAAACCCTACTTCTTGGTTCTCAGTAACATCTTAAGACCAAGGGGTTAGTTATGAGGCTGGCAAAGGTTGGGCTATTTCTATTTATCTGGTATCCCATTTGAATTCCCCTGCTGAGAGCTGAATATTTAGGATTTCCATGGCAACACATTTCTGAACCCATGTAACAATCAGACTGACACGTGTCAACTGATCCAGGGATGCAGAAGGTAATGCCTGAATTTATTCAAGCAATCACATTCTCTTTTCCAAGCCTAATGCACATGAATACTGAGTTAGGAAGCTGAATTGACAGGGATTCCATCTCAATGAACATGTATAATGTTCCAGACCAGGAGAGTAGCATTTAATTGATGAGTGGGATTATATTTACATAGCAATTGTAACAAAGACAAGGTTGGCTTTATATGAAAGACTATTTCCTAGTGTCTTACTGCTTGCTTGTCCAGGAAAGCTATTCTTTTATGGGCAAAGAATAAAAAATCAGAACAGATGCACTCAGCTTTTCCATGTGCTTCTTTTCATCTGCTGCAAATGATGAAACCACCTCAATAGTCACATTGTGGTTGCCTTAGATACATGCATTAATTTACTCCATTATAACTTAGATGCTGGTTGTTCAGTTGCACAAGTATTAATAGTTATTCAGTGCTGTCCTCAAATGGCTGTTCAGTGACTAATGTCAAATGAATAAGGGCTCATCCTAAATCCCACATAAGTCAATGGGCATCTTTCTCCTCGTTTCATTCAGAGCTGGAATTAGCTCTCCCTGTTGCAGTGCCCCCAGATATTCAGTTTTTGTGTCCTCAGGACACCTCTGCAAGGTCAGGTAACGCTGCTGAGTTTCACAGGTAGGAAGCTGGGACAGAAAGGTTACTTTTCAATCATCCTGCAAATACACAGAGGCCAAACCATCTCTTTTCTGTTGCATGGCAAGGAGAACAAGGCTTGTCACCTCCACTGAGTGGTCTGAATACCTCCAGAAAATGAAGGAAGGGCTCAGGAGCCTCACACCAATGCCACACTCACTTTTTTTCACTGACTTATACAGGGAGCCAGGCCTTAAATTCCCAAAGGGTCAGGAGTGCTCCTCCTTCTCTTGAACTTTGACAACAGGCAGTGTGGTTTAGGTCCATCTTTGTCACTCCAGTAGGAGCACATCCCATTAGGTTTACCTTAGGATATACTGTGCTAGAGACAGGAAAATAAACTGAGGTCACTTTTACCACAAAAAGTTCTCTCTTCTCTTAATCTAGACTTCCCCTGCTCTGTGTCATGCTGCCATAGGAATTGTCTCCATGGATGGTATCAGAATTGCCTTGTTGACATCATTATTAAAGCACATAATAGATTGTTGAACTGCTCTGATATTTATCTTTAGGTCAACAGCTATTGAGGCCCCAGAGGCAAATCAGAAAAAACACAGACTCTTTATTAGCAGAACTTAATTTAACTGTATTTAAACTAAATTAAGGAGTAACAAAAAAAAAAAAAAAAAAAGAAAAAAAAGACCTTTCTTAATGCACTCTTTCTTTATGAAGTATGAAATAAGGATATTAGATTAGTTTGATCCTGGTTCTTATTATGAACACACAGTAGATGAGAATGCAAAAATTCCCTCATTCAGTTAGGTACTCTTGGATGTCAAATCAAAGACCAGGTGCTCCACAAGCCCATTTCCTTTCTTCAGTGTTTTATGTTTCCTAGCTCTGTAATTCCCCCCAGGAAACCAAGAGAAATCTTAATTTCTTACCCCCCACCCCCTTGCCCCCACCCCATTAAAGTCACAGCTCTGGACATTTAAACAATCAAGCACATGTTCTTACACTGTCTGCACCTCATGCTATCCATAAATGGTGATGTGGTAAGAAAAACCATGGAGGAAAGGAAATGACATTAACCTTTTCCATCTGATAAATAAGGGCTCTATTCAGCTGAAATAATCCACATCCTTCCCTAGAGATCCAGTTAATGTAATACCTAAGGGCTCAGTTCATTTAAAATTATTTCCACACTGGCCAGCTGATTTTTTTGGTGAGTTATACAGTCCCCAGACAGAAATATTCTCCCATAGCACAGGGCTGGAGCCCTTCTGTAGCTCCCAAGGGTCTGTGTGTCCCCCCAGAGGATCTGTGACATCCACATCTCTGTCCCCTAAACTAACAGCAACTTTTGTGTTCATTTTTCTGGGACCACCAATCTGTAAACACTGAAGATCTCACACCTTGCCCCATCTGCTGCTCTTCTCTGCAGAGGGCTTCTCACCTCCCTGTCAGACTTTAAGCACCTACAGTTTATAGGTAATAAAAAGAGAGTCTGAACTTTGGATGGGTGGAAATTTAGAGCAACAGGCTCAGACAGTTAAAAAAAAAAAGGCAGCCTGGATGATGCCCATCCTTGCTGGGGTTTGAGGCAATGGCTGTGGATCAGTGACCACTGCAAGGGTGCTTGAGTCTGCCACACTGCCAAAGGTCAGAAGAAATGAAGGCAACTGAATTTTGGGTTTTTTGAGGGTTTTTTTTTCCCTTTGCAATACAGAGATGGCTCCAGTGTGATTGGTATCTGCCCAGCTCTGCCTGCCTGAGAAACCTGCACTGACAAAGGACTCTTTGTAGCACTGAGGCAGATGTTTTCCAAGCAGGACAAGGGATCAAGGCACTCACAAATCAGTGGGAAACAGTAGTCCAGTTCCAGCAGCAATATGGGAAAATCCCAGATTTCTTACAGTGATTGCATTGATCTGTAGCTGATTGAAAGCCATGGGAATCTTGTCTTTGGCATCAAGACATTTTGGATGAAGTTGCTACATTATGAGACATGTTCCTTTTTGGTTTTGTTTTTTTTTTTTAAAGGGAGTGTAACTAATTGAGTATCATAAACCAAAGTTGCATGCAATTTTGCAACCTTTCTGATGCTGTAACAAGCCATGCTCTGAGGGTTCATTATTAGATTCTCTTGAAACTTGCTAGTTAAACAGGAAAAACAAGAACTCTGACCTCACTGCAGAACTTAATTGAAGTGCCTTTACTGACTGATTTTAAGCTCTTATAACAACACTGTTTGCTGAGTAGGGGTCAGCTCTTGGCTTGTATGGACCATAGGCTCCTTTTATGGACCAGGATGTCCTGGAGTGGACATCCTAGCCACACAAACACATTACCCTGCAGGCTTGCATCCCAGGGTTGGGCTGGGATTGAGCAGGAAGCTAGAGCTGGAGATTGGTCCCTTCTCCTTTGGTCCCTTTTCTCTTGGTCCTTTCTCAGCTCTCCTCCTCCTGGATGCCACGGGCTGGCCAGCCCCTGTGGCACCAACACACCAGAGATGAAGCAGGAGTGTTGCACTGAGCATGTTTTAGTTTCTGCCTCTTTGGGGTTGGGGCAACAGCAGAGGGAATAAAACCCCTTTGGAGCTGCTGTACCTCCTTAAGGACTCTGCAAGCTGCAAACCTTTAGGAGGATCTGGATCTCCAGCCTCATGATGCTGAGGAGGGAGGCCTGAGAAGGTTTAGATATCTGTGCCAAAGCAAGTTAGAGCTGGAGCTCTCTGCTAGTAAATCTACTCCCTACTAGTACCTACTAGTACCTGTGCTGAGCCTGGTGTGCCCTTACTGCTAATGCATTCTTATCCCTTCCCAGCTGTGTTAGAAATGAAGGCAGAACCATGAGGATTGTTACCATGCTGTAACCTTAAGCTCAGTTTCTCCCTTCCCAGAGGCACTCAGCAGGCTCTGGAATGATTTATTCTCACTGAACCTGGGTGCTGGCCTTGGCCAGTTTGGGCTGGACTCAGTTAGTTTGTTCCACTGGCAGGAGAGGGTTCTGGGCCTTTGGGTTATCTCACTGGAAATCTTACACGGGGAGCTGAGCACACCTGAGAACAGTGGCCTGAGGGAAGAGACAGAAAGTGCTCTCTGCAGAAGGTGAGTGGAGACTGGAAGTTGGTTCTGGAATATGGACATGGCCCTTCCCTGGCACAGGAGAAACTGCAGCAGCTCAGCTGGCAAGAGGTGGAACTGGACATTATTTTATATGGCACCATATATATTCAGTGATATCCCCTGAATTCACCACTAACCATACTGTTAAACTAAAATGGATGGGCTTTTTCTAAAAGTTTTGGCACACTCATGGCTTTGCTTCTCAGCCTTCTGACTGCTGAGATGCCAGCCCTGGTGACACAGGTAAATGAAGTCTCTGAAACTTCACTGCTATGAAACACCTGCAAAGCTGACCCAGAGGAGACATGGATTCTATTCAAAGAGTTTATGATGTAAATTTATGCAGATGACTGTCATTTACTGTATGTTTGCTTGAAACAGTAGAGTAAGGAAGAGACAGCTACTCTGCAAACAGAGCACAGAAACTGCAGCTTTATGCCCAGATTGCCATCTTAGGAGAAATATTAGAGCAGAAAAGAGACTTGCCTCTCAATTCTTTTGCTAGACTGCAAGCAAGTGGCAAAGTTCAGGCTATTTCATCACCAGCCATCAACCCCTTGCCTTGTATTTCTTGGTGTTTCTTCACGAATAAATATGAATAAACATTTCTGCCTGTGGCTCCCCAGCAGCAAAGCTCTGTGACCATGCTCAGAGGTAGGAGCAGGCAGAGCTGATGTGGCCCAGCTCAGAGCAGGACCACTGCCTGCATCTTGTGTGTAACACCCTCAAATGGGCTGAGTTCAACCTCTTCATAGTAGTAAAAATTTCCAGGGAAATATTGTGCCTCCAGGAGCCAGGAGAAGGGCTGAGGGAGCCCACAGCTGGGAGTGTTTGATAGGATTGCTCTGTACTGCATCTGCCTTATTTAAATCTGAGCTCATTGTGGTGGGGAGGTCTGCTAAAGCTCTCTCCTAGCTTTCTGGGTTTACTGTCATATTTCATGTGACAGTGACAGAAGGGCTGCTGCAACCCTGCCAGAGAATGGGGTAGGAGTTGAAAATAACCTGATTTTTGCTACAAGTTCAGGCAGGTTAACAGCAGCAGAGGATTCTGGGGGGGAATGAGGACTTCAGGCAGCTCCTGGTGGCTTTTATTACACGGTGGTGGTGGGATGCAAGGATAAAATCCAAGGCCAAGGGATATTTGTGTTGTGTACAAAAAAGCCCTTTCCACTTTTACAAAAATCCCCTTGTCAAGGCTGCTTTAAAGGAGCTATAATTATCTGTTAGATTTGTTATCAGTTAAATGAGAAAGGTTTGGGTCAAATTAGTTCCTGGTGTAAATCCTCTGGTTGCTTCATGCCTATTGTAAAGTCGTCCTTGAACCTTTCTGAGGAAAAAAAACTCAGCAAAGTGCTGGTGTCCCAAATGTAGCCAATTTCTCGTCAGTTCCAGTGTGCTGTAAGGATGGGATTTTCTGTGAACTTTTCCTAAACAGTCTTGCAGTTTTTTTTCTCTCTTTGAGAGGGGGAGGAGTTGTGCCTAAAAAAACAAACCCAACCTGTCGTTCTCAGCTGCCAACCTGTCAGTCCAGCCATGCAAGAGAGAGGGAGAGAGACAGAGAAAAAGAAAGGAGGGAGTGAAGCAGAGATTCTTTCCTATCTCAGCAGCCACTAAGGTAAAGCCCATTTCTCCTTTCTTTAGTTCTGCTTCTCTCTTGCTGTGTACATGTAAACAGCAATTGTTACCTTAGAGAGTTTTAAACTGACCAAACAACCTGTATGGGAATAAACTGCTTTAGTTTGTTCAGCCCTAAGTGTGTTTTGCTTTGTAAGTAACCTGGCAGCTTGCTGGTTGTTGTTTGGAAACACAATTTCTCTCTCTGAAACTCAGAAGGAGAATTCATGTTGGAATATTAGAAAGAAGCACAGCTCTAGAGCATGTATGAAGAAATGTTTGGGAAGGATATTAAGCTGTGTAATTTCAGGGCTGAAGTCAGCCTCTAATTACTGCAGATCAGGATAAGAACTTGAAGTTAGAGAAGGGAAATTGTTCCAAAGCTGCAAGGCTCTTACACCTTCTCCTGGAGCATTTGCTATTAGCCACTGGTGGAGACATGATACAAGACCAGACAGACTATGGGCTTGATCCAGTTTGGCAGTTTCTCCATTCCTCTCTGTCCATTTTTGATGGGACTTATCCAACTTCTCATTACCAGAGGAAGAACAAAGCTGAGGTGCAGCAGAACTGCCCGCATTCATTCTTAAGTTAGGGCAGAGCAACAGAGGCACTTTCAGCTCATACCAGAGGAAATTGAAGGTTACAGACTGTGAGAAATGCTGGCTGAAAGGAGTCTGAGTCAGAAGAATCATTATTATCAGAGCTTGCCTTCTGAGTCTGCTCTGGGCAACCACTTTGTTGGAAAGGGCCCGGTTGTGAAGGTCTGAAATACAAGAATTGACACAATTTTGTCTGTATAAATGTGTGCTTGTGTAGAAAAATGTATGTGTGAGGAGTCTGCTGAGGGGTTGTGACCCCTGATATGCCCTAAAACTCTGCAGACAAAGGTAAGAAAGGTGGAACTATGTTCATTTCTCCTAGAGGTGTCCCTACTTCTAAATTAGTATTTCTAAATCCTAAACAAACACTTGAAACTGTACTGAAAACACTGTAATATTTTTCTAGGTAGGTTGAGGCTCTGGCAAGGTCACATAAAAGACAAACTTGTGGACAGGATTTCCTTTCCTTACTGTACACTTAAGGTTTACACTCCTAGTGCCAAGGTGTGCCTGCTGGGCAATGTTAGCCCAACATACAGAACAAATGGAAGGATGGCAGAGAAAACCAACCCAATCATCTTGTTGCTCACTGCATGGGTTGCAGTGCCCTTGCCAGGGGTCTGGTTACACAGTCCTGGCTACTGCATCCCCCTTGGCATCAGATCCCCTCAGATCCTCGGGGCTGTGCTGTAGTTTGGGATTGGAGCTCTCCTCCTGGGGCACTGAGGCAGAGCTGTGAGTTTGGGATGAAGGCAAAGGTGATGCAGAGGGGTGGGGAGGCAGGTGGGCTGTCCCTTGGCTGCTATCAGAGTGTCCCTGCATTGCATCACTTTCCTTTCTGCTGGTATCATGGTCTCCTGGGAGCTCCGTGCTGGTGTTTCTTATTACCCCTGACTCATTCCCCGTGGGGATGATGATACAGAGTGAGATTGTGAGCTTTTAATACACAAAAGAAATTCTATTATAGATAGTGGGGGGGTTTGGTTTTTTTTTGTAGCATTATTATAAGCTTTCCTGCCAGAACCAGAATGGAGGGGGAAGTGCTTTTCAAGTGGCCATAGGAGATGCAGAGAGGAAGTGAATGTTTCAGTTTTGGTGGGGGATAAACATTCCTCCTGCAAGTTACAGTAACAGAAATTAGTCACTGAAAGAAGGAAAAGAAAATTCTTAGGCTTTCGTGATTTGCAAGAACTTCACTAACGAGCCTTGCAACATGTCTGTCCTCTTCTTCTCTTCTCTTCTCTTCTCTTCTCTTCTCTTCTCTTCTCTTCTCTTCTCTTCTCTTCTCTTCTCTTCTCTTCTCTTCTCTTCTCTTCTCTTCTCTTCTCTTCTCTTCTCTTCTCTTCTCTTCTCTTCTCTTCTCTTCTCTTCTCTTCTCTTCTCTTCTCTTCTCTTCTCTTCTCTTCTCCTCACATGATTTAAAGCAATGCAAAGAAGGTTTGGGGCATCTCCATGTCCCACTCTACAACACTGACAGGCAAATGAGAGCAAATATTCTGATGCACTTGTTTCATTACTGCTTTTGAAAGGCTGTGAATGTACAGATGGAGCAAGATTGGTGCTACTGAGTCAGCCAAGCTCCCTTAAGATCAGAAATTGATCTATGTGCTGTCAAACACAAGATTATAGTACATGTTGATTAATGGCTCAGCACTGCTTAGCAAATGTCAGTTGATCAATCAGAGTTAACCAGCTGCAAACTTGCTAAATTCAGGCAATGGCCAGGCAATCCATGGTTTTAGATGGGCTTCATTTCTCTAGCTGTTACAACTCAGCACTGAAGCAGAGGGAAAGAAATGTCAGAAAGAGAGGTCAAATTCTTACCAAGATTTCTCCAGCTGTCATCCTGGAGGCAGAAGGAGCAGGGACTGATGTATCAGGGTCATTTGTACAGGAAACTGTTTGGAAAGAAACAAACTTCTGCAGAGGAGGCAGTATCAGACTGAAAGGCTGAAATCTGAGAAACCCCTCTGCCAGAAGGGGTTCTGAGCAGTTCTTGGAAAGACCAGTTGGAAACCTTCATCCTGAGAAAGTTTCTGCCTTTCAGCAGACCACTGCTCACTGACCTCGCTCAATATCCTCCAGTGAGACTTGGAATATCTAGGCTGGCTGATGCCTTGTCATTCTTTCTTCTCTTAGTTAACTTTCTCACACAATATTCTCACCAGCAGCTTTTGGTGACAATGTTTGGTAGCAGAACATCCATTTCCAGTAACCTATGATGCAGTTAAATGCCAGGTGATAAATGCAAACAAGGCAAACAAACTAGAAAAGCCTCAGATTTCTTTTCTGTGTGCTTGGGAATCAGAGAATGATTCGAGTCTTCATCTTTTCATCCCATATTGTAAAAGCAGACTGGTTGTCTGTCCTGTCTGGCAGGAAGCAAGGCTGTAACCCAAGAAGCCACTGTGCTGCTTTTCACAAGGAACTGTTTATTTTTCTGTAGTCTGTAGTCATGATAGTAGCCCTGGTTCCTCTTTCTAAAGCAGTTAAATTCGTGTTTTGAGAGTGCAGACAGGGGAGAATATGCTTCAGCTCCTCACATGTTATTTGTGGTGACATGCTGGATTGGAGAACTGGAAGACTGAAGACTGTTTCAGCCCTTAATTTCCTGTGGAAAGATTCAGAAGATTCAGCTGAGGAAGCATTGAATTTTTGGTTTCTCTTTGCTGTCAACATAGTAGAGGATAGTAGGTCAGTACTAGCCTGAGAAGTTCTTAGAACTGACATTTGATAAAAATGAGCAGTTTGGGAGACAAACTGAACAGAGGAGATTTCAATGAACAACAGTTTTGCAGAAAAGTTTTCCTGCACTCCCAAGAAAAACCAAGAAAGAGATTCACTAGATGTTATGAACCCATCTGGATAAAAGAGTAAAATCAGCTGTAAAGTTTCCATGTGTAAGAACTAGAGGCATCTCCATTCCTGAGGCATCTCCAAACAGTGAGGATCTATAGTTCTTTTTAAAATATTCTCTCTCAAACTGGTTTTAAATTGGCACCTAATTTTGTGGCTTTGACATCAGGGAGTTGCCTGTGTGTTGCAGTACCAGCAAGAAACCAAACAAAGCTCCTTGTTTCTTTGCAAGCATCCTGGCAGTGATCAGACCTGAAGGAGCTTCCTGATCTGGTTCCTGACCTGGTCTGCTGGCCCATTTTGCTGTCCAGTTAGGAGAGAACATGCACACTTTCTAAGTGGCATTCTCCAACTCAAAGATGGATCAAATTAAGAGAAATCTGAACAACTGAGGTGCTATTCCCTTAATACATATAAAAATAGGTGCCATAAAGCACAGCCTACTTTCCACCAGAAGTCTCACCAGAAAAATCAAATAGTTCCACTTCCACTCACAAGCTTTAACCAGCTCTTTGACTGTTAATGAAAATCCTTCTGCTTTTCCACAACTAAGTGAGAACTCTTTCCAGGAGTGGCCTGTGGTGAGATTTGTAGTGCACTCTTGCTTTGGATAGACTGAGAATATTAATTTTTTCATGGCACTTTGTCACCACAACTGGCTATTCCCCAAAGAAATGAGGCAATTGGTGCCTTGTGCAAAGAAAAAGAGAAAAAAAGAAACCTCAAACAACTTCTGCAAGTTTCTGCTGCTATTCAGGTCTCAGAAAGATTTGATTTAGAGCTTTTCTATGGGAATAACTAATTAGTGCTTTGCTTTATCTCCACGAGTCTGTTCAAATGGAGTTAGAGGACTGGTGCAGCAGAGTTTTGGACTGAGGTGCAGTTTCCTTGGTAACAATCAAGAGTGAAATCAGAACCTTTTGAGCAGCCAGTGGAATGTGGTTCTACTTGGATGACAATAGGTCAAAGCATTTTAATGGGTATAAACGTAACCCAGTACAATAGGATTTATTGCCACTATGTCATCAGATTGACACTATTCCTGCAAATTCTTTAGCTTTTGACAGACTTCAACTGAAATCTGTTTAGTGGAAAAACTTGTAAAGTGCCATTAATCATTTTGTTTTCCAAATCAACCAAAGAGTCCGTGTGTCTCGAGGGGGTTAGAAAGAATATCTTCCAAGTGAGTGAAATTCAACCTCTCTGCACAAAGCCTTAATGAATGGCTGTTCTGGACACAATAAATGGTTCTAAGAACTGAAGGCTCATTTCTGCAGGGTGCTGAGTACTGTGGTCCAAGTCAGTTGGAGAACTTCCGCACTTGCTTAATTTTACACTAACAAAATAGTTTCCAGTGATTTATAGGATGGCTATTCATGCTCTTAAACCTGATTGTGTTTGCTGACAGACAAGACCTTGCAGGATTAAGTCCTAAACCAACACTGGAAGAAAAGATTCCCTGTTCAGTATGGCAAGGGCACGGGGCAATATTTCATCCCTTCTGCTGACATTTTTCCAACTTCTGCAAAACCCATCTTTTTATTCTGAAGGATCCCAGAGCACTGTCTAAAGTAATAAAATGCAACCACAGCTAGGAGCAACAATGCATAAGATCAGGACAGGAGGAGATGCTGGCTGCAGCTCTAAGGAAATGTCAGGCTAGGGTGCCAAAGTTTGCCCCTCTGCCCTGGAGCTGAAAGCATGAAAGGTTTTTCTCCCTGTCCATTTTTAATGTCACCAGGGGACCTCTGTCACACAGAGGTGTCTACAGCCATCTATTTTGGTGCCACGAGAGCAAAAATGGCCCTTAACATTCATTGTAGGTGGGTGCCCCATTGAACCTTGTCCCAATTTTCCTTTCAAATAGATTGATGTCATTCTCATTAATTTTCTTTTAATATGAAAAGCAGGTTCTCCTCCATCATCTGTCTGGTACAACGCGTATCCTTCCATTGTTGATATTTACAACAATAAAACTTCAAACCAGTAAGGATTCCTGTCTTTGGAGTTCTGGTGTAGCTCTGCAGACCGATCGAGCCAGACAATGACACAACCTGTTTCTTGTCTTCCTCAATGGGAAATGGGCTTTGAGTGTTGTGAGGATGTTCATAAACAGCCAAGGGTGTGTGAGGCGAGGAATGACCTCAAAGCTGAGTTTTACACAGGAGAACAAAGAGATTTCAAGCCCTGATTTGAAAAACACCAGAAAACCAAATCAATGGCATAATATCATAATTATCAACACGCGTCATAGTGTTGCTGGAACCCACTCGTTGCTTCTGCCTTCAAACACAAGTAAACACAAGCTTCACAAGCTCCCCTCCTAATTGCTGTGCAGCTGTCAGGCTTTGTAAGTGATGTTTGTGCTGGCATTAGCTGGGAGATAACTTCATCTATCTAACATTCCTATGGACTGGAGAGCCATCCTTGCTTCTTTCTGCGGGAAGTTTGGTGACATTATTGTTTTCAAATTGCCTTCCCTTTGTTACAGGACTTCTGGCTTCCATCCAGAACCTTTTAGGTTACTTTTTTGGTCTCCTTAAGCTGAACTTTCTCTCCTGAGCATAATCAGCATTGCAGTTGCTTCCAGACTAAGACACCCAAGTAGTGTGACTTGCTTTTTCTGTGGGAAACACCACTTTATGTTTTTCACAGACTTCGTTCTCTGAAAACCTTTTTGGTATGAATAGCTTAGCACTATACAAAATGTTCCTGAGGAAGAATGCCACCAATCCAAGCTCATGGGATTTGGAGCTTGTCAGGTCTTGATAGTGATTTGAGGTTTAATTTAAACCCTACGGATTTGTGTGACTTTGTGGCAGGAGGCAGTGATGTTTTTTTATTCAATATTACACAGTGCAAACAGGAATAAAATCAACCCGGGTAGAATATAGGATAAAATATCTCCCCCTAAGGCTGGGTATATCACTTTTGAATTTAATTTTGCTGATCCTTGACCCACTCTGAATTAGTTGAGGCACAGTAAAACTAAATTTCAAGGCAGAGGTGACATTTCCTCAGCCATGCTGCACCCCTGACATTTGTTGGGGTCCATAGCACCCAAGACGAAACCCAGAGAAGTTGTTTCTCCAAACAATCTTTGGGAATTGCTTTGGCAATAAAATCAACTCCACTGTAGTTCAGGTATCTTTTTCCATGAGTGTTGACATTTGTAATGTAAGAAAATTTTATTTGATGTATTTTTGTTAACACCACCTTGATAAGATCTGCTTGCTTGTTCCTAGTGTTTGCCTTTGAGGAGCAGAACAGGCAAAGCACGTGGCTGCTGAACAGGTTCATGGCAAACACCTTGAAATCAGCTGAATCTCCCATGAGTAGCTCAGTCAGTCAGTAGAGCTGCTGAGGGAAAATCTTCCACTCAAAGGACAACCATAGAGGCATAGATCATGGGCAGTGATTTTTTTTTTTTTTTTTTTTAATGAGCCTTTCCACTCTTGGAAACAGTTTGATACAGTTGAACAGCAAATAATGTATTGACTTTCCCTGATTGCTGATTGAATAAGTTCATTATGATAGGGCTGAGAAACCAGTTCCTTGCAGGATGAATGTTCCCATCTTTAGAGAAATGAACAACTTGCCTCATGATATTTTAAAGCTGGGAGAGAAGAGACAACTTTAAGAGGTGATTCTGCTTTCCTTCATATTTCTTAAAATACCAATCACTACATACAGCAACTCACTGAGGTGATCAGGAATAAGCTGGGGGACATCTTCAAGAGACCAAAAAGGAAGTTATGCAACCTGTGCACAGAGGTAAAGATGAAAATCATAACTGCACAGTTCAGGCTCTTATCCATGTGATTTTTCCAGTTCCACCTTATTTTGATTATCTGCCTTGCAAAACACCAGCATGCTGTAAATGGCACTGCTGAGCTTGGGAAGAGCATGACAGTTGAAAACAGGAGTAGCCAACATCACGCTGAGTATAAGCCTTGAAAAAACAACTACTGAGTTTCAGAGAAAGCTCCCTGTCCAGCTCCCATGCAGCCGTGCTGAGACAGAGGCTCCTGAGGATGTGTACACAGAGCTTCATTTCTGCAAGGTGTTGAAAGTCATCCCTGAAAAAGGCATTCCCAGATTTCCTACAGACCCCAGTGGAGTTAAGTAACAGTATGGAAAGTCAACATTTTGCCAAAGACTGTGAACCAAAGAAAATGAAGATTTTAAAAAGTCTTTTTTTTTTTTTTGTCCTTAGAAAGTATTGCTGTAATTCCAGCAATCCAAGCCAATTCTGAAAAAGGATGGATACTGCCTGGGGTGATACTAAGAAACCCAGCAGCTAGATCTGCTCCAAAACAAGAAATCAAAGACAAGCCCTTTGCTGACTTCAGTAGGATTTGGAGCAGGCTTCTGGTCTCTGAAACCATTTGATATATTTCACAGGCTTTTAAAAAGTGGTGACATCTATAAGCTGATAAATGGGATTGTGTGTCTTGGTTTGGATGAAGAGCCTGAAACTTGGGATGCAATCAGACTATGGGCTGACCAACTCCTGCCATAGGAGCTGCCCCATGTCCTCCAACAGGCTGGAGAGAAATTCATATTTAGGTCATATCAGAGGTGGAGTTGTGCAGTGTGCATATTCACAGATCAGAGTCATAGAAAGCTGCTCAGAAAAGCAAGTAGTCATTCTTGACCCCAGTATTGATTGATAATTTGACTTCTTGAAGCATAGGATTTAATAGCCAGCTTTATCTGACTGCAGGTATTAATGTCAGTCATGGAATTTTCTGGTGCTTTTGCTAGAGAATCAAAAAACACCAAAAAAAACCAAAACCAACCCCAAACCAAAAAGCAACAACAACAACAAAAAAACACCAAAAACCCCAAAACCCCCAACAACAAAAAAGCCAGCACTGATGCATTGTTTGACTTGGTCCTTAGCTAATACTTATCTCAACCTCTGATTTGTTGACCAGTCTGGAGAGCTGAGACAGCAGGGCTTTTTAGTAGTATTTCCTAAAAAACTGGCCCATAGTGGATGTGATTCATTTTATTACAAGTTTGATTTTTTTTCCCTTCTCCTATTTCCTCAAAGTGGCAATGCAAAATGATTTTTTTACTGCTAGACCTTGCTTTACTTTTAAAAAGCTAAAGGCTTTGGTGATTTAATTGGCATTTGAGATATTTTATTAGATGGGATGAGAGAGGTTCTGGGTATCCCAGTGGAATTCCTGCTGGGGTCAGTATCCCAAAGTTGAGATCAGCAGGAACTTCCAAGGGTTCTTGTCTGCCCTGGAGAGCTCTTGGAATTTAGTAACTGGGGTCGGGATAAATCCTAGGGAACTTTCTACTAGGATTGGAGAGGAAGAAAAGAACAACAGAGACCCTCAGGCTTCCTGCTCACATCTTGCTTTGTTTCATCTGTTGAACAGAGCTCACTCATGCTGTTAACTTGGGATTCTGTTTTATTCTGTTCCTTATATGAAATACAAGAGCACAGCCCCTGATCCGGACTCCATCAACACCAGCACCAGGCTTTCAGTTGTCAAACCTGCAGCCTTTTGATTCAAACTTGCACAGGAGGTACCAGGGGTTCTCTGATTTTCACATATCCCTTGGGTTAAATCCACACCACCTTTCTTTAGCTGTTTTTGCTACATGAGCACATCCAGAGAGCTGCAGGAGCAGGGGGCACAAAAGTTCACAGGGCTGCAGGAACCAACTGCTGTGCCCCGAGGAGTACAGCCCTGTATCTCCTCACCTTTCTCATTTTAGAGATGTAATTAAATAAAGAGCACGACTGGGATGACAGTGACTCTGTGTCCCTATGTCACGGTGCCCTTCCCTGGATATTTGGTTTACAATGCTTTCCAGAAAACAGGAAAATAAGGAGTATGCTTTCTGCCTCAGGAAGCAGAACTGCACAATGTGACGTAAAGGAAACAGCCCCTGAGACTGGAAGAACCCTATTAGAATATCAGTTCTTGCCTGCCCCCAGAATCCCATTTTATTAATAACCTGTGCTCTTTTGATATAAGAGCAGCAAATCACAGAGCTGAGGGTGTTGGCCCTGCTAAACAAAAGTGGTCAGCATTATCTAATCTGATTCTACCCTTGCTCATGACCAGCCAATTACCTATTGTTGAACACGTTATTATATTACATCATGTCTATTAAGAGCTCCAACAAACTCCTCTACTGGTCCCTGCCAACAAGATCTGGTGGAAAAGTTCCTCAAATAATTTTTCTGTGCTTCTGTAGGCTGAATGTCATCTGTAAGGTGTGGAGAAATCCCACTGCATGGCTCTGCAGAACTGTGGAATTCACCTTCACTGGGCACCAATGCAGGCACCAGGGTGGTAGGGGAGGAGGGAATCTTAATTAACACTAATTGAAAACTTGGGTTTTACTGCTTTACAGCTAACAGACATTAAAACTCAGGGGATTCTGCCTGCTGGAATAAAGAAGTTGGCTATTGATTTCCAAAGGAAGATATAAAAAACATCTTTACAGCTGTGCTATGTCTGCATGTCTGGTCAAGTTTCAGGTGTAGGATGTGTATCAGCTACGCTGCTTTTAGGAACAGAGGTTCCAGGAGCTTGACCAGAAAATGGGGACTCTTTGGGCCTGTCAGCTCAAAACCAAAAAGCAAATGGCTCATTGCTGATGGGAAGAGATCCAGAAGGAGGAATTTTCAGGCAGGAACATTGCTGGAGATGCACTGGGGCTGCTGCCACATCCACCCACCCACATCTGCAAGGGGGGGACCTGATGTGGGTCTCATCCTGCTGAGGGCACCTCGTGTCCAGGCACCCTGGTACAGGAGCTGCTGGAGGCTGGGGGTTAAAAGGAGAAGAGAATCCAAAGAGTTGACAGTTTTAGGTTTTCCACCCTGCCAAATGGTCTGAGACAAAGAATGGCAGGGAGGCCCAAAATCAAGAGTTTCAAGTTGCCAGCACTTTCCATTTCTCATGGTATTTCAGTGTTTCCACTGCCTGTTCCTGGCTAAAAGCAGTGCATACAGTGCAAATAAATTAAAATAGACATTTTCAGCTTTCTACAGGTTTTAAGAAGTGCTCTGAGTGGTAAGAAGGGGCTGGTTCTCTTTTACCCTGTCTCATGTCTCTGAAATAACTTTACCTCACCAAGGAGCAACTTAAAGAGTCTGTCTACTCAAACTTAAGGGTTCAAACTTCTGTCTTTTTGCTTTGTTTTGTTTCAAGGAGATCTGGTTTCACTTAGATGAATTAAGAAGGAAGAGTCTCAATGCTGTCCTATAATTTAGATTTTGGGGGTGGGTTTTTTTTGTTTTTTGTTTGTTTGTTTGTTTTTTAAAGGAACAAGTATTTGAGTCAATTCCAAAGCAGCTCAAAAGATTTCTACTTGTCCCAGTTCTGGTCTCTAAGGTGAAGTCTTCCAGGGTGACACAACAATGACTAAAGCTGGAAACCTTTCAAACCATTTCCAAAATCAAGCAGGGAACTGAGGTGGTTGCTGAACCAACAGTAGAGAGGAGGAGGTCCTCTTAGGTCCTCTTCTGTGTTTGTGGGGTTAGAGGGAGAGTACCCAACTTCATTTGGAGGTTTTGAGTTTTCTTTTTGGTTTAGCCCCAGAAGAGAATTATTCTGGAACCAAGATATTCACATTGTTTTGCTTAATGTTTTACAAAGAGGCTGTTGACTGAAGTTGTCACTGAACAAAAATTCACCCCTGCTTGTTTACATAATGGGAAAACACAGCTATAAAAGGGGTGTAGCAACAACTCAGGTGCAACAGAGGGATGATCCTCATAAAACCCTGAGCCCTAGACTCAAAATATCAAGGTGAAATAGACAGCTGCATTTAGTAGAATTCTTTAAAAAGCTAAACTCAATGCTTAAGGCTTTTAAGTTACTGCTGTTCTGAACAAGCTGATGAAAATCAAGAGTTCAAATTTTCTGATACAGCTGCTCTATTCCAGTGGAAGTAGGTGAGGATGATAAACACAATAAAAGGCCTTGCTTCTGCTAGTGTTTGCTTTGTGGTAACTCTTCACTGGGTGCAAGGAGGTGTTGAGTGGAACCCCCACTGCACTGCTTTCTGACCTTTGAAATGCAGGAATTTACTTACATTTCTCCCATATGTTACTGAGGGGAAAATTTTCCAAGGTACCAGTTTGGGGGGGGGGGGGGATGTCAGTACGCAGACTCCATGCACACAGGTCTCTAGAGAAGTTCTGTATCTCCCTGTTTTGGTAAGATTCCAGCCTTGGCTTAGATAATTCAGAATATACAGTGATTTTCTGAACCCCGAGTCTCAGACTTTTATGCTTTAGAAAAACTTCTGAGCCTGCCCTGCCATTTACCCCGATGAAATCTTTGTGATTTCTCTATATTTGTCTTCCTGCTACCCTGCCAACCTTCACTGCTCCATTTTTATCTCTGATAATTTTTTTTTTATTTGGGTGGAAAGTGCATTTAGGAGAAGGGTTAGCAAAAGTACTGCCAGTTTCAGTCCACTTCCTCCTCTGAACAACAGAACTGTATGCAAGAGGAGGCTGAGGATGTGTACAAACATGCCCAGAAATAAAGAGAAAGAAAACATAGAAAGTAAGAGCAAGACAAAAAAGGGCCAGGGTTTGTGTGTTAGTGTTAGAGGAGGGTGAAAAGGCTTCCTGGCAACATCTGACAGTCATTTGCAGCAATGGATCCATGAGCTTTAGTGAGTACAGAATGTTTTCAAATCCTCCCCCACCCCCTTTGTTAATCTTTACCAGGTAGCAGGGCCTTTAATGCCATTCTTATGGCTTGCTTAGGGGGGTGTAAATTATTTCCATTTTGAAAAACAAGGTTTTAGAAATAACTCTCAAGAGTTTAAGATCATGTGTCTGGTTGTAAGGCTGTGGTCTTCTCCTCTTTAAATTTTGGTGATACTAAAAGTCTTCAGCCTGCCCTGCAAAAGGCAGAATGTCTCAGTAGAGTGAGCACTGAACATTTGGCTTCACAGCCTCACTGCCTCTTATTTGGAATAGGAAAATCACCTGCCTGCTTAAAAGTGTCCCCTTGAATGAAGTGAGGATCTTAAGACAGACTTAAATAATCCAGAAACACTGAAGGATGTTTTTTTAGGCTTAAATATTCTGAGCAACAGTAGAGAAGGCAAAAGACTTATTAATTATGATGCATGATTACTATTGCACTCGAGAGACTTCAAGAGGTAGCCTGGAAAAGTTTGGATTTGGCTTACCTTTAAGCACACCCAAAATTCTGGGCAACATTTTCGATGTTTCTGAGTGGCTGAGGAGGCTGTTTCCTCAGACTTCCAAGCACATTTGGGATTTTAGGTCAGCTGGGGCATGTCTCCACTCAGCAATGCCAAACGGCTCCGAGCGATCCAATTTTCAGCATTACAGAGAAAGAAGAACTCAGACCCTGAGAGCAAAATGTGCCTCTTAGTGTAGCTCTGCACTGATCCTTTTCTACTCCAGCCAGCTTCGGGGGTAGATTATTTGGTTCTGGTTTAGGAAGCTCTGTGTCACCTTCCCTTTCTTGTTGCAGACATTTGATTTTTTGCAAAATCCGACCCAGCCTCTTAATAAATACATGGTTATACCAGTCAAAAACTGGTATATACCAGTATATACCAGTTATACCAGTCAAAAACCCATCCCAGGCATCCATGATATTTGTATATTTGTTACTAAAATGCAAGGTGCCTCAGAAGCAGAGCTGTCTCCTGTGTCTGATGGGCTACTGTAAAATCAGAGTGGACTTTGCCACATAGCTGCATGCGTGTGACTCTTGCCAGCACCAGGAAAATCTAATGATGGTGCCAGCAAAACACCATTTTTAAACTATGATGATTTGCTGATGGCAACAGCAGAGAGTGGAATCAGCCCAGGAGTCTTTGATTCATGAACTGTTTAGTCCCTTTCTGAGAGCCAGGATGATTGTGAGTATTTTCAAGGAATTGTAGCTTGAATCAGTCAATAAGAAAAACAGTATCAGCCTGAGTAGGGGTTTTATTTAGGATTATGTTGGCTCCTGATTACAGTTTGTTTCATTTTCTCACCTCACGTTATGAGGTTCTTAAAAAAATAAGTCAACAGGTTCCAGTTTTTGTTTGTTGTTAAATATGACTTATAAAATGTTAGGTCAAGAGTCTTCAATAGACTGGGCTGCACTGTTTGTTTAAAGCTATGAGTAAAGCAAGTCAGATGAATGTTTCCAAAGACTGTATTCCAGTGAGTATTTTTGGAAACATTAATGTTGTGTTTTTTAATGAAGGCCACATTCTGAGGCTACAACACCATATGTCACATTCATTTCTGCACTGAAAAAAAAAGGAAAAAAAAAAAAGAAAAAAAAAAGAAAAAAAGAAATGGAAACTATGTTTGGCTTTTAAGTGTTTTTGGACTAGTGTCTGTGCATGCTTGTCATTGTTCTTTGGATGGGAGAAGAGTTTTTGTCTGTTAATCTAGTCCATCCAATATATATTACACTCTATGGCCCTGACTCTGCTGCCTTGAAGTGTGTGCAGTCATTTCTGCTCAGGCAAAGTGAATGAAGAGCTGAGGAAAAAGACTACCACTCAACCTTTTTTGTTTAAATTCATTTTCCATGAATATGTTGGCTTCGTTGTGAACCTACATCTGAACTTTTGTCAGCTGAAACCAGCTTAGAACTGGGAAAAGTACTTGTCATTTTTCCATTGAAAACTTCGCTTTTGGAAGGCAGTTTCCCCTCAAAAATATTAACTTTTTCCTTCAGAAACATCAGTCAGAAGCATGACATTTGGCAGAAATGTGGACCTGTTCTAGCTGTGTAGCCCATCACTCCTGACTTGTCAGTGTGTTGCATGTCAGCACTTGGCAGAATGAGCTGGGGACCCAGAGGAAAAGGCATTTGCCTTCTTCTGGGCTTTATCCTACAAGGAATCCATAAGCATCCAGTAACTGATGACTTCAGCTAAGTCTTTCCTTTCTCATTGGATTCCTGTTGATGAGGTCTCAGTTTCTAACACAAGTTTCTATTAGTCACTAAACATATAGCCCAGCACTTCCTACTGCTGAGGTTCATATGGTTGCAATCTGCAGAGTCTTCCATTTTTGTCTCTGATCTGACAGAGGAATCTCCTAATTCACATCACTTCCTAAATCTGTGTCATCCACAAATTTCATCAGCATACTGCAGGGTTGTTTCCTACTCATTAATAAAAATTTAAATATTTTTTTGGCAGGTGGATTTTTTTCTTTGTTTGTTTGTTTGTTTTAAGGAATGGTTTGTGAAGGTTTCCAGGACCTCAGAGAGGTTTCTTTTTCATTTGAAATGTAAATAGTTTTCTACAAATTGAATAAATATGTCTCTCTAGCACTTGCCCAGTAAAGTTCAGTTCCATGAGCAGGTTTTTTCTGGGCAATACTGAAACACAAATAATGATGAATGATTGTGTGGTTATTACATTTTCTGGTTAAAACACATTAGCACTGAACTTCCCTGCCCATGCTACTGAAGTCTTATGTCTAAATGAGAGTGTTTTCCTGGGCATTTCTTCTAATAGAAAAAACCAACCAAACATGCAGCAAACAAATAATTAAGTACCTCAAATATCTGGCTAACTTTAAGAGGGTTCATGCCATTCCTGTGACTGTTCAGAAGATTCTGTCATGATTTGAAGGTTGCTTCACCAGAACATTAGAAGAGAGACTCACAGTGGGGTTGCCACAAAGGTTTTTTGTTTCTGTTTTCATCTACATACTAAATTTTAGAATTGATCTGGACATTTCTACCCAGCTGAATTTCTAGCTGCCTCATATTTCCAGGCCTAAGTTTTTGAGCTATGTTGTGTAATGAATGTCAGAGTTCATACTCTTCAGAAGATTGCTCATGGTGGCCACAGATTGAACGTATTTAAATTTGGCATTGTAGAGTTCTGGCATAGGCAATTAAATAAAAAATAACCCTTTTCTTTTATTTCATAGATTGCCAATGAAAAAAGAAAACAAATAGCCCCTGGAACCACAAGTGTGTTCTGTAAACTGCTGCCCCAAGGCAGATATGAGGAAGATGACTGAACAGAGTGGTGGCTACAGGGCTGTGGATGTCCAGGGGAATAAGATCAGTTACAAAGGCTCTGGGCAAGAAAGCTCTGAGATGGGGATGAAAAGATTGCAGAAACGATTTCTCCACAAAGATGGCAGCTGCAATGTGTACTTCAAGCACATCTTTGGAGAATGGGAGAGCTACGTCGTGGACATCTTCACCACCCTGGTGGACATCAAGTGGCGCCATATGTTCGTGATTTTCTCGTTGTCCTACGTCCTTTCATGGTTGTTCTTTGGACTGGTCTTCTGGCTGATAGCAATCCAGCACGGAGATTTATTCAACGATGAAGAAATAACCCCCTGTGTTGCAAATGTCCACAGCTTCACGGGAGCATTCCTCTTCTCCCTGGAAACCCAAACCACCATCGGCTACGGTTCGCGCTGCGTTACGGAAGAGTGCTCGGCTGCCATCCTCGTGGTCATCCTGCAGTCGGTGCTAAGCTGCATTATTGACACCTTCATCATTGGGGCAGCTTTGGCTAAAATGGCCACGGCTCGCAAAAGAGCTCAAACCATTCGATTCAGCTACTATGCTGTTGTAGGTTTAAGGGATGATAAATTCTGCCTGATGTGGCGCATCGGGGATTTCCGGCCAAACCACATGGTTGAGGGCTCTGTACGGGCTCAGCTGCTGCGCTACAGGGAAGACAAAGAAGGGAGAATGGCAATGGAATACAAGGACTTGAAGCTTCTAAATGACCAGATCATCCTCGTTACACCCGTGACAGTCGTGCATGAAATCGATAGTGAGAGCCCCTTGTATGGCCTGGACAGGAAAGCTCTGGCCAAGGACAACTTTGAAATCTTGGTCACTTTTGTCTATACGGGGGATTCGACGGGGACTTCACATCAGTCAAGGAGCTCCTATGTCCCCAGGGAGATTCTTTGGGGTCATAGGTTTAACGATGTCTTACACGTAAAGAAAAAGTACTATAAGGTGGATTGCTTGCAGTTTGAAGAGACCACAGAAGTTTATGCTCCTCACTGCAGTGCCATGCAGCTGGATCGGAAGGAGCAGGAATGGAACCGAACCGAGAAGACCCGGGACAAAGAGGCAGAGACATCAGCGGTGGAGATCAAGTCACTGGGTACCAACCAGAAGTCAATTAGTGCAGTTGCCCTCATCACCAGTTGTGAGGATCCAGAAGACCCAGTGACAGCTGTCAATCAACCTTCTGAAGAGGTCTCTTATCGGAAAGCAGCTGTGACTTTAAGCAGGCTATCAATAGAGTCCCAAATCTAGATTTTTACTGCAATTAAAATCACTTCCAACACGTTGTCCCAGCACAGCTTTTAGAATATAAAAAAATGAACTGATGTGCACAAGTATTTATGTTATTAACCTTGGTGACAGCACGCCCACATCTTAATGCATTGCTAAGCTGCTAGAAGGAGCTTCATACTGGTTAGGGTGGGTATCAGTAAGAGATTAACATTGCTACAAGAGAAATGCTTACATTTGGGTTGACTGGACAGCTACTGCACTTGAGCAACTTACTGTAAACTTTATTAGCCTGCAGAGACCAGTGTTGGATGTGTCCAGAGACAGATAATGATCCAGGCAGGGAACAAAAGCTGTGCAGTGTGCCCTCTTGTTCAAAGTTTTTCAAAGCTACCTGATTTATTTGCAAGGTCAGTTCCCTGTCCCCCCAGGAGGCTCTAAAACTTCCTCACAATCACAACAAACAGTTGTGCTTTGGTAAAAATTGTCCTTTTCTAGCAGTTCAAATGAAGCCTCCATCCTGGGGTTACATGGGTGGATTTATGTGTCTGGTGTTTGGAGGAGAACTGGCAGGAATAACTAGATACAGGACTGATGGGCAGCTTTGGGATCCTGCTTACACCTTGCCTTGTCTTGTGGGATGCACAGTGGGATCCTGAGGAGCTTTTCCCACTTCCTAGTCGTGAGCCATTCCCAGAAGTGCTGCTTGAGGTATGTCAGCTGCATGGGAGCTGCATGAAATGCCATGAGCTGCATCTGACCTGGTCTGGGGGCTTGAAGGGCTGGTCAGAACGGTTCCTTTCCACTCTGCAGAAATCAAGATGAAGTTTGAAATCAAAATCAGCAAAATCAGGCTGAGCCTCAGAGAGGAGATCAAGTTTCTAGAGGGAGCCGTGCAATATTTGAAATCAAAATGTCTTTAGTTGCAGAATGTCAGCCTTGCTTTGCTTTTCAGTATATTCTATTTCTTTCGAAAGACAAAGATCAATCTGGAGACCAAATAGCATGATTTTGTCAAAAAGAAATATTTTTAGGCGTCTGAAATGGCTGCATAAATCCCCTCCACAGAGAAATTCAACATACTCAGCTGTCAGCTTGATTTGGAATAAAGTCAAATGTTAATCTTTTAAAGTTGTCTGTGACATGGAAGCTCCACGCTCTGCACAGCTCTGCAATTATTCTGTAAGCAATATCTCATCATGCTTTTCCCCCCTGGTGATTACAGTTAATTTGCATTGTGTTGAATTCTCATCTAATGTGCAAATAACCATCTCTAAATTTGTTGCTGCCTAAAGTGGGATTTATCTCACCTGACCTCAGCTATCAAGGAGCTCAGAGTTTGCCTACAGGTTGAGGCTCTCTGTGGTTCCTGGAACTTCTTCTTCTGTCTTCACAGCAGAGTTCATCCCATCGTATTCTGGGTTTTTAGGGAGCTGACTGCAATAGGATGTGTTTATCCTGGAAATGTTCATTCTTCCCCGTTTACTGTTGAAGGAGTTGAGATGATTGTTGTGGAAATGCTGCCTAACTTTAGGCTGCTAAAATTAAGTCTGACGAGTCATTCACATCATCCTGAATAACCAGAAGTTTTTATGAGCTCATCACATCAAATGAAGAAAAATAGCATGCTGAATCTCTCTCTTTTTTTTTTTTTTTTTTCACCTGAAATTTACTCCATATAGTAGCATTGCTGCATTATTTTTAAGTATCTTGCATTTCTCTTTTCCTTGCACTTGTCTTTGCATATATATGATCCCTGTAGGTAAAGCCAAGCATACTAAGGAGCCTGGAGGAGGTGGTTATTCCAAAGCTCATTAATTAGCCTGTTTTATATGCTGAATCATCAGCAGAAGCCACCTATAATTGCAGTAGAAAACATCTTATTATATCCTGGATTTGAGCACTGGCAGGCATTGGGGAAATAAGCTAAAAAAAAAAATAGGAAGGAATATAGGAAAATGGATAAGTGTCTCAGTACTTATGTGGTGTTGGAAAAAAGACCATCCAGAAGGTGTAAAACAATTTTTAACCTTCAAGACATGTGAAGGTGACATCCTCCCCCACTCCTCTGCCTTTGAAAGATCCTGACTGGGTGGACATGTTGGGCACTGCACTTTGAGAAAGACATGGAACAGTTTGAAGAGAATCCAGACCTGGAAAACTTATTAGTGAGGATGTAAAGAAAAAAAATGGAGGTGTTTTGGTCCAAAGAGGGGCACAAAAGCAAAGAAACACTGCTCAAACACAAGAATTGCAAGAAAGAAAGAAAGATAAGCTGTTGCCTGTGTCTGGTGGGTAGGACAGGAAAAGATGGGTTTAAACTGAAGCCAAAAAGATTGAAATTAATTAGGAAACAGAATCATAAAGGCAGCCAAGCCCTGACAGATCTGTGGGGTGTGTTATCTCTCAAACACCTGCTGGAGAAAAGGGGTGTCAGGAGCGATGCAGAATGCTCAGCTTTGCCTTCACCTTCCCAGCCCTGTTTTAGTCTGGCCCTGTGATTTTCAGAAAAAAGGGAATGTCTGACTCAAAATCTGTTTAATAGCTCCCTTTACACATCCGTGAGTATTTGCTTCATTACGTGCGTAAAGCTCCTCAGAGAGATGAGAGATGATTGAGGGATGCAATCAAAATCCCCAAAATATCTTGAAAAGGCAGATATTTCAGGTGCTGTTTGCAAAAGCACTTTCCCTTCTTGAGCTGCAAATCCCAGCTGCCTTTCCCAGCTCGGAGCTCTCGGAGCCTCTTGCGGGGAAGCAAATTCTTTCCTCGGAATGACTTTGCTGTAAGTGAATGTACCAGGGGTCTGATTTAGGGTTTTGTCACATGCTTTTGGGTACAGATAGAGAGAAATCCGTGAGCATGTATAGAAATGTATGCTTTGGCATATAAGTCAACCACTAACTGATGAGGGTCAGGAAGAAACCTCTCTCCTGGGCATGTTAATTCGTAACAGGCTACTCTACAGTTTCTCCTACTTTTATCTCCAGCATCTGATACCAGCCAGTGCTGGAGACAGGATACTGGTTGAACCACTGGTCTCAAGCAGTCTGGCTTTTTCTGGGTTTTCCTGTTTGATATTTTAATTCTGTTTATCACAGTATAAAAATGATGTATAATGATGTATAGGAAAGCACGCATTGCATCTTCCTGAATAAAGACACAGAAATAAAGAACATGCCTCCACCACACACCTTGTGAGAGCACATTTTACTTTCCTTCCCTCTAGTCGTGCTTTTTAAGCTTCCATATCTGATGCACTAAGAGATCATAGGGAGATTTATAAGGTGCAGAGTGGTCTTTTGACTTTAAAAGATGCCAGACCACAAGCAAACCCCCAAAGTTATAAACACATTCTTGTGGAAGCTTCTTAGGTGAACTCTGTTTGGGGGAATGAGCCAACCTGTGTGCTCACAGACACACACAAGTGCTTCTCCATGGTGGTGGCATCCAGAGCTTTGATAGAATTTCTTTGATAAAATCTTTGATAGCTCCGGGTGGATAAGACAGGAATGGTCAGAGGTGTAGAAGGGACACAAAATGTCCGTAATTATCCATTAGCTGGGGCCTGACCACACTCCTGGTAGAGTTGGGCTTTACATCTTCTTTGCCTAGGAGAGGACCTAGGAAAGACTCTTCCAGTGCACTGGTGTACAGCACCTTTGGGTAAGCAGGAGGAAAAAAAATCTTCCTCACTCATCTGCTCTTTTTGATGTTTTCCAAGGATTTCCATTTGGCTTTTTGCATTTATTTTGATTTATTTATTTATCCCCATTGCAGAGCTGAGCAATGCAAAGGCAAGCAAGCATCTCAGAAACCCAACAAAAATGTAACACGTGCATCCTCCCAGCAGAAACAGAGCCCTAACCCTTAAGTCATCTGTAAGGAATGGATGAAAGTGCCACCCAGTCCTAAAGTAAGTGTCTGGCTTTGTTTTGGGCTTGTGCAGTGAGTTGGGGGCTGAAGTGAAACACAAGAACCCTCCTGTTCTCCCAGAGCTTTGCACATCTCCCTTGGGTCTTCAGACAGTCAAAATATTGAGCTAAAGTTCAGGAGCTTCTTCCCAGCCACCAAGAGGCAGCATTCAGCATTTTTTTCTGCCTCAGCTGGAAATTGCTCACCCTGTTCCCATCCTTTCCACAAAATTTACCAGATGAAGCAGAATTTTAACAACAAAAGTACAAAGCACTTTGCGTTGGACTCCTGTATCATAATTCTAACCACATCTTGGTTATTTTCTCTTGGAAAGTAGCACTGCTGTGGGTCAGGATTAGTTTATGAGAAAGGGAATATAATAAGAGATTATTATATAATTTATTTTTCCAGCTTTGCCTAGCACCACTCATTAAGGCCGCTGGCATTTCCTTCTCCATTATCATCTATCATTTCATGCATATTTTCTGTGAAGTTGATTTTCAGATGTGGGACATAATATTTATCCCTTGTTTCTAACACACTGTGCAGGAGGTCTGACTCCAGCTGCCTAACATGAAGCATTAGGATTACAGTTCCTCTCACTTCAGGAAACAACAGGTACCTTTCCAGGCTATCAGGTTTGTGTGGGAAGAAAAAAAAAAAAAAGGGATTGGAAGCTTTAGCTCTTAAATCCTTGCTGGGTTTGGACTGGGAACCTGCAAACAGAGTTGGTGTCTCTGTGGTGGGCCTAAGAGGTTCGCTTAGGGAAGCATCTGACAACAAATTCACTTCCAGGAAGGTGACAGAAGTGACTTCCAAGTGTGACAGAAATGAAAACAGAACGAAACAAGGAGCACTTGGAGTTTTAGCCTGGGTTGAAATACAGAGATCAATGTTTTTGTGGGGCTTAGAATCCCAGCAGAGCTGCTTCCAGAATTTAAAGGTTTTCTTGGGGTCAGGCCCCTTGGGGCTGAGAAGGTGATGGGGGAATGAGGGAAACATCAGGTGAAAACCGAAAAAAATTGGGTAATTCTGGTTCGAGTCCATGTTTCTCCCTGGAAAGCTGGGATTTCCTGAAGCCACCTGTCAGTCGATATTCACACCGTGCTCTGAAGTTACCTGGAAGTGTCCTGGACACAGACGTGTCCCCCCACATCCTGTTATCTTTCAGTCCGTGCAAACACCAGCGAGGCTGCAGCTTTCCCTGGCATTACCCACCCGCAGCCCCTCCCCGAACACTCACACACACACTCACAGACACACACTCACACACACACACACACACACACTCACAGACACACACTGACACACACACACACACACACACTCACACACACAGACACACTGACACACACACACACTCACACACACACTCACACACTCACACTCACACACACACACACTCACACACACACACACACACACTCAGTACCGCAGCCCCCCACAGCCCCCACACGGCTCCCGCAGCCCCCGCAGCTCCTCAGCCTCACACCCCCGCACCTCTTCCGCAGCCTTTGCAACCCCCGCACGGCTCCCGCAGCCCTTACACCTCTTCCAAAGCCTCCGCACCTCTCCTGCAGCCCCCGCACGTCCCGCAGCCCCCTAACCTCCCGCACCCCCGCACCTCTCCCGCAGCCCCCGCATCTCCCGCAGCCTCTCACCTCCCGCACCCCCCTCACATCCCTCATCCCCCTCACCTCCCGCACCCCCGCACCCCACTCACATCCCGCGTCCCCGTCACCTCCCGCACCCCCGCAGCCCCCGCCCCGGTGCCCGGCAGCTCCTCCGCGGGCTCTCGGGCACCACCTGGTGGCCCCGCACGGTACTGCAGCTCCCCCCCCCCCCTCTATCCCGGCTCCCCCCGACCCCTTCCCCGCTTTGCCGGCGAAGCTTGTCCCGCTCTCACTCTCAGGGCTTGCCAGGAGCCTCTGGGAGGAGGAAAGCTCCGTACAGCCAAACGAATCCCTCCTGCTAAGCCCCCGGCTCGGTTTCCGAGTTTCAAGCACCCGGCTTTGCGGGACATCACCGCAATTTGGGAGGCAAGGCAGGCCGCCCCCATCCCTGGTTTCCAGAGCCAGTCTCAAATGGCACGGACAAAAAGTGCGCTTAGAACCACGGCAGAGGCAAAGAACCTGTTGTCAGCAAATTCCTGGTATTGCCAGACCATCCTAGGCAAACTTGGGAGCAGAGTTTAGGGCTTCCTCTGGCTCGGCAGAATAAATCAAACTCAGAAAATGTTGGGATAAAGATTGATTTGACATGTGCTCTGCCCAGCTGATTTATTCTATATCGTTCCTTTTTATATATAGAAGCAAAAGCTGAGAGGTTGCTTGGTTTGCCAGCTTAGGTATATATAGCCAGTCAAAACTGGCTACCTTCCACTAGCAACTTTTCAAATAGGGCAATGATCTATTTGTGGCCAAAGATCCTCACTTCAAGAGGTATCAGTGACAAGGAGCAAAAAAGCTGCTTGTTTGTTTGGACCAGGGAATGTGTGTGCGTGTAGAAAGGCAACGCTAACATTTATTATGTAAAAACTCCACAGAGAAGAGCTCCAAAAGAGAAATGCCTTAATAATTATCTCATATTCAGTGCCATGTCCACTTCTGAACGCACATTTTCCATTGAACAGCTTCGTGCGTTCTCTCACGCATGGGAGTAGCTCCAATTAAACATCTGCTGAACCATCTATATCATCCTCCTCCTTCACATCCTTTCTTCAGCCTCTCCTTCCCAGCAGCGTGTGTAGGAAGCTCCACAAGTGTCAGGCAGCTGCTCTGCTCTGACTACTGGGCATTGTGTTTGTTCCTCCTCTTTCCCCATCTTTGATCAGGCTCTCTCAGACTTGCCTGACAGGGCAGGGTCTATTTTTGGTCTGATGTTCATTTGGCACCATTTCTGCTCAGCTCAGGTGCCAAAACGAGCTGATGGCCTTTATGTGACTGTTGTACAGAACAGCAGTAAAGAGGGGGCTGTTCCAAAGCCTCCCTGATACCACAGCTTGTACTGTCACTCGGCAGAACAGCTGTATTGGGTGTCTCTAGCACAAATTTTTGACTGATCTGTGCTGTGTTGTGACAGACGTGCACTAAACAGGGCGTAAAAAGAGGAATTCTGTGTAAATGGGTAGGTCTCACTTCAGATCTCCTAAGTGGAAAGCAAAAAAGCCTCTGCCTGGTGAGTGTACCCCAGGGGAAACCTTCCTTGCCCAGCCAGGTCCAGGGCCTTACTCATGTTAAGCAATTGTGACCCCACCAATTTCAATGGGACAGTTTCCAGCCTGACCTGGGGTAGGATGTGAGTCAGGAAACAAAATTGGGTAAGTTCTTTATGGCAGTTGTTGGAATAACCCACTCTCTATACTGATTAAAGCCTCTTCCCTTCTCTGCTTGCTTTTTTCCATAGGCACAAATTCCACCTTTCTTTTGTCACTTGTTTCACCTGACAGGGTACAGCTGAGTGCCACTCCTGAACTAGAGAGCCCAGGCTTCACCTCACTGGGTCCTCATTCTCTTTCCTCCCATTTTATCATTCTGCATGGGGAAGTTCCAGGTAAAGCTATCAAATATAGTCCTTCACAATCACACTTTAATTGCCAGACTACTCCACAAAACATCAGCCCTGCACAACTCTACACACAACCAGCCTCAAGCTGTTGCCCAACACCTTCCAACAAACCTATGGCTGACAGACCAAAACCACAGACTTCCCTTGGTGTAGTCTGTCCCAAAGATGTGAGGGATGAGTTGGAAAACCCTAAGCTGGCATCCTCACAAGGAAAATCACAACAGAGTGGAAGCATCACATGGGAGGGTTTGTCTGCACGTGTGGGTGTGGGACTAAAATAGCTCCCATCACTTTCCATACATTAGCTTTAATAAAAGGGGACAGGGCCTGCCAATTCCATCTCAAATTTCATCCCTCTGAAATATGTGCACTTTCACCAGCTGGATATTTGGCCTGGGGTAATTACTATAGTGCTAATTTTACCTGAGATGATGAAAGCGCTGGAACAGCCCAACCATATAAAGGGAGAGGATACACACAGCTGATCCAGGCTTCTGGGGCCTTTTTTAAGAAAACAAAGTCATGACTTTGACTTGCTCCTTAGGGAAGCTTCTTCTTACAAGACCTAGCCAAAACACAACTGAGGGTAGAGAAGAGCAAGGTCAAGGATACTTGTGTGCTGGAAAATAAAAGCACCAAGGACTCAAGTGCTGCCTTGTAGTAAATTACCTTGTAGAGATTAAATTACTCACATAGATCTGCTTCTTTTCTTTATTCTCCTGTGAGAGAAGCCACTTCCAGACACCGAACGCACAGAGATGCTTGAAAGCTTTCTATTTCTTTAGGACCTTCCAAAAAGATTCAAAGTTAATTGACATTTCTAATGAAGATTCAGAACAGACATTTGTTCTATCCAAACCAGTTCAGCTTGAAAAAATTACAGTGAAGTATGGTCAGAGGAAAAGCAATTTGCCAGAGCTTGAAGAGTGTGAATAATGCAAAGCAAACAGCTCTCTGCAGCATTCACTGGTGCTTTCAGATCTGCTCATCTTAATTGTGCACACATCTTGGCTTCACTGGTGGCTCTGGTGACCAGCACCACAGATGGTGACTAAGGAAAGAGGAAAAAGGAAGAAAAAGGAAAGAGCTGGTTGGTGATTTCTAACTTCTGGAAACTTGGAGGATTTGGCTTTTTAACTTAACACCCAGAAATGATTGGCACTCAATCCTAAGCCACTCCATCAGGAAAGATGAACACAACCAGCCTGTTCTGCTCTGCTCTGCTCTGCAAAGGTTTTTTTCTTGTCACCTTTGCTGTCTGAGAGCACAGGCAACCTCCAGTACTGTCACAAGAGACACAACAAGCCTCTGTTCATTCTCTTTATCTCTTTCTCTCTCATTCTTTGCCTCTGATTGCCTCTACAGGTGATCTCTTGCCTTTGTCAAACCAAGAGAGCCAGAAGATGGGTGTGAATGTTCCCTCTTCCCAAGCCTCTTACCAATGGCCTCAGTAGGTGTGTGGCTCCCAGGTTAAGTGTGTGTTTAGATAGATGAATGTGAAATATCTATCAAAGTGCTGCTCTGAATAAAAGTTTTCTGATCTGAGGCCTCCAAGGAGGAATGTGATCTTCTTGTCACCAGCCTGGCTTCTTCCTGAGCTGCAGCCCAGCAGCACGTTTCTGAAAATCACTTCATGCCAACAACAAACTGCTGAAAATGCAGAAATGTGCCAGCCCAGGCTGCAGGCAGGGAGGGGACCAGCAGCAAGCCTTGTCCCCTCCCAGACAACCTGGAAAGCTCCAGCATCCCAGGACCTGAGACGCCAGCAGTGAGCCAGGATGTCACCGGGTCTGACACTCACCATGGGTTGCAGGAACTTCGACATTTCATGACTTTCCATAATTATATTTTAATACTTGTTGGGAAATGGCACAATCCTTTCTCCTCCTGTCTCTGTCTCGAGGTTGCTTAATGAGGTTTGGGCATCAGTTCAAGTGATATCAGAGCATCAAATCCAACTTTTGAAGTGTTAGTGAGATTACAAAGGAACACAGGGCTCATGTCTTTGGAGTTGTAACATTTCCTAGTACAAAACAGGGGAGAGCCTCCTTCTGTGGCCACCCTTTCCCTTTGATATGCATCCTGATCAGACTGAAACAGAGCACAGAACATGCAGTTCAGGCCAAATTTTAATGCAGGATGCCCAAGGGTGGGTGAGGAATCCTCCTTCTCCTGTGCGTCTGCATATAAATAAAAGGCAGAATTTAGCCTGGAGGCACAAAATGGCATCAGCAAAGCAAAGAAGCAGCACAAGACCACGATAGCAGAAGAAAGGAAGCTGTGGCATTTACTTGCTGAAGATTATTTCCTCTCTGACAAGAGATTTTTCAAACGACAGAGGTGTTTTAGTGGGTGGGCCTTGGAGGGCTGGTCCAAGTAATCAGTCAGAGACAATATCAGGAAGTTTAACCAACAACTTGAGCTTGGTTTGGTTTTACTCATCTGTTCAATTTTAGTTTTGAGGGAAATTCAGAAAGGTGCCAGCTAATTTAATTTGTCTGCCTCCTTCCCAGCCATGCAGGAGTTACAAGCAGGGCTGGACAGATTGCTTGCATGCCAGAAATCTCCTCTGCCTGCCCAGGCAACGTGTCCCCTGGCCAGGCTCAGCTTGGCTTCCTGGCTGGGTAAGTGCAGGCACGGGGGAGAAAAGATGATGTGATGGCCATGAAAGGTCTTGAGTTTCTCTTGGTCAAGGTGGAACTGCTCCAGCAGCTCAAGAACCCTCTTTGGTTCATCTGCAAACCTAGTACAGGAGTTGCAGTGTTCCCTCTGAGCTGGCAGGGTTTCCAAAGAGCCAGCACAAACACATCCAGTCAGCCAGGCCCCTATCAGGGAGTGGTCTCCACCACTGCCATCAGGATGGAAGTTCACATCTGATGTAAATGGGCACAGTGCTGGCTCCCCAGGAAACTAAACTTGTTTTCTCCTGTGTTTTTCCTTCCACAATGGCCAATGATGTAACTCTCTGGTTCTAGCAAAGTTTATTTGATTTCCAGGAGAGAAAATAAACTCTGATATTGTCATTTGTGTTGTGGTCCCACAGACTCCAGGCAAATTTTTAGGGTCTGGTACAAACTGATGGAAAACACAGAGGACATTTGTACCTTAGCTCATATACTAAAAGTGTGAGAAAGAAAGGAGAGCAGGAGCTCATGTGATGTTAACACAGATAAGATGCTCCACAGTTTATAAATGTCATTTTCACTGGAGTGGATGCACTGATAAATAACAAAGTGGAGTGATAAGAAATGATTATCAGCAGAAATTCAATATGCACATTGTAATGCAGGAAAACCAGGTAGGGTTTTAAGAGAGGTTCTCTGGGTTTAGTGTTGTTCTGCTGGCAGCAGGTCTCACTGTGTACCAAAGCAGATCCCTGCTTCATCCCTTCTCTTCCAGCCATGGTGAGAGCAGAGAAAACACAGCTCTGCAATCATCACCCCTTCCTCACCCTGCACAGAACCCCAGCAGGGAGCTTACCCATTATTTTTGCAAACCAGAATGGTGGTGAGAGGCAGGTTGGTGGCAAGATGCTGTGGAAGCAGGGAAGCAGACCAGGAACAAATCTAGCCATAGCTGACAGCCATTTCTAAGGATCAACTCATCAAAATCTGGTCACCCCCAAGGAAGGAGGTTGAGGTTTCATTCCTGCCCTCAGGGGAGGGACACAGATACTGTGTCTGAGCACAGTGGACTCTGCAGATGAAAAGTTGGCTGAGCATCACGTGGGCTTTGGGGCAAGTTGGTGACTTGACTGATGAGAGCCCACAGTAGGTTACTCATTTAAAAGCCAACTAATATTGGAGAACCCTCCTGCTTACATACAGCCCTTACATAGCCAAAAGTTGGCAATCCAAAGAAATTCAAAGATATTCTTACCCTGTTCTGCTCAACTGAGTGTGAGCCTATCCTGACTGTAGAAAATCTGGCAAGCAGTACCAGCAGCAACAGAAGCTGTAAGGAAGAGAATGAAAGTGTAGTCACACACTTTTGTATGTGTAACGTGCTGGCTCTTAACCCTTTTCCTTCCAGGAATTGTCAGGTTCCCTATGTCAGCTCCATGGGCATGTTCTCACCACTCTGACAACTTTTCTTAACCATTAACTCCCTTTCCCTGGAGATACCCATAGAGTGGGGACCATGGGTGGTCATGAGATAACTCTGAGAGCAACAGGGAAATATTAACATTAGTAAAACATAATTGCTTGGTCAGTTTTATCACTGATTAATCTGAAAATACATTCCTCATGGCTGCCTTCAAGGACAAACTGCAGCAGGGCTGGACAAGTCAAAATAAAGAATAGTGCCCTGTCAGAAAGGATGCTACATGGCTCTTAGGTTACTGCATTTCTGATCCTAAGTTGTGAAGAGATGAGTAAATCTGATCTAATGCAGCTGGCTGGCTACAGCAAAGCTTCTAGAAAATAAAGAATGGGCAAAATGTACATGAAATATCAGATGAACATTACTTATTCATTTGAAGGCCTTTGACCCTGCAGAAGGAAGCATCTGCTGAGAGCTCACTCTGTAGCAACAGATATTTATCCCATTTTGTTGGGTCTGAAAGTTTAGCTGGAAAAGAAAGTTCCTTTAAATTGGTCAGCTTAATTTACTGAGAATTCCACCACAGGGAATATAGAGTTGGAAATAAGTTTTCTTTGGTGGAACTTCCTGGGTTGCTGTTGGATTGCTGCTTATATGCAGTTACTCTTAGCTATAGTTTGCTTGTTTCTAATTCATTATTTCAGGATTTCTTCACCTTGCTTCCCACATCCCCCATCTGCATTAGCAGACTGAAAGCATATACTTAATTTTTTTTCAAAATATAGTTGCTGGCTGGTGATTTGACTTTAGAATAAGACTAAATAAGACAGTCTTAAATCTTAAGCAAAGGTTTTGGACACAGAATATTTGGGAAAGCAAAAAAGAGAGAGAAAAAATTGAATGGGGTGTGAGTTCCACTGTTCTCAGATATATAAAATAATTCAATTTCCCATGTCATATTTCACTCCCTCTATGAACAAACACATTATTACCCAATATAACTGTGTCACTGGCTGCACATCTGTGTATTCTATTTGCTTGCAAAGCACAAAATGCATTTATTTGCTCTCTCAAGTCTTATCAAACATGTAACCATCTCTCTGTGGAATTTTCATTTGATTTACCCATTTCTTTTATTATAAACGTGCCTTCATTTTTCCTTGGAGATCCCAGCATTAGACCTATAAAGATCCAGTTAATGCCTAAACCCCAGGGGTTTGCTGTGAATGGGAAAACCACCTTTTCCTGATGAATTTTTTCCAGTTGACTTAATGGTTAGAGAAGAAAGGCTAACTTATGCCAGTTTACATGCATGGAAATGGTGAGACCAGAAAAAAAAGCCCAATGCTTTATTTATGGCATTTCTTCTCATCTTGTGGAAACTGCCTGCTTTGATTCTACCAGACCATGTTTTCTTTGCAAGTACAATACAATTAAGCTATTTTCAGCTGGCAATAAAATCCTTGAGAACCAAAGCAGATTTGGAAGAGGACTTTAAGAGAAGAGGACTAATGCAATCTGATAATTAGGGCATTTCAACGCCAAGACAGAAAAAGCAATTTAATAACTTCTCCTGTGCAGTCAGACAGGGGTAGAGCCTCTGGGCCCAGCTGGCAAGGACCATACCTGCAATAGAGCTCTCAAATTTGCTTCCACAGGGCATCTGCAGATCTCTACAAGACTGAGGGACAAGGTGGCTGGGAGGGGCAAAGATGAGAATGATGCCAGAAAATATGGGGAAAAAAAAAGGCCTTTTTTTCACTGATCTGACCTGGCTGAAATTTGTCTCAGAAAAAGCATCCTGCTTTGTTGAGTTGACTGGCTCCTTTTCTGACATCTCCTGCCCTCAGATTGTGACCAGATCTTGTGGCTCTTCCAGTGTTTCCATCAGGAGGCTCCATATAGTGAGGCAGTAAGAGATTTCTGTAGCTGGACCCCTTCAAATTAGAAAACCATTCGTAGAGAGAAGGAAAACACACTCACTCTTGAGGGTTAAGTTTTCAGCTGTCTCTCACCCTCTTTGTCCTGGCTTGTTGCAACAGGAAAGGGTTTTTTAAGAAACTTTTCTTGTAACTTCAACTTCCCTGTTCAGGGGGCTTGGAAGAACTTCTCTTGCTGAAGTCCACACAGCTGTGAGACAGCTTCCTTGTGCTTCTCATTCTCTGTTTTATAGATTGGAATCAATATTTCATCCTAAGAAGAGCTTTCTGGGCAGAGCTGCTCTGAGTTTAAGCCATAAAATAGTCCTGATGTGTATTCTCTCCCCTTTCTCACCATGAAGTGCCCGATGGCTTGACCTGCCAGTCCATACTACTGTGAGTAAGTCTTACTCATACCCCTGGATCTGGGATTTCTGGGCTAGTAGGTCTGTAGTTGGTTTTCGTGAGTAAAGGCTGAGTAAGAGCCTACAAGGTCAGGCTGCAATCTGTCACAGTCTGAGCATATTTTGCAGACATTTTTGGAACCCACCTCCCAGCAAACTGTGTGTGTTCTCAGCAGAGCATCTCTTAGCAATAGCTGATCACAGCTCTGCTTTATTTCACTTACATATAGATGAACATATACTTCTTCAAGGTGGGTCATAGCTGCTCACAGGAAGAATAAGGGATTTTTTTCTTTGATCTAAACACATGGACTGTGCAGTGTTTGTGCCTATGGCTCCAAAGTCCTGGGGACTGTTACTCCCACTTGCAGTTTTTTTTTTTCCAGATTTGTCATTGATAAGAAAATTAACCTGTGTTAAATTTTCTTCTACTTCAAAATGAACAGAATGGCCCAAGAATAACACACAGACAATATGATTGCCCCACCTGCTGATTGCTCAATATACACAACACTTGTCCTTTCTTTCTCTCTCCCCATCAAGTCAATTTTGCATGTCCTGCACACACAATGCTGAGGACTTTTTTAACCAGTTGCATTTGGTCGTTGCATTTGTTGCTGCAACAACATGCTGCTTCCTCATTTGGTTTTGAGGAACTCAGCAAATACTGTAAAGGAAGTCAGGCAGTAGAAATCATTCAGCAGCAACATGAGGAGCCTCTGCTCCATGAGAAAACGTTTGGGTGAAGGATTTTAAGACAGGTAAAGTCAGAGCTGTAAACTTGTGAAACCAATAAGGAGGAGGACAGGTTAAGTGACTGCAGGCTCTGGAGCTGCTGTGGAAAGAAGGGAATTGTATTTAAAGCCTGTTCTGGACATTGTAAGGAAGCTCCCTGGAGGTGAGTGGCTGATCCATTTGGACCAGTCTATCCCTCAGGACCTCCAGGCAGAAGACCTGGCTGCTGTTCATGGCTGGCTGGTCCCAGCAGCATCCCCAGCACCCGTTCTCTGGGTGCTGCAGAAGTTACCATCGCGCTCCTGGGTTGCAATTCAAGGTCTCGAGGATGATTTCTAAAGCCTTGGGTGACTCCAACCCTTCCATTTAGCAGTCCCCTTTCTCACTGAGGTTTCCAGCACACCACGCAGGGCTCTGAGCAGCATTTCAGCTGTTAGCACTGGGGAACTGGGCTTTCTGAGGGCAGGAGGAGAGCATTGCAGCAGCCGACACCTGCCTCGGAAACTCACATCCCTGCACTGTCCATCAGAGCCAGAGCTTGGCAAATTTCAGAGCCTGCTTACAAGGCTGTTTTTGTTCCTGCAAGGCTCCCGGCCAGACATTTCATCCTTGTTTTCTTTGTCTTAGGCCACATCCACCGTAGGGAGGACAAGCTCTTAAAAATCATTTTGATTTCTGCCTGTTCCAGCAGTGGCCGGGCAGCCTGCAGGTGATCTGTGAAACAAAAGAAAGGATCCTACCAACTGCAGCCAGGCAAATACTTCTCTTGCTTCCAGCCTGGCTTCGAAAGAGTCATAGCTCAGAGATCAAAGCTCTTGTTTTGGAAGGGACTGTTGATTTCAGTGAAAGAGAAGGACATTAAGTTTGATGGCTGCGGTGTGCTTGACTCGCTGCTATTGTGTGTTAGGGTCGGATGTTGTGATCAGGTAGATACCTTGCATCTTGGCGTCTTTTTTTCACTGAAATAAAGGAAGAATAGGGACAAAACTACTTTCTCTGCTATTTTCCTTACTACACGGGGCTCCGGCCACTACCCCGAGACAAGAAAGCTGGAGCGAGTCGGCATCCAGATCCCACACGGGACCATTCCGTGTTTCCCGGAAAGTCTTGCAAAAGCCTTTCTCATCGGAGCAGGGCGGGAAGGGGACAGATACACCGGTAGCAGGTGCTGGGCACCAGCGGGCACTGCCGGAGGGTCCCGGCCGGACCGGAGCCCGGGGAACGCCGCAGCGCTGCCGGCACTGACACAGCGGGCTCCGGGGGCTGCATCCCCGGGACCCCCGGGACCCCCGGCTCCCCGCATCGGGTCCCCACCGCCCTCCTACACCGGCAGAACACCCCTAAAACCCCCGGCACCGGGTACCCACCGCCCCCCATCCCCGGCAGGAACCCCCGCACCCTTCGCCCGCCGCCGTTCTGCTGCTCTCCCCCGGCCCCGCAGCCCGCCCGGTTCGGCCCGGCCCAACCTCCCTCCTGCCATTGGTGCGGGGCAGCGGCGGGGGCGGAGACGTCGGAGCCGCTATTAAACATCACATGGCAGCCCGCAAAAAAGGGGCAGCGGCTCATTGAGTGGCTCAGTTGCAAGCGGTGCGGCGGCGGCCCGCGGGCACCCAGGGATTGGCTCGGTGCCTCCCCACAGCCGCTGGATCTTACGGCCCTTTAACTCTCTAAGCTTCCCCGGTCAAGCCACCGGCAGGTAAGCAGCGTCTTCTCGCTAGATTTATTCTCCAAGCCCACCCAGCAAGTGGTTGCCAGGGGTAGGGGCGATGCGCGGGTTGCGGTTCGGGTGCGTGCGCCGTGCAGAGGAAAACGGGGCTGAAGTTTTTCCCCTGCTCCCTGAATCTGTTGCACGCTCCTCGGGCACAGGCGTTTGGAGGGGGAACTCCTGCATGTCTCATGCACCATCCCCGAGCTATTCTCAGTGCCTAAAATAATTAGATAGGTATGCTGGGAACACTCGAGCATCTGCTTGCAGCATCTGTTTATGTTCATAACTTTCCATGCACCAGCTGCTCCCTCCCCTCCACCCCCGGGATATTTTATTCTGGGGAAGGGCTGGAAGTTTGCATGACAACTCCGTGTGGCAGGAGTAGCACCGCTCCATCCCTTCCCCTTCTTCTCGCCTGTTGTTTCCTGGACAAGAGAGGGGTCAGAAGTGTCAAGAGATGAGATGCGGGTTTTTTCTTGCTTGTGATGTTTTTAGAGGTGCGTCCGAAATGTCTTAGAGGGGTGTGAAAGGAACCTGTAGTTTCACGCATTGGCATTATGGAAACGCGCGATTTTCTTCAATCATCCTGCCAAATAAATAGGAAGAGAGGGAAAAGAAAAAAAAAAAAATCTCCACACCAAACGCATTGCAGCTGGGGAGCCTGTGAAGAGGTTGTATTGTTTCAACTGAGTTCATGACAGTGAAAGGAAAAAATACTGATAAGGAAGAGCAGATTGACTCGCGGGGGTGCGGGGCTGCTTTGCCACCTTCCCGGTGGCCGAGGCTGAGCCGGGACTCCCATCTCTTTCCCCTCCCAGCCTTCCCACCTCGCAGGCAGCCGGCACTTGTTCTGTGCTCCAGCCTTACCTTTACACTTGTTTGCTTTTCCATTCCCACAGCCGGTGCATCAAGTACACCCCCTGGTGATGGCTGCTTCACTTGTAGATGTTTTATCATCAGCTAGAAATACCCAGAACCCGTCCCCTTGCAGGACACCAGATGCACTTGTCCTTTCTTGTCCTCCTGTGTCATCTTACCATCACCATCTACTCCTTTTTTAAAAAACTATTTTTATTTATTTATTATTTTTTCCACCCCCCTGCCTGACGGCGAAGGACAGACCCTTTCGCAGGCAGCTCAGCGCTTTGTGTAACTCGAGTCCTACCCAAACCAGCCCCGGGAAATGACTTTTAGCTCCGGGCTCTGGAGAAAGGTTCTGGGGATGGTTGTGCCCAGCAGCCGGGAGGGAGGGAAGAGGCAGCAGCTCCTTTGTTCTGGTTACCGAGGGCTCTGGGCGAAGGTGAGTGCTGGGGCTCCCTTAGCAACATGTGCCCGGCTCGCTGCAGGGCTGCCTGGCGTCAGCCTGGGAATAACTGCTCCAGGAGCTCATTACTGCTCTTCTCTCCCTTCCCTGATTTGTTTTGGTTTATTTTTTAATTTTTTTTTTCACTTCCAAGTTTTTTCCTCGCTATTAAACCTTTTGCATAGAGCTGCTGGCTGCAGGGTTTAGGTGTGGGATGAGAACGGCTTTCCTGAGGGGTGGTCTCAGAGGGGGGGGATGCTTGCTAAGGGAAAAAGTGGAGGGTCCGGGCTCCTCCTTGTGGGATTTGCACAGAAATGGGTTCCCAAGTGCTGCTCCTCGTTTTTCTCTGCTCCTCCAAGCATCTCCTTGCAGCAGAGTGAGCCCAGGACTCTCCCATCCCACCCGTGTCAGTGCCAGTGTGTTGCTCTGGTCTTGTAGCCTCTTACAGGAGGAAAAGTAGCTGCATCCAGACTGATAACACACCTGAGGGATGAGGGAATGTGAAGCTGTGTCTGTGTTTGGCTCCAGTGCGTTGGGCCCAATTAGACAAAGATTTGGGTTGGTTTGTGGGTTCTGGGTCGGTTTCTTTGTCTGGTGATGATTGCAGGGCTGGTGTCACAGTAGTTTGGCATCTTTGGTGCCCCCAGCTGATAATGGGATGTGTGTGTGTGTGTGTGTGTGTGTGTGTGTGTGTGTGTGTGTGTGAGCAAAGTTGTGCCGTGGAGCAGCAGGTGGATTAACACTATAACAAGCACCATGAGATTTTTGTGCCAGCTGGATTGTCTGTAGGGTTTTTGAAGGCTCTTCTACTGAACCTAGGTGTGAAAGTCAGGGTGAACAACGAGCCTGGTGTGTGAGAGGACAGCCAGTGGATCTCCTGGGCATTTTACAAGGGATGTGCTGCCATGAGCAGGAATAAGGTCAGACTCAGACCCTGGTCCCATCCTATCATCCTCCCCACTCTGAGCACTCTCAAGGAAGAGACAAAATGTGCTGTGAAAGAAAGAACTCAACTGTGCTGCAGCAGAGGGACTTGGTTGTGTAAACTTTAAGCAGTCTGTAGAGGTAGAAGAGGGTGCCCCCTGCCCACCTATCCCCCCACATTTGGGGATCATTTGAGCTCAGCTGGTGCAGAACCAGTCCCAAGGGCAGGGAGAAGGCAGGAGGCTGTGCAAGGTGCAGTAGGTAGGAGCTGCTCAGCTCCTCAGAGCAGCAATGTGACCCTGCACGCTACCTAATTCGGGTCTCAGACTTCTAAATGCAGCCAACATGCCACGGGAAGCTGCTGTTATGGTTTCAGTGATTTGTGGAATTCAGACAAACGTCCTTGGGTCAAGACTTCTGTGGGGGAAGCTGCATATTCAGACACTTGAGACTTTACAGCTTATCTTTCCCTCCACCACAAGTTTTCTTTTAAAAGCCAGGAGACAATGCAGGGAAAAAAAGAAAAAGAAAAAAAAAAATTTCAAAATGAAGTGTTTCCTGGGCTGTATATTTCCACTAGGTTGGACCAAAACAGATTTTTGGATGTGGAAGTCAAAGATGACTGTGATTATAGGATGTGGTTTATAAAAGTGATCAATTTGCAGCCCAGCGCAGTGGTTTTTCAGGGTTTTTGTGTGGAATGTATCAACAAGAATTTCACATTCTCCAAGTGTTCAGGTTTCTAGTAAAAGTGTTTTTCAGAAAAAAAAAATAATTGAACATTAAATAATTCCTTTCTGGTTTTGAGTATGGTATCCTGATGGGAACAAGAAAACTCCTGATTAAAAAGGTGTGTGTGGGGGGGTAGAAATGAATCTTTATGGAGTGCAGAGCAGTGAGAGGGCAGCTCCACCATCCTGTAAGATTCTGCTGAGAGCTGAGCTGAAACCCGGGCATTAGCAAACCCATCAAAAGCTGCCAGAATGTCTTGTTAGGGCGCTGAAGTCACAGATGAGTAATCTCAGCAAGTAGGCGTGGGGATGCATTCTTGCACAACAAACAGAAGTAGAGGGGGGGGAAAAAAAAAAAAAAAAGAAGAGAAGAAAAGGTAAAAGTAAACCCTAGAGAGATTCTAGAAGGAAAAGCTGGCTGCATGCAGCTGAGAACACGATGTTGTTTTCTGTTTGTCACCTGCTCTTTTTCTAACAAGTGTTTGCTGACCTAAAGCCCTCACAATGTGGTTGAAGGATGTGGGAGGGCTGAGAAACTGTTTGGAAATCCTTCAAGTTTTTGGAACCTTTCTGCAGGGAGCCACTTTTGAGAAAGGAGATAAATTCTTATCTGTAGCTGTTGTCAGATGTGACTAGGAGGAAGACCCTGAGAGCAGTGAAGCTGTTTTGTGGACAGAGACTGCTGCAGTTTCGTTGGGTTTTGGACCAGCTCAGGGGAGTTTTGATAATCTTGGTTTATGAAGAGCATCACAGTTTAATTCCCCACTGCTGCATAATGGGACTGAAGTCTCCTCTTCTGTGACAAAGGTACAGCAGACAGTCCCCATGGCTTGGTTTTAGTTTTATTCCCTCCATGGGGTGCATTCATGCACCTCTTCTCCTCTGCAGTGTTTCAGTTGCATTTCCTGATATTCTGTCCATGACTTAATGGATGACGCACTTGTTAAAAGCTAAACCTGGGACTAAGCCAGACCTCCCTGAAACAAGTTTGGTGGCTTCTACCCTCGGGAAGAAAGTTTTGGAGCCTCTCTGCTGAGTCTTAATTGCTGACATTCAAGGCTCATGGGACACTCCAAAGTGTTACTGGTTGGAGATGGAAGTGGCTGAGGGGAAGGAGCTGGTGCTTCCCAGCAGGGGTGTTAGGAGGACACTTAGATGGTGCTGCTCCATGGTAGCTTTTTGCTGGCTGCATTAGCAGGAGCAGATGGAAGGTTTAGTTTGCTTTGTACAACTTGAGCTGAATGTGAGTGTAAAAGCCACTTGGATCTCAACGAGTTTATGGGGCTGGTTTTTTCCCCTGCCATTTGCAGAGAATACACAGCTCCTCTTTGTAACCTAATTTAAAAATGAATTAGAAGCGAGGTGGTTTCATGGAAATCGCCAACATTTGCAGTTTCCAAGATTCTGGCTTTTCTCAGTAAATGTTGTCTTGCCTTGTGTTGCCTGCACACTCCCTTGTTTGCTGTAGGTAAAACAGTCCAGGAGACATGTGAGTCCCTAAAACCTGCTGCATTATTTATGTGTGAACAGGTGGCTGGGGAGGTTGATTGTTTGGTTGAAAATCAACTTTCTCTGGGAAGTAGTAGGGAGTTTCTTTGCATGTCCAGCTTGAAAGGGAAAATATGGCTTGTGTGACGTGGTCACTCCAGTGCTCTTGCTCAGGAGGAGTGGTGCCATCTCTTCGGTAATGATGTCCTCCTGTTGGTGCACAACTGCACACCTCGTGTGTTCCCATTGATAATGGGAAAAAATTCCTACGGGTCCACCAGAGTCATTTGACCCATTCTTGCAGGTTTTATCCTTTTCCTCCCCAATCTAATGTGACTTTCTCTTTCTCTTGCAGACCATGCCCTCTCTATGACGGTTACTTGTTCAGCTCACTCTGCATGCCACAAGACCGTCCTTGGTTGACCCAAGGGCTTTTGGGGACTGCGGCCTCTCCCCGTTTTTTCTGTGTGTGTGTGTTCCTCTGGAACTTTCAAAACTGTTTCTCCAAAGGGTTTTGCAGAAACTCAGACTGTTTTCTAAAGCAGAAGCACCTCAGTCCACAGCAGTAGTGATGGGCAGCGTGCGAACCAACCGCTACAGCATCGTGTCCTCGGAAGAGGACGGCATGAAGTTGGCAACCATGGCTGTTGCCAACGGCTTTGGGAATGGGAAGGGCAAGGTACACACCAGGCAGCAGTGCAGGAGCCGCTTCGTCAAAAAAAATGGTCACTGCAACGTCCAGTTCATCAACGTGGGCGAGAAGGGGCAGCGCTACCTGGCAGACATCTTCACCACCTGCGTGGACATCCGCTGGAGGTGGATGCTGGTTATCTTCTGCCTGGCTTTCGTCCTCTCCTGGCTTTTTTTTGGCTGTGTGTTTTGGTTGATCGCCCTGTTGCACGGGGACCTGGAGGAGCAGGAAAACAACACCCCGTGCGTCTCGCAGGTCAGCAGCTTCACCGCAGCCTTCCTCTTCTCCATCGAGACCCAGACCACCATCGGCTACGGGTTCAGGTGCGTGACGGACGAGTGCCCCATCGCGGTTTTCATGGTGGTTTTCCAGTCTATAGTGGGCTGCATCATCGACGCCTTCATCATCGGCGCCGTCATGGCCAAGATGGCGAAGCCGAAAAAGAGAAACGAAACCCTGGTCTTCAGCCACAACGCCGTGGTGGCCATGAGAGACGGGAAGCTCTGCCTGATGTGGCGAGTCGGGAACCTGAGGAAAAGCCACCTGGTGGAGGCCCACGTGAGGGCGCAGCTCCTCAAATCCCGCATCACGTCGGAAGGGGAGTACATCCCTTTGGATCAAATAGACATCAACGTGGGGTTTGACAGCGGGATAGACCGCATCTTCCTGGTCTCCCCCATCACCATAGTGCATGAGATAGATGAGGACAGCCCTTTGTATGACCTGAGCAAACAGGACATGGACAACGCCGAGTTTGAAATTGTAGTGATCTTGGAGGGCATGGTGGAAGCCACCGCCATGACCACCCAGTGCCGCAGCTCCTACCTGGCAAATGAAATCCTCTGGGGCCACCGCTACGAGCCCGTGCTCTTCGAAGAGAAAAACTACTACAAAGTGGACTACTCGAGGTTCCACAAAACCTACGAAGTGCCCAACACGCCCATCTGCAGTGCCAGAGACTTAGCAGAGAAGAAATACATCCTCTCCAACGCAAACTCCTTTTGCTACGAGAACGAAGTCTCCCTCAGCAAAGAGGAGGACGAGATTGACACGGGGGTGCCTGAGAGCATGAGCACAGACACCCACCCAGACATGGACCACCACAACCAAGCAGGGGTGCCCCTAGAGCCCCGGCCCCTACGGCGGGAGTCGGAAATATGACTGACAAACTCTTGCTGTCTCTTCTGGTGGAAAGGAGAAAAAAAAAAAAAAGATAAATAAAGAAAAAAACAAACGAAAGGAATCGGTCAAAGGCACGTTGACCCGAGAAGTTGGCCCAGAAAAGTTTTCAGACAACGGTACTGTGGAAGAGTGGGGTGAAGGCAAACAGACCTGAGAAACCCAGGCTGGTTTTAGGGCTGTCCTCAGAGGAGGGAGGAGAGAAAATGAACTCTAAACACAAAGCACTAAACATGTCTAAGTATGAACAGAAGGCACATATGTTGTAGAATAAATTATGTATATATTTTTTTACAAAACTTGAACTTGCAGGCAAGCTTTGGTTGGGTTATAATTTTATTTTTTTTTTTTTTTTTTCAACTTTTTCCAGAATGCTTCTCTCTAGGGAACAAGAATGTTTTTAATGGCATAACAAAGGCAATAATCTGCCTTATTATTATTATTATAATTATTTTTTAAAAGCTGCTGCTAACTACATGAACACAAATGGTTATTTTTGTTGCAGTGTAGTTTTTATTTTCTCTTTGTGTAATTAAAAAAAAAAAAAAAAAGAAAAAAAAAAAAAAAGAAAAAAAAGTCAGTGTTGAACTTTTGGGGTTGAAAAGCTTGTGATCACTTCAGAGAGGCCGATGTCAGAAAGTCTAAACTCCTTTTGAGGCCAGTAGTTTGATAGCTAGAATCAATTTCTCTCTTTCCAATTACATAAGGGGCATTACGTAAAATCAGGCCAATCAGTAGCCTCCAGCAAAACTATGATTTTGGGGGGGAGAATGTAATTCTCTGTCTAAAGGAAAAGTGAAACAGATAATATGTATACGCAGAAAAAGTTAAAACTACCTAAATGGATACCAAAGAAAATGCAGTTTTGCACAGTGAGTTTATTACAAAAACAAAAAATAAAAATAAAAAAAAAAAAAAAAAAAAAAAAGAAAAAAGGAACAGGCTGCTTTAAACAAAAAAAAAAAATTTCGAACCTCAGTCACTTTCGCTTGTTTTAATTTTTTTTTTTTTTTCCTTTTCTTTTTAACACCTTTATTTTGCACCTTATTCTAAAAGAGTAGGACTCGGATCTCGAGTGAGCTAGGACCTCCTCCCCTTCCCTCCTTGCTTTTCTCTGAAGGGAAATAAATTCCCTTCCTTTCTTGTAAGGAGAAAACCCAGTTGGGATGAAGCAAACAGGGGAGCATCTCTCCATCTCTCCTCCCTGGGCCTGAGCCCAGCTGGGCAGCAGCAGAAGGTCAAGGTCAGTGCCCACATTCCCAAAGGGGTGCTGGACCTCAGCCCTGAAAACTGAGCCATCCTCTCCTTGGCTGCCCTCCTGGGACCCCTCAACACCTGCCCGAGCCCCCCGAGGTGCTGAGTGAGGAGCAGGGATCAGCTGAGGGATGGAGACCTCCTTGGGAAGGGGTCTGGAAGAGGAAGGGAAAGGAAAAGAGAAGCAAACCAACCAACAAGACACTTGAGACTGGCACAGGGATTGTAGCATTTTGCTTTTTTAAAAAAAAAAAAAGAGAACAGCTTCTCTTCAGCAGGGCAGGGAGTCAGAAATAGGATGGTTTTTTTTCCAGCTTGTTGGATGTTTTTTTTTCCAGCTGGGGGAGGATGAGGATGAGGATGCCAAGCCAGGGCCATCCCTCACTCCTGCTCCCCAGCAGGCAGTGAGGGGTGGGTGGCTGAGCCGTGTCACTCAGCTCTCAGCAGACCCAGGAGCTCTGGCTTTAGCAGTGTTTTGGCTCCTTCACCCTTCAGAAGGCTTTAAATTATCTGTGCCTCTCAGATCAAGGGGACAGTGACCCTGTGCTGGCTGCTTGCTCCCCGAGGAGCAGGTGGAGAGGGTGGGGGTGGGTGGGGAGGAGAATCCCAGTCAACTTCTTGCAGTATTGGATCACTGTAATGCCATTAAAAAACAGCTTGTTCTAGGTCTAAAGTCTTCTGCAAAAATGGATATCTGTGAAGGCCTCTGGCCCCTTCCAGCCCTGCCTGAAAGAAATGCCTGCAATGAAATGGTTTCTCTTCAGATCTCCAGTGGGGGGGTTCAAAAACTGTGGAAATTCAACTTTGTAAAGAGAGATTTGGCTCCTAGAGAGGGCAGATGTTGAAGTGCAAGTACTAAGGCTGTTACTGGGGTGGGGGGATGTCAAAGAATGGAAAGGCTGAGCATATAAAGGTGATTTGGTTGCAGTTTCTGGGTCAACAGTAGTGAAGACAACTGAGTGCTGCTAGTGCTGCTATTTGTGATCTTCTTGTACGTGGAAAGTAACTAAAAACCAAAGAGTATTCAGTGAAAATGCGATGGGGAAGGGATGGAGAAGGCTGAGCTGGAGAAAAAGGAACTCCAGGTCAGCATCCCCCAGGTGCCCAGTGCTCACACTTAAATGATACTTGAGATATTGGAGGGAGGGATGAGAGATTGGGGATGCAGGATTCAGCTTGTTTCTTTAAAGCAAAAAGAAAAACAAAGGAGGAAAACAAAAAATTTAAAAAAAAAAAAAAAAAAAAGAAAAAAAAAAAAAAAAAAGAAATCCTCTCCAGCTCAACATTTCTGGTGCGGAGGATTTTGGGGTTTTTTTTTTTGTTTTGTTTTGTTTTGTTTTTCAAGTCAGTTTTTCAGAAATATTTTTTAAAAAATGTACATTTTATAAAGTTTATCAAGTATTTTCATATTTAAAGCCAAATGTAAATAGAAGTCTGTAAAGGAGGACACGGAGAAGAAAAAGAAAAGGCCACCCAAAGTTCTAAGTTCTGCTTGGCAGTCTGGGCTAGCTTGTACCTAGATGCTACCGGTTAGCATAATTTTTAGCAAATACTTGCAAGCCTTATAGGATTCCTAATGCTATGACCTGCTCTTTATTTATTTTCAAGCATGGACTTTTTAAGTTGAACCCATCTTCTAGTTACTGGCATTTTTCAAAGTTATCAGCTTTCTGAGTGCTCGTCTTGGGGAGGGTGTGCGCCCAGGTAATCCATGACACTCTCTGCCACATTCTTTTTCTTTATTTTTTTATTATTTTTTTTTTTAATAACCCTTTGTCTTTCCCGATTGAATCTGACACTGCAGAATTGCACTCAGCCTCTGGCTCTGGGAAGCTGCTAGAAAGAGCCCTGCAATGTGGAGTCCATGGTACCCTTCCCTCTTGTCCCATCCTTTCTGTGTTTCTCAGCACTCCCTGGCCAGCCCGGTGTAGGACAGGCTGTTGTAGCTCTTCTACAGCAGCAAATGGGGCTAGGCATTCATTTTAAAATGTGATTTTTTTTTTTTTTTTTTTTTTTTTTTTTAATTATTTTTTTTTTTTTAAGGAGTAGACAACAACTGACAGCTTTTCTTCTGTTCCCAATGAGCTTGGGCCAAGCTGAGGCTGACCCGGGGGCCCTTAAAAACCGCCTGAGCTCTCCCCACAGACTCCAGCAGGTCTTGGTTGGGCCTCTTTAGCCAGGAAGAAGTTGGCTCAACCAGCTTGCACAGAAAGTTTATACTGTATTTCACTTAGGGTCTGGGGGGGAAATATGTTATTTCTGCCCTTCCCTGAAAAAATACTTGAATGAGACACATTGTCTAAACCCTAATACTGCGTGCAGTGACACAGAGCATTTCCGAGGCAGGGGGGGATGGATCTCTTCTGTCCTCTGTCTCTTCCGTGCGAGTTGTCCTTGGATAAGTAGCAAGGGTAGGAATCATCACTTATTTGCTGCATTTCATGATATTCTCTCCCAGCCATGACAAACTTCTGTGGTGTTAGTTTAGCGCTCGCTCCTCTCGGAAAAGACAAAGGGTTCAGATGTTTTCTTTCTTCTCTACATAATGGATTACAAGGTAAAACTGAGAAGTACTGTAATGTCTTTAAATTATGGCTGCTCGTTGAAGGATGCTGCAGAGTTGCCATCCCCCAGCCAATGAGAAACTGATTTTGTGATGACTTTTGGCCTGCAGCTATTGTAAGGTGAACAACCTAGGCATCTGACACTTGTCCATTACTATTTTCCTGTTCGCAGCCTTTTTGTATCAAAGTCTTCCTAATGTACTGCACAAATTGTGGATTGTACAGATTTTTATATATTATGTCTTATTTTATTATTTCTAAATAAATAAAAAAAAAAAAAAAAAATTGAGAATAATCTGCTGTGTGCAGCCCGTGTGTAAATGCCCTGGGGAGAGGTTGTTCTATAGCTGTGTGTGTGGCTGGCTGAGCACAGTCACCTTCTGAGCCCCTTTGGGCTCCAAAAGCACTTGCAAACTTTCAAATAATTGCAAGGCTTCATTCTTGACCTTGCTCTGTTTATTCCTCATAAGCAGGGAGCCAGGTGGGGACCCCAGGGAATCCCCAGTCCTGATGCAAGAAGGACCCTGGGGGGACCTTTCCTGCTGTACCAGCTACAAGCCACAGGCTTGGTATTTCACTCTCTGCTTTTAAAGGGCCTTGCTGTGCAGAAACTCTTTGAGATGCAAACCAAACCAGAGTCCTCCGAGGTCACTACCTAGGAAATGTCTTGATTATGAGGCTTTGAGAGAAATCTGGCTGCTGGGATTGCCTGAGCCTAATAAACTCCATTATCCCATCGAAACAATGATGGGAGTTCCATTTAATTGCTGGATAAGAGGCTGTTAACAGAAAAGGATGGGTTTCTATAGTTTAACTGCACAATATTTTTACGAACAGGGATAAATCTCACCCTGGGGCAGAGAGATTACCCAAGGAAATCATACTGCTTTGGCTCTGGTTTTCAAGTCTTTTGATACTCTTAAATGGTGCAGTAGCTGTTAGCTGCCAGGAGGGATAAATGTCTACCTTGAACTGAACCATATCCATCTTTGTCCCTTTATTTATGTGGGAGCCCTCTGCATGCACACACAGCATTCAGGACAGCCCAGTAAATAAATATATATATATATATATATATATATATACACATACACACACACATACACTTTTTTTTTTTTTTTTTTTCCATGTTGATACTTGCACTGCCTTCAAGCTTGCTGGAAAGTTAGAAGCAGATCAAAAGTTGTTTTCTCTGTTTATACCTTAGGCAAGAGAGCTTTGGCTGTCTGCAGTTGACTCAGGGTACCTCTGTGATCCACAGATGGAAACAAAGGGAATTCCATCCTTCTCTCTGCAAGAGAGTTTGGCAAGAGAAGCCTATCCTCTAAGAGAAAAAAAAAAAAGGAATAAAGGTACAGAGCTGCTCAGATGCACACATTGCATTTCAAAGCAAAGCAAATAAAAAATAAAAATCCTCCCCCTGCTCTTTCTATCAAGCTCAGTAGCTCCACCCTAAGGACACCCGTCTCCAGGTGGGGTCTGTGATTGCAACAGCAACATCTGGAGCAGGAAAGCAATTAATTCAATTGGAGAATTGAATTCAATTGGAGAATTGGATGGAGACAGGTGCTGCTGCAGAGCCTGCAGTCCTCAGCCTGCTCCTCCCTAAAAATCTCATCCCATTCCAAAAACTTTCTCTGAGAGCAGCAGTGGGGAAGGAGGTTTCAGCACACCAGGTAAGGGGGTTTCAGGACACCAGGGAAGGGGGTTTCAGCACACCAGGGAAGGGGGTTTCAGCACACCAGGGAAGGGGGTTTCAGGACACCAGGGAAGGAGGTTTCAGCACACCAGGGAAGGAGGTTTCAGCACACCAGGTAAGGGGGTTTCAGCACACCAGGGAAGGAGGTTTCAGCACACCAGGTAAGGGGGTTTCAGGACACCAGGGAAGGGGTTTCAGCACACCAGGGAAGGGGGTTTCAGGACACCAGGGAAGGGGGTTTCAGCACACCAGGTAAGGGGGTTTCAGGACACCAGGGAAGGGGGTTTCAGCACACCAGGGAAGGGGGTTTCAGGACACCAGGGAAGGAGGTTTCAGCACAGCTCCATGGGCTTCTCCTCCCTGTGCTCTGCTCCCTGTGCCTGGTCACTCCTCTTTGCAAAGAAGCCAAGAGGATTCAAAGCAATTAGGGAAAGTCTGGCTTCTCCTAATTAGAGCCAGTACTGGAGCTGTATTAGAGTCATTATCTCAAGTTTTTCCAAAGCTATCTCCCAGCAGGCTCAGGAGTTTATTTCTGCTCTTCTCATTCTTTCCCCTTTGCTTTCCCTCCCCTCCCAGGGTCACTCTTCGCCAGGCTTTGATCTCAAGGACTCTCCTGGATTTGCTGTTTACCTTTCTGGCTGCAACATTTTGATGTAGATGGAGCTTCTTGGAAGCTTCAATATTTATAGCTCATTAACTCCTGTCATGAAATCCTGCTGCAGTTCTTTACTTAATGAGGAGGGATTGCCAGAGCTGTTGTGCCTGTCCCTTGGCGGAGTGTCTGACAGTTTTGTCTACTGAATTAACTCAAGGTATGCATTGCCTAAACATCTTTAGGCTCACTGGACAAACAGACCATGTCACGTTCATACAGCCATGCAAATCAGCTTCAAACATGTCAGAGTGGCTCCCCCAGGACTCCCCAGCACGTGGTGCCAGTTCTTGTTTAACCAAATCTGGAGCTTTCAGTGCGAATCATGGGAGGGTTTCCATCCTGAGCAGTATTGCCAGGGAGACTCGTGTGCCATTCTCCTCCTTAAATCTGCAGCCTCCTCAGATACAAATTAAACCACTGGGAGAGCAGGAAATGAAAATATGAGAAGCATTTGCATCTATTGTCACTTCCCTTTTCATCTCCTGCAAGGATCGCACGGCAGCGCCTTTGGGATGAGCAGATTGCTGTGATCCATCAATCCCAAATCCCAGGCTTCCCTATGCTGGCTTTTCAGGACATTTTGTTACATGTGTAAATTATTTGTCTCTATTTGAGATCTAAGTAACCCTGCACTGCTTGAAAGCCTCACACCACACACTTCGAATCTTACAGGTTCCCTCCCATGTCCTGTCCCTGTCCCTGGAATGATGGCTGTTGCTGATGGCTGGTGACAGGGAAGTGTCCCCACTCTTTCAGGTAACTTTATCCACCCTAAAAGCTCATGGGATTTTGCTGATGCTTGGCTCAGCATCCAGGGGAGGGTGTAAACCTTGGGAGCTTCTGTGGCTGTGGTGGTTGGGGTCTCATTTGGACCCCCCTTCCTGCTCTGCTGGGGCACTGGGCTTAATTCTTCTTCTTTTAAATTAAAATACTCAGGCATTAGATTTTTTTTTCAGTGATTTTCAGTGGGTTTTTTGGTGTGGGGTGTTTTTTTTTGTTTTTTTTTTTTTGGTTTTTTTTGGTTTTTTTTGTTGTTTTTTTGGTGGTGGTTTTGGTTTTTTTTTTTTGTTGTTGGTTTGTTTTTTTTTTTTTGTTTTGTTTTTTTGGGTTTTTTTTTTTGTGATTTGCTAACATTTTGCACATAATGGTGATGATTTGATGCAGAACAAGGGACAGGCATGGTCTGAAGTAGAATAGTTCCAGCCTGGCCACATGAAATGGTTTGATTTAAGAAGCTGTAGCCCAGAGAACAATCTTTTCAAGTTTCCTCTCCCTCAAAATGAGTGACCAGATAGAGATCTGGTGGACAAGCAGGGGAAGAAAAATACATTAAAATGGGCAAGTATTGTGGTCAGTAGAGGTTTTGCTAAGTGAAATGTTGTTTTTGTTTTTCCCCTTAGGGAACAATAAGCAAACTTCTCTTTGTACATAGCTCTTTCTGCAGCAAGCTCTGTGACTGGTTGCAACCTCTAATAAAAATGCCATAGACAGGAGAATATATTTAATATTGGGAAGGCAAAAGAGAACGATATGATCTGTTTGGGGCTGGAAGGTAAATGTTTAGACATTTTTTTCCTTTAAAATAATCTGTGATAGATGCTGGTTAGCTGACTGGGAAATGAAATCACAGAGGATTTATGCTGGTAATGACAGGCTGTGATGTCAAAGACATTTGGCCTGTAGCCATAACCTTTTGTGTGGCTCTGGCTGATTCTTAGAAATAAACAGGACCTGGATTGCAGTCCCCATCACTTGGGAGCACTGAAACCAGAGGGAAGGACAGCACCTAAAAATATTGAGCAAAGAACTGAGGGAAAGGGGTGTCCTGCAAGAAGTGCTCTGTCCCCCCTCTGGTTTTATGCAGTGGGGCTTGGTTAATGTTTAAAAAAGACCCAGATCACTGAAATAACATTGAAATAACACTGAAACCAGGCTCCCTTGCTGAAACTCCAGTGGCTCCTGTCCAGATGCCTCATCAGTAGTGCACATCACCCCCAGTCTCCTTCCTCTCATCCCATTTGGGGCATAAAAGTGTGGATTGGGTTGGATTTTAGAGCCATGCAAGGGGCTGCAGCAACCCCAGCCAGGAGAGGAGCAAACCCCAGGACACCCCAGTCCAGTAACCCCAGAAAGAATGCTGCAAATCTGACTGTGGTCAGGCAGGGAAACCCTCTCTCTTGTATGGTATAGATAACTTTATTATAGCTATATATATTAATATAGTTGTGGTTTTTATACATTTTAAAAAATATATATTTATTATAATTATATGTGGTTTGCAGGTGTAAAAAAAAAAAACAAAACCTCCCAGGAAAACCTTTTTCATGCTGAGGGCAGCACTGGGGGGTATGGATGTTGCCCAGGGAATTTTTCAACAGCATCCCCAGCCTCAGAGGGTACCAGGAGGAGCATTGGAGCAGGAGGAGCTGCTTCATCCATCCATCCATCCATCCATCCATCCATCCATCCATCCATCCATCCATCCATCCATCCATCCACCTGCCATGGCTTGGGGCTGCTTGGGCTCACTTGGAGTGCCTGTAATTCAGTCCAGATGTCAGAGCAGCTCTGGAGCTTGATGGTTGTATTTCACTAGGAACATATTTGTTTTATGGCAGAGGAGGATCATTACAATTGTCAGATTATTCTCTTTTTCCCCTGTCTCCTATTAGGAGAGACACTTATTATCATTTTAATAGGGAGAAACAAGTACCCTGTGTCCTTTTCCAGGCCTAAAAAGACACGACTGTGTTTTCCAGAGGAGAATAAAATTGTAGACTGAAATGTCCAAGCAGAACGTGCCCCAGACAGCAAGGAGAACCAGGGAGTCCTGACACCCAGAGGAAGGGAGGGTGCTTAAGCTGAATTAGAGCAGTGTAATTTTTGGTATTGTCAGATCTTACACTTCTACAACATTGTTTTTAGGAACTTAACCAAATCCAAAAAAATATCTTCAAACAAAAGAACTTCACACAACAACTCTTTTCAGCTCAGAGAGCAACAATATTTTATCTCTGTGGAAAGAAGGCAACAGTTTATTGAATATTAAAATGGGGTTTACAGCATGGCTTAAAGTTTCTGTCCTTATATATAAAAAATAATAATAAATGTATACATAAACTTTGCCTAAGAGACTCACTCCTGAGGGAGTCCAAGGTTCTGTGCTGGAGGGACTTGAAAATAAATACAAAAGGATATTCAGGGGGTATAAAAATGCCAATTAATGGGATGCTTTCTGTGCAAAATTCTGCTAGGGTTGGAACATGAGTGCTAATTAAGGGCATGAGTTAATGACTGGCAGTATCTAAAGATGCCCCCTGGCAGGGTGCTTTGCTGAGCACAGGTAAAATGCCCATGGCCAGGGCAAAAGGATCTGAATTTTCAACCCCCTGAGACCCAGGCAGAGCTTTGCCAGGGTGTAACCATAACATTAAAGACTGAAAATCCAAAGAGAGAAAGAGATGGGAGATGCCCAGGGGTAGGTACAGGGAGAGAAAGGGACAAAACAGATCCTGAACCCAGGGAGGTGATGGGCAGAGTTCTGAGGGAAGGGGAATTGTCTTTCAAAAGCTCTGGAAACCAAGGGGAAATGATGGAAATGCAATGGGATTTCAGCTTGTAAGGGACTTTTGGCAGCTCTAACCCACAAATCTTTGGATCTGCAGAGCTGAAGGGAAGCTTCAGGAGGAGATTTTTGCTCAACAGGTAGAGTGGGGGTTGTTGAATAATATCAAGATTTTTGATAGCACAAAGGTCTTTAATTTCTGGGGATGTCTGGAGCCTCAGCCAATTAGAGGTTTAAGCATCCTGATCAGAAAAATCCTTTGTGAGTAGAAGGGAACATCAATTTTTTTTTCCACTGCTTTATACCACTGATTTGAAGGGAAAAGAAAAAAAAAATCTCCTTGAAGATGAGACAATCCTGGTGGAAAAATCCTGTAATATCTGCCAAAAACTCTGCACAAGGCTGAGCTGTGAACTTGAGACTGGAAATGTTTCTGATGGGTGCAGTGTGTTGAATTTAAATTCCCTTAATTCTGTCCCTGAAGATTTTGGTCCTTTAGACTTAAAAGTCAGAAGTCCTCATTCTTTGTGCTTGGGAAAGGAGACAAGACCTTTATAGTCTCAAAATGGGCTTTTTCAAGATTTTATTTTCCTAAGGAAAGTGTAATTGCATACAAACTGCAAACTGTTCTATAAAATTCTCATGAGTTGCCTGAAGAGTCCCTTGGCTGAACAGTAAAACACTATAGACACATTAAAAATTTTTTTTAAATGAGCATAAATGAGTTTTGGAGCTGTCTAGTCTGGGGTTCTATGAGGTAATTAAATCAAGGAGATTTTCTGATCTATAGAAGGGTCAATGTAACAGGGCAGGGCTTTGAACCATGGGCTCATTAAGACACAATTGCCCCCTGGATTGTTTATAAGAGAAGGTTTATTCCTCAGCAGTCAATAACTGGAGAGCATAAATCAGAGCACAGAGTGAGTTATTCCCCATTTACAGACCAGATCCTGGTATAAATCACTGGTGCCCCCATGAAGTCACCTGAGCCAGGCTTTGTTTATGCAGTCCAAAGCTCTGTCTCACACTGTTCTCATTTTATTGCCTTTTACTGACTCATCCTGCAGGCACAGGTTTTCATATTTCAAATAAAGGTGGAGATAATTGAGGGATGTGAAAAATAATGTTGAAAATTTTCAAGAGAGAAAATCTGAATAGTTCCCTTCCTCCCCCCCTTCATTTTATTAAAAAAAAAAAATTAGTTACCTGTTGAATTTCTCTTAGCTCATAACTGGTTCCCTAAATACCACCAGGGTGACTTTGCACACTCTCTTTTGCAAAAAAAAAAAAACCAACAAAAAAGAGTCTTTGTATGATTGAATGGTGCTGCTGGCAGAGTTTAATGAAGTTCAGAAAGGCTCCCCCCAGGCTCAGCCCTGGGACAGGAAGCAGCCCCCAGGTTCCTGCAGGGATGTGCTCAGTGCCTCGGGCACATCCAAGCCACTTGTGTGCAACACTGGGGACAAATGGTGCTTTTTGGGGACCTCTCCATGTTCCTGTGCTTATTGTGGAGCTACAACAGCTCACAGAAAGATGAATCTCCAAATATCCCCTTGACACTGAGGTTGAATCTCCAGAAATGCCCAAAACTGAAGTTGATGCTCTGAAAATCTCCAAAGCTGAGGCTGAGCTTTGGTCCATGGGGTGATGGAGGCTGTGCCCTCCTCCTGCAGCACAGGGGCAGCAAAATCTCTGCTTGAAACACCTGAAAAACCCTTTCCAGATCTCTCCAGCCCAGCTTTGCTCCTCTCAGCTCAGCATCACAGCCTCAGCAGCCCAGCAAGCTGGATGGCTCAGCCCCCAAGAGCTCCCACAAACCCTTATTACTACTAATTAATTAAACTTGCAAAAGATCCCTTCTGTTTCAGTTCCAGGGGCTGATGTGAGCCATTCCAGCAGCATGAAGTCATTTTTATAGGTGCAGGTTGTATTTCATCACCCTGATGTCAGGGCTGATGTCACCAGTGCCAATATGATATTTATGAAGCTGGGGATCAATATTAAAACTGGATTTAGGCTCCATTGACAGAGTTGTAGCTCTGCCTGCATTCGACTTGCTCTGGTGGACAGGGAGCCAGAGGGTTTTTTCCATGGCATTCAGTTAAAGGAGTTTCCACTGCCTGGCTTTCTCCTCTCACTACTCCCCATCACAGGGACAACCTTCACTTGGAATAACAAACAAGCAAACAAACATTAAAGCACAAGTTAAAACATCACATCAAACCAGCAAAAAGACTGAAGGTGAGAAAACAACCACAGAATAATGTGAGAAAATGATGAGCAGGGCAGCAGATACTGGAGAACAATAAAGAAACCAAACTAATTTAATTAGGGATGATTGTAATCTTTCTTAAAAATAGTAACTTTTATATCCATCTGGGATTTGGGCACCCAGATAATGGTGTGTCCAGGCACTTCAGTTCTCTTTGTGACACGCAAAAAATATGTCCACTATTTTTTGCCATGAAAAATTACCAACCTTTTATGCCAGGCTGTTTCACAAATCAAAGCTGTCACTACAGAGAGGGTGAAATATTCAGCAGCTCTCAGAGCAGGACAAATAGGTGTTTTAAAGAATAATAATGTTATATTTGATTCCCTCTATCTGGCACAATGGCATGTACCTGTGGAAAGGACCCCAGGTGAGATCTGATCTGTAGGAACAGGGTCCCAGATAACCAGGCAAACATTTCCATCCCAGCTCTGCTTCCTTCCCCTCTGCCCCCTCCCTTGGTCAAGTCTTGGACTGGGCAAGAACGACTTCACCCTATAATTCCATTTCATGTGGTGCCCCTGGTTGCTGCCACATAATAAAACCTCGAGGACCATAACCACTGATTTGTTTCTCTAAGCAGACTGAAGCCTGGAGATGATTTATATGTTTATATAAGGATATATATATTTATATAAGGATATATCTATACACACAGGTATATAGGCTGTCTCCATGCTCACCACCTCCAAGTTCATCACCTTCACTAATCCCTCCTTTTCCCATCAGCTTTCTCCAGCTCTCCCAAGAGATTTGGAAGGCCCAGACCCTCCCAAGTGGCAGCCATTTCTTCCTGAACTCGTGACAGCACTTTCCTGTAGCTTCCTCTTAGCCCAGAGATCTTTCTTATGCTCCTAATCTGCCTCAAACCATCATTTCTTAGCCAAAGCTGCTTAAGCAGTCGGAGGGAAATGTTCATTTCCAGGCGCTACGTGCGCAAACTTGGACGAAAGCTGCTGTGCTAATGGAGCTGCCTATAATCCAGAATAAAATTAAACCTTAATCACTGTGTTCCCAGGGAAAGATTGGTCACTGCCCAGCAAACATGAATCTTTATAGAGAACTTCATTCTTAGGGAGCACAAATCCAGCCCCGGACTCTGGCTTAAAGGGATGCGCAGCTGCGAGCAGGAACTTGGGGTTTTCCCCATCTGAAGGAAGATGTTCCTGGTAAGAGAGGTTTATATATAACTCCTGGGGAACCTTAAAGAAGGAGACATCATTCTCGTGTTCCATATTGTTAGGATCAGCTGGTCAGACCAAGGAAACTCCACTTCATAGTAAAAAGTCAGGAAGGAGCCATTCACCTTTTCTCCTCTGTTTTCCAGCCTCACAGATTGGTGAGAATAAAGCATCTCCTACCACTCTCCCCAGTTTAACACTACAGTGGGAAAGATTATTTCCAAGCTTTCAGGGCAATCACTGTAGCATTAACTTGATGAGGCTCCCAAATTCTAAAGAAGAAATTGCTGACAAGTCTTGGGCCCAGCAGTGCAGGTGGAACTGGAGGGATTTCTGCTTGGCTTTGAAGCCAGTGAGTTCATTCCAAGGACTGAGACTGAGACCTACAAGTCCTTCTGAAATGAACTAAAGTGGCATTGTAAAGCTTTTGAACTAAAAATCTGGGCTGCAAGGTTTGATGCTGTCCTGTTTGATGGGTGTCACTATTCCCTCAGCTCAACCAAGTATTTTCAATACAGAACACATACAGCAGAAAATTCATGTAAATCCAGATTAGGGCCAAATAAACCTTCTAAGAAAAAAATCTACTGACAGGCCAGTGCCCAGGTATCTCCATTGAAGCCATGCATACTGGATGTATGATGTTTTACATTAGAAATTACACCTAAAGACATCTGGAGGGGACTCAGATGCTGCTCATCCAGCAGAGGACACACCATGTGCCCTCCCTGGGTTGTAGATAGAGCTGGACCTCAGCCACAGCTTGGAGACACACAGAGCAAGCTTCCAGACTCCTTCTTAAGTTCAAGTAAGTTGGTAAATGGAGTTTTAGTGCTGGCTGATTCCAAGTTTTAACTTCTGATGAACTGGGTATAGCTGCTGTCAAGCAAAGGCTGCCTGGTTCCTATTTATTTTTGAAAACCAAACTAACCAGATTATTTTTTTTATCTGACTATCAGCCAGTCCAGCCCACATGAAGCAAAGGCTAAAGCACAGATCAAACATTTCTTAGCCAACATGGCACTGCTATTAGGGGAGATTTCCAGCAACCTCTGTCACAAGTTGCAAGATATTTATCAGAAACAAATGGAGTTTGAAATTTCATGACATTTAATTTTTTAAGACAGTAATTGCCTATTTCCTTACCAAAATTAGAAACAGAAAATGTTTTCAAAAGCCCTCTCTCCAGCAACCTCTATTGTGATTCAATTCCTTTTCTTTGCAATGCTAAGGCAGTGACTGCCTTTCCAACAGAAGCCCAGGATGGTCTCATACCCCTTGAGCTCAGTTCAAGTGCAGTTCAAGTTCTCTTCTGCTGCTGGAGAAGAGGTGAGCATGCTTTCAAGAGACTGACTTAGGCAGCTGCAAGATATAAGTTTCACTTGATCAATCTCCTAAGGAGAAAACAACTTTGCTTGACCTTAAAGTCCTTCTGGAAGCTGCAATGCTTGTCCTTAAAAATAAAAGGATGGAAATGGGGTTTCTGTGAGGTTTGTTCCAGTTCACCACTCCAGCTGAGCAGCAGAGGGTGAGGAATAGCTGTTTAAAATATATGTGTGTCTAGATGTATAGAAATTAGAAAAATCTCCACACAACCCTCCACAAAGTGCCATGCAAAACCCTGGGGACCACTTTCAGTTCTGGGTTGTCCCTTAATCCACCACACTGAGACAGAGCAAGAGAATACAGGCAGTTTGGAGGAGGAGACAGTGGAAAACATAGATTCAGATGCAATTTAATCACCTGCCTGATGCTGCTTCCCATTTTCTTTCTTGATCCTACAAAGCTCCCAGCAGTGGATGAGCAGGTTGGTTGCCCAGGTGCCTGGGACTCCACCTTCCAGCTTGAGGTTTCTTTAAAGGCCCTTGACTGTGACTACAATTTTTTTTTAGCAGCTGTCAGTGCTGATTGCCTCCAGCATGGGGTGGGCTCATCTCAGGGGTGAAGTTTTAACCAGCACAATTATCCTCTGAGGAATTAGTGGTATTAAACAAACTTCATTTCAGTGATGAGTAAGTTCCCCCCCCTTCTTGCCACACCCCCCAGCTGTAAACATTTGTAAAAGTGCCTCAGAAACTGTTAAAAGTGATTGTACCAGAGTTAGGAGGAATTCCAGAGTCCTGCATAAAACTGTGCTTGGAATGCAAACTGAAACTGAAAAAAATGCAAAGCAAATGAATTTTCATTGTGCTCACAAGGACTTCCCAGAGCTCTCTGTGCTCCAGAGATCTCACTGTACCTTCCCAGGTTTCAGAAGGACACGGAATTATATTGCCCCAAGCATGCATAGTGTAACCTCTAAGTCCCTGCAGAATAAATATGGATAAATACTGGCAGATATAAAAGTAATTGGCATAATGGCAGGACCTGCAGATCCCACTGACAGCTCAATGAATACATCATGTGTCTTCCTCTGAATGCAATCTGACTTGCTCTCCAAAACAGTTCCTAAAGGACTTACTTTCAGAGGAAAAAAATTCTACTACAGAGAAGACCCTGCCCTCAACACAACAGAGCTCATTTAGTAGTATTTCTGATGGGTGGTGGCTGAAACCAGAGGCAGTTTTAAGGAGATGAGGTGAAAATTAAAGTAAAGCATTGGACAGGGCCATGTGGTTACATCCAGGTGCTGAGTGATTCATATCCCACCCCTTAACCCTCTATTTTCCCTTTCCTCTTTTTCACTTATCTCCAGGTTATCTGAAAGCCCGGATCTTCCCCTTTACCTCTTTTGTGGCCTCTCCAAATTAGGAAAATTGGGATCATGGCTGAATTTAAAACAAGGAGAATTAGCAGAGAGTTATCCATTGCCAAGGATGCTGTGCACGTGTGCTCCCACAGGATGCCTGGAGATCTGGGATCTTGCATCACTTCTCGAAGTGGGAGCCCTTTGGGAGGTGCTGGTGGCACTGCAGGACTGAAAAGCTGTTTTGAGCAGAGCTGAGCAAAGACCTCACTCCCTGTGACCTGTCTTGGCCAGGAGCTGGGCTGCTGACTCTCCTCACTCCTCTGCCATAGAATCACAGACTGGTTTGGCTTGGAAAGGACCCCCCAGATCATCTAATTTCAACCTTCCCATTAGGTTTTCCCTCCCATGAAGCCTCGTGCTGGACACGGAGGGTTTTTAGGTCCCTAATCCATGGACCAGCCCACGGGACACAGACAGGGCCACTGGCAGGAGGAAGAGACTCAAGTCACCTCCTGGGTGTCCCAGGACCCTCCATGCAGGGGGACAACTCCTGACCCTGTAACCAAAGGTCTGGAGGTCACAAGTGGTGGGAAAGTTGCATGTTGAGGGATCTACGACAGATAAATTTGGTTTAAAAATCTGAATCTGGGTTTAAGAGCAGCTGAACAGCATCCAGCCCTTCAAATCCTTTCAGAAGATGCAGAAGGCAGTGGCTGCAAGTGTTCCCTGACACCTTGTGACTGGCAGCAGGGAGTTACTCATCCCCTCTGCAGCCTCATTACAGCTCCACAAACCCCAAACCTCTTCTGGATTTGCTCCACAGCCACTGGGTAATTACAACCCTCCAGATCCAAAGCTTTCAGAAGGATTTGTAAAGCTGGCACGTGGTGCACCCCATGGCAAACCAGCAGCTCAGGCATGATCTAACAGGTAGGACAGGGTGTATGAATTGCCATGGAAACCCTTGTGCTAAACTGCTGCAAGACCCAACAGAGCATCCCCTCGTGAGGGTGCTGGGCTCAGTGAGCACTTGCTGCCTGGGCTAAAGGTTTCTGTAGGGTCAGCTGGGATGAGATCATTAGTGCTCCTTGAGAAATACCTCATCATAGCCACAGGACTCCTGTAGGGGGAAAAAAAAAATAACAAAAAAAGATCCCTTGTTAAATAAAAGTGCTAAAAGATTTTTACCAATTCCCTGCTGACAAAGCAGTGGAACATCTGAGTATTCCTGGAGCAGCTCTATCAGGAGCAGCAAAACCACAGCAGGGTTGGACTTGGTTTCCCCTGTTGCCTTTTGAGCAGTTCAGTGTTTGCTGAATTCTTCTCTCTCTCCTTTTTCAGTTTTTTCTGTGACTTTCCAGCAGGCAGCAGGGACAAGGGACATGCTGGGATCATCCTGGCTGGTTTTCCACAGATGACACTCAAAAAAAAGAAAAAAGAATAAATAAATAAATAGTCAGAGAGGAAAGAGCAGTTTGGAGTGAGTGACAACATCTCTGCCTCTTGCTACCAGGGGATGTGGCTGATGGGAAGATGATGGTGGAAAAGGGACAAGTTTGGTGGCAGGGGACACTGAAAGCACCAGGGATGGGATGAGCAGAAAGCTGCTGGCAGCTGGGGGGTCACGGCATCCCTGGGCTGAGATTCAAGCCAACCTCAAGAGATTTATGGGCTGGATGGAGACCTATAAAACCTGTGGCAATTCCACACAGGAGTGAGCTGAGAAACTCAGCAAAACTGGGAAACTCCAGCTGAGCTTTGTCCTGATTTTTTCAGAGACTTGCATAAATGTAAACCAAAAGCCTCAACCCAAACACTGCCAAATTATGTGCCAGAAGGGAGAGTATTTTTAAACATCTTCCCCTGGTTTGTGGCTTATGGGATGGGCATAGGGATACTGAGCAATAAACAAAGGAATAGCAAGACAGTGTTTGTGAACTCTGCACATGACCTTTTCCACGAGGTGAAGTTATTGTATAAGCCTTTCCTGTCTGAATGGGGAGGCAAGGATCAGGACAACACAATAAATGATCCCTCAGTAAATGCTGACAACTCAATTACAAGGGTATGGCCCAACTTCAAGGTCCCAGCCAAAGTGCAACAGCTGCTGAGCCACAGTTGGGTGTCAGGCATCACAGGACCTGTCCCCCCTTGGATGGGAAGGGCAGGCAGCCAGGGCTGGCCAGGAGATGACAGTCTCTAGAACATCTAAAAATACCTCAGATGCATCCATCTAGCATCAGGGGATAAATAAGCTCTAGGTAGAGAGATACAGAGTGATTTACTGCCCATAAAATCTGTTTTCTCTCAAAAGTTTTTTTTTTTTTTCTAAATAAAAATCCCTCTTCTAAACATTTAGCACTTGGCTGAGCTGGGCCCTTTCTTTGCTGTCTGCCAGTGTCATTGCTCCCAGAAAGCAGAAAACCACAGGCACTGAAAATAGGTCAGGCCTGGGGAGGTAATGGGGATAATTATCCTCACTCCCAGCCTGCAAATGGGAAACCAATGCCATTTCTCCCCAGAGTCCAGGGAAGCAGGGATGCTGAGTGCTCAAGAAGCTTGGGAAGTGCTGGGGCAGGTGCCCACAGCAACTCCTACAAAACATCAGTGCCTGGACCAGAGCTATCTGCACTGCCCAGCACTTGGGTGGAGAAGAAGGGAAGGCAATTAGCTCTTGGCCAGCAGTGTTTGTCAATAGGAAATATGAAAAAAACCCCACCAAACCAACCGTTTTAATTCCACCCATCAGATAAGCTAATGGAGCATTAACACTTCTCCATTTCACCCTTCCTGCCCTGCCCTGCAATTTGCAAATGGAAAAGCATCCCCTGCATCCCTTTGCTCTTGCTAAGCTGCACACCCTGTCCCACATTTATCCTATCCCACATGGCCTATCCCACATTTATCTGCTGGAATCACAGCACATGGAGCAGTTCCTGCTAGCAAATCAACAACAACAACAACAAAAAGGTGATGCTGACAAATGATGGCAGCTTCCTCCATCCTGACCTGCTGAGGGTGTGATGGTGACTCCTGGGGAGCAGGGAGCCTGTCCAGAGCTCTGGAAGTTTGGCAGGATGTGGTGATGGGGCAGAGGGGCTGATCACCAGTCTCCACAGGTCTAGAAAAGTCTGTCATGGCTTGAAGTTTGTGCATTTAAAAGGGATAAGTCTATTTTTCACTCATTTGTGACCGTTTAAGGTGAGAGGAGAAGTGTCACCCAGCCTCTGCCAGGCCTGCTGGTCACAGCCTGGTGTATCTTCTAGAAAGGCCTCCAGATTTGCTGTGGAGTGATGAAATGGGCCACTAACTCCTGCAGTAATTTCTTTCCAAGGATTATGTCACTCTGCTGTTAAACGTGTTAATCTCATTTCTTGTTATAATTTTATAACCAGCAGCTTCCAGCTACTGCCTCTTGCTGCAGCCACCAAAACAGAGCAGAGTATTCCAGGATCAGCCTCTCCTGCCATTCCTGTCCCTCAATACTCCAATATTTGTGCATTATCCTGCCCTTTTTGTATTTTGTGGTTATTTTTTTTAATGAGGAGTGCATTGGAGTGATGTTCTAAGGTGGAACAAAGTGATTGTGCATTAGAGCCCCCAGGTTATGAACTCATCTCCATGTTCAAGGAATATCCAAATGGGATGGGAAAGGGTCCAGCACAGGGTCCTGGTGGATGCTGCCTGAGTCACTAGCACTGGGCACAGAGTTCTCTTCCTGCAAAACACTCCATCTTCCCCCTCAGCAATACAATGGATGTAAAGAAAAGACCTCACTGTGGTTGAAAGAAAAATGTTTTAAAGACAGAGAGCTCTGTTCTTATCCTTACTGCTCCAGACATCTACCAGCATGAGATGGAGTAGGGTTTGGGGCCAAAATTAATATTGTTTTTGGAAAGAGATTGATCCTGGAAAGTAAGTACATGAAAGAGGAAGGGAAGCATGGAACTGTTAGTTAAGGTCACTTTGAGGTCTGGCACACATGACCCAAAAAAAGCCCAAAAGCTTTGGATCCAATCACCCCAAACAATAAAGGAGCTGAGTTTGATTACAGTGTTACAGGAGTGCACGGGACAGTGTAACAGTCAGAAACTGAATAAAAATTGTTTAGGATATCCACAACCAAGATGCATTTTGCCATGTTCTGAAGGGTTTGACAGCAGCCATAAGCACTTTCAGGGGAGCTTGCATCAGCCTGCCAAGAATATGTCTGTCCTTGGGAGTATGGGAATACTGCAAAGGGCTGGGACCCTGTGGCTGGGCACATAACTCCACTTCTTTCTCACCACTTCCTTCCTTCACAGCTAATGGAACAGTAAAAAAAAAAATTAAAAGAAAGGAAGAAAGAAAAGTGGGTATCTGGGTAGGCCAAATCTGCATCCACTTTCCCAAAGCCCTTTATCTCTTTATTAGAAAGTGACTGGGTGTTTGAACACATAGAGCTGGGGCTGTCAGGGAACTGAGGACACTTCCCATTCCTCCACTTATTTCTGGGAATTTAATCATTTAATTGAGGTTGGGACAGCAGGACCTGGGGCTTGAGTCAGCTCCATGCATGCACCTGAGGCTGGGGTTGGTTTATAATGAGATAAATGATATAATGATTCCTGTTCATAAAGCAAGAATCCAACCTGGACCAGGTTGGAAGCTTTCTGTAGTTGAACTGAACTGACAAAGACCTGGGAAATATAAATATTGTATCTCCTTTTTGGAGGTGTTATAGGCAGCCCTGGCTATAGAGTAAGGAAAATCAGTTTGCTAAAATACCCACTGAAGCAGTAATTTAGACTCTTATATTAATAAGTGCAGAGTCCATCCCTGAACAACAGGGACACAGGAAAAAATGTCACAGCAACCTCTCACGGCAGACTCCTCTCGGGCTTTTTTTTGAAGTGCCCAAGAAACCAGTCTCCATAGAAATCTTTTGCCACACTTTCTCCCCTTTTTTATGAGGCCCCGAGGCTAATTAGCACCTAGCAACACCTTGAGAAAGCTGAAACTTCATCTGGGGCTCATTGCTTTGACACACAGGGAAACAGAAGTCTTTTTTGGTATTTTCTGTCCCATAGACACAGAGTACCCGTAAGATGAGAAGAATATGCTCAGCTTTAATTAGCCTCCTAGAACTTGCAGACACATTTAACAAGCACAAACCCTGCCTGTCTGGGGTCTGCTGTCCTGACTGCACTACTCATTAGCTCTCTCTTGCTCCTCTCTGGCTTGAAGTGCTGAAATCTCTTAGCATTTGGGAAAGAAACCACTTTTCTGTGCACAAAATAGGCAGGAATTTCACTTTAGGAGAAGTGAAGCAGGGGGAAGAGCAGTGAAATACTAATAAAGCTAAATTTCAGTTACATAAAAACCTCTGGCTTAATATTATTCTGATTTAAAGATGAATTTGCTTTCAAGGTTACCATCAATACTCTTTACTTACATCCCCATACCTCTGTGCTCCTGGAGGATGCTCAGCAGAAGATGCTCTCCCAGGGACAGCAGATCCTGAACGTTGAGCTCCACAAAGCTCCCACGTGGAACATCAGCTGGAGCCCAGCAAGGTCTGGTACCAAACCCTTGGGTATCATTTCCTCACTGCCAAACTGTACACAGCACATCCCTGGTGGAGGAATTCAGGTGGATAAATTTTGGGGATGCACATTCCAGTCCTGGGAGCAGGGGGACTAATTGGGAGCTGGAGTGATGATTGCTGTAACATGAGGTTGTTGTCAGCCTTTTGACAGAAGCTGAAACTCTGCAATGGAAATTAAACAACTCTGTTAATGAGTTCCCTATGTAAGTTGGTAAGAAAAGAAGTTTCCAGGCTGCTGCAAATCCCTGCTGCATGGCAGGGAGAGCAGAACTCCTGGGGAAGGCTGGGGGGAGTTGCCTCTAACCTGAAAGTAAAACATTTACTGGGGTGAAGAATGCTTCGAATTCCCTGGAAGAGTTTGTTTTTATCTTCTCTGGCACTAACTCTTGAAGTATTTTATAATCCTGGATAATCTCTAGCACTGAAAAGTGCAATATTTCTAGATATGGAATTGGCAAAGGCTCAAGGAGAAAGCACTTTCCCCCTTTTCCCCTCAAACTTGTTTTGGTCACTCAACTGAGCTGAATTTTATTTACTTCCTACATTTAAGTGGAAAGTCACACAACAACCCAAACCATCTGACACAAGTGACTTTTCACACTGTTCATCTGTAATGAGGATCTCCTGTGACTACTGTTGTAATTCCTGGTAACACAACTTCCTAATGCTAATGACTTTCACACTTGGCTTTGGAGTTTTTTTATAGCATGTGTGCAGACAACAGCTAAAGTAACAATAGTCATAAAACCACAGTCACCCAGCCACCAAACTACTCAGTGCTGTACTTTCTAAGCTAGGACTCTGTTCTAACTCTTCCACAAGCAGCTGAGGTGATTTGTACATTTTGCAGACTTTAATTAGACCTCAACATGGACCCAGATCGTGAAGATTTTTGTCCTGGCTAATAATAGTTGTACTTTGTCTTGCTTTGCCTTTTAGCTCACTGCATCCTAATTGTGGATTTACATTTGCTGGCATGTGCAAAACATTTTAAGTAGCCAGGCAAAGCAGCTAATTAGTGGTGTACATTCTGTACTTGGGTGGTAGAGCAGAATATTGCTCAGTGGATGCAGGTTATCAGCCACACAGTCACACTATTCATGACTTTAAAACCAGGAGTGGCATCCAAGGGCCCCACGTTAATGCTCTGAAAGTTGCATCCAACAGTTTAGGATTTTTTAATCAAATCTTTTAATGAAACTCTGCAGAGTTTTGCTGATTAACAACTTGGGAAAAAAAAATAGGGGTTGTATTTCTACATGGGTCGTATTTCTACAGAAGGTTTGTTTACTGCTTGCAATCAGAAGCAGCAATTCCCCACTCAGACCTTATGTTCTTCTTCCTTTGCTTGTTCCTCTGTCTCCTGTGGAAGACACGATTTGCAGCAGCAAAACAGAAATGGATAAACAAATGTTCTGTGTTGAAAACAAGCAAATTCCTTGTTTAAGCATATTAGGGTGATTTCTGCATAAAACACAAAGAACACGTGGGCTTTAATGCCATGCTTTTAAAATACTAGTTAGAAGCAGCCTAAGATTCAAGAACTCTCTCCAGAGACCACAGCAGATTGTTCACAATTATGCAGGAGTGTGATGGAGATTAGGAGGAGCAATATTTCTTTGGAATGGGGATGAGGATAATGTAGTTTAAAACCACAGCCTGTGCTTTGCTGTGCTCCACCAGGCAGGCAGCTGCCAGCTGGTTGCTTTATCACCAGGGAAGCTTAAGAAGGCAAAAGCTGAGAAGCAGTTGGGGCTGTCTCAGGGATTTTATGGGTCATTAATGCAGTTTTTTTGCATTAGCAGTGGTGCTTCATTGGCAACCAAGATTTCAGGTGTTGGCTTGTGTGTTGTGCAAAATCATCCAGGATTTACCTTCACAGAAAAGCTGGAAATATTTTGTTGTTCTGTTATCTCTTTTTCTTTTTAATTTTCTCTTTTTTTCTTCCTCCATTCTGAATTACCAGATCTATTCCAAATTGCCTGCTGGCTTTATTTAATTAAATTGACCTTGACTTGGGACTCTGATGAGCACTCAGGCTAAAAGCATAACAAAAACAAAATAAGCCTCAAGTTGCTGCAGGTCTGGCAGCTCCACTAATCAGAAAATCTATCAGCTCCATTACTAAGAATGCTAACAGCTCCTCTAATAAACCTGCCAATAAGTCAGTCCCTGGGTTTTACTTGGCCTCCTGTCTCTTCCTGCACCCAGAAACAGGTATTGAAAAGTTAACAAGTGATGAACTTGATTATCAGTGTCACATTCAGGGTTTTTTTTCTTGGTGATAGACCCAAACTTAACCAATCTACAAGAAATAAACAGGTGCTATTTCTAAAGAGCTGCAATTACTGATGTTGTTACAGAGGTCAGACATATCTATAGATTTCAAAATTCAATCACCTGCCAGATGGGATGTTCCAGACAGAGGTGGCAAAGGTTTTGGCAAATCAGTATATTTAATATTCTGGAGAGTGCAGACATCTCCAGAGCAGAATTTCTGTCTCTGCAACAGCATGCTGTGTTTACTGAGGATCACAAGTTTAGTGCTATTAAATTTTAAATATATTGCCTGGACTTGGGGAAGAAGCAATTACCTTACAAATGTCTTCATTTGTATATGATGATCAATTCTCTGTGTGTACAGAGAGCCCCTCCTAAGCACCAAAAATCAATGCAGAATGGCTCCAGCAGTCAGTCCCATCCCAGTCCCTCTAATCACCTCCTTTCCTGCTTTAATTGCTCATCTATAGCAAAACACAGCTTTGGAGCAGTCTCTCCCAGGAGGGACTTCTGTAATATTAGGTGCAGTTCAAGTTACAAAGAGAGCTCAGTGATTTCAAAAAAAGAGAAGTCTGGCAGGTGAGGGGCTGTTCCTCTGCAACAGGTCAGGAGTCAGAGCTCATTTTGAGCTGAGATGAAACCTGAGATAAAGCTCAGGTTCAGAGGTTTGGTGAGCAGATGTGTTTTTTTTTTTTTTTTGGTTGGTTTGGTTGTTTGGTTTTATTTTTAAGAGATTTTTACACAAACTGTAACCAAGAGCCAAGCTAGGAATGTTTTCTGAAAAATTAAATAGGCATTAGCTGCAAGAAACCAAAGCCAATTAATAAATGGGTAGTGCCTCCAAACCAGTGTCCCCCAAAAGAAATAGAGATGAAAAAGATAAGTTATCCCCCCTACAAATTTATCTCCCAAGAACCTGGCAACTTTCAAAAGCTATAAAATTCAATTAACATTTTTTGCTTTTTGTGTCACACTTCGATTAAGCAGAAAGCCCATTTCTTGTACAGAACAGGGGGGTGTTTGGCACGAGAGAATGGGTTGGATTTTAGGACTTTGCTGCTCTGGTTGTGATTGAAACCCAGCCTAGTCTGTAGCTTGCTTGTGTCAACTGGGGCTCTGAGAGAGCTCCAGAATCTTCACTGTGAGGACCAGGAATTGCTCTGGGCCTGGGAGGAAGGTCAGGTTTTCAGGATTAGATGGGAAAATGTGGCTGCTGGATGCCTCGGTACCAAACTCTTCCTTATTTGGGTTTTTTTTTTTTAAAAATCACATTGAAAATATCCCTGAGATTTTCAACCAGCAGGTTGTTTTTCCTTGCCAAGGGAAGAGAATGATGCTCTGATGGATTTGGCACCTCAAGGAGACATCAAGAGCTCTGTGTTTTCATTTGGATTGTGCCAAATCGTTTCTGCTCGTGAGCTTTGGTTCCCAATCTTTAGAACTGACCCCACTTCCCTCTCTTATGGAAGGGTTTGTGAAAATAAGAGGACCTGTGCTAAAGAATGCTGTTAAAATGCAAGTTTTTCCAGGTGAAGAAGCATCTCTGAAGTGGCTGGAGGGGCCAGGTCCCCAGCAATAACCAAGGAATGCTGCAACACGGAAAATGCTTTGGGCGATGCCTTCTGGAAGGAGAAAACTTCACAGTTCATCCATCCCCACTGATGAATGAGACAGGTATGAAAAGATTAATTTAGCTACCTCTCCAAAATATCCAGAGCTTAGCCTGCCAAAATTTTCCTGGGAATCTCATGAGTGTTACAATACTGACCACTTCTGCTATTTCAGCACCTCCAGCTTGAGCTACGAGTTGGAACCTCAGCATGTAATAGGAAAAAAATTAATGGGATTTGTCAGAAATTGCAAAGCAGCTTGGCTCTCCGAAGAAAAAAGGATCCAAGATTGGCAAGATATGTATTTTTTTCCTCTCATTCAAGTAGTTTCTTAATTGCAAAACAAACAGAAGCAGAAAACAGGAAAAAAAAAAAACAAAACCCAGACCTTTAACAATATGGTCAGGAGTAACTGGAAAGAAAAAAAAGTTTCCTTCTCGTGTTTCAACTGAAAGTTTTTATTTATTAGAGATGATTTAAACCCTAAAAATTTGAAAAGATTAGAATAGAAAACAATAGTGGTTACATGTGTCAACTTTTCAGAAGAGACCAGAAAAGACGAAAAACAAAAAAAAAAAAAACAAAAAAAATTCTTCAAGCGTAAACCAAAGCTGTAGTAAATCATTGGATGTGCTAAATAAATCAGCATGATACTGATAAAGCTTCTTTGGCTGCTTTGAGTCACATTTCAAAAAGGTTTTTAAGCTGGTGGTTACACCCCGCCTGTGATATGTGGTTGTGTAACTAATCAGGTGGGCCAAAAAAGTATCAATAAATAAATCCTTACGAAACATAAAATGGGATTTGGCTCAAGGGACGAAAGGACCTGTGCAAGAAATTTCCACATTAAAAACCCATTGCTCTTTCTGAAGCCTGAGGTGAAGAAACGGCTTGAAATGAAACAGACAATTCCATAATTTTAGGGGGAAAATATTTATTATAAAAGAGACAAGTTCACCAAAACATCCAGTCCAAGTTTAATTTAGAAAAAAATTTGCTCAGCTCCCTGCTCAGCTTTGCTCACAGCTTTAAGCTGGAGCACGATGGGTTCAAGGGCTTGGGAAAGATTGAAGCTGTCAGTGTATTACCTGGTTTCTTATCCAGACTTATTTTAGCTTTTAATTCTTCTCCAGAAGATCCAAAAGCTAACTTTGAGCATGGGACCTCTTTTTTTTTTTTTTTCAGAGAGCTGTTCAATGGGTGGCCAGGCACCATTCTCTCCAAACTATTTCTAATTCCAACTGGAAAGGCAGTGAACGGGGGAGATATTTTCCTAAGATCAGAAAATGCCAACACAAACATCCCAGAAAGGGCATTTGGGTCCCTGGTGCTGGACAACCTTGGTCTGAGATAAAGCAACAGCTCCAGCTGATGGGCCTGACAACTCCTCACTTCTGAGATTTTGATGAAAATCCAACCTTCAGGACAGCAAATAATAAACAGCCCAGGAAAAATATTTGACACCAGTTTTGCAAAGTGCATGTTTTGTCTCTGGTTTGTTCTATGAGAGATCATTACAGCTAAGAATGGTCATTTTATATAATTGGCTGTGTGATTTCATGACCTCAGTTAGACCTGACTGCAGCTGTAAGCACACGTTCAGGGATGCAACAAATCTCTAAGACAGTCAATGACAAAAAAAACCCCATCCCCACTCTTTCTGCTCTTGCAGATTAGGAAAATGTTGCTGTACAAGGAGTCTGCTGGGATGGGTCATCTGCAGAGGCAGAAAATGGTGACTGAAGGTGCTGTATCCAACCCCCTCTGCCTGTTCAGATGGGTAATTTATACCCCAGTGGTGATAAAAACAGTTTTTGTTGCCCAACTCTGGGGAAAAAAAAAAATTCAAATTCTGGGAAAAACCGGCCACATCTTTCTGTCTGGATTTTATCTCCTGCTAAGCTAGAGACTGACTCCCTGCAGGTCTCCTTAGTGATGAGAAATATATTTAAAAAAAAGATGTCCTTGAAGTTTGGGTTGTTAAAAGGGCAAACAGGTAAAAAGTTTGGACCCAACTTTGAATTTTCTTCAGTTAACGTATTGTTTGGTTCTAAGGCTTGGTTTTGGTCCATTTTAATAAACAGAAGTGACAAGCACAACCTCCTTAACTCATCATGCCCTGAGAATGGAATAAGGAAAAGAGCAGATCTACTTCTGTGTCTTCAGAGGATGCAAGGCTGAGATTAGGAAGAAGAAAATACCTGGAAGCTTACATTAAAAATAACAGAAGGTTCATCATATTTCTGGAATCCATACCCAAATGTGACCCAGACTCAGAGCAAACACAAAAGCTTTCAAGACAGTTTCAGAGTTTCTCTGAGCTCCTGACCCTTTGTGTAATCCCTGTTATAAGTTGAATTGTTTTGCAGTGAACTCGGAAATGATCACTATCCAGCATGTCACTGGGGACTCCTTCAAACTGTATAATTAGAATAATTTCACTTGTATTGGGCAGGGCAGGGATTCAAAAAGCAATTCAGAGGCAAAAGGGCAAGCAGCCAGAGCATGCTATGTGGAGCTGAGTTATGGACTTTGCATTTTATTTCCCTTCCACGTAGAGCCTGGCAGTTGTGTTTTAACAAATGCTGCTTTTTGTTGTCTGCTCCAGAAGCAGCACCAGCCTGCTGGAGTTGAATAAAATAAAGTCAGGGATGGCCAGGAAGAATTTGCAGGAAATATAAGACAGAAAGTTACATTTTGGAAACTGTAGGACAGAAGTTCCCCAAAATGAAGCCAGCTGGTGCAGCAGGGCCCTTCCTAAGCTCTGGTGGCAGGAGAAAAAAGCATTTCCACTGGGGTAAAAGTGGTAACAGAGGGATGCTCTGTGTCCAGGACATCCATCCCTGGCTGGGCCACCAATTTTCTTGCAATAGCTGGACAGTTCCTTTATTATTAAACACATTTTGCAAGGAGTTTATCTGCCCCAGTGTAATCCTATTATCTTAATTTATTAGATCTCATAAAGGGAGGAACGTTTGTAGCACAAGGAAGGATACATTTTGCACAGAATTTCCAGAGGCAAAGATCCATGGTTTGGGGAGGTTTTGATATGTTTTGTAAATGGGTTTCCCCCAGTATCTTCTCTGAGTTGCCTCCCTTTATATGCTCCCTTCCTTAGTGCCTTCTGGCTCTCAGCAAAGTGTTTGTTCAGCCACCCTAAGCCACACACCTCTCCCTCTCTGGGAATATTTGTCTTTTGCTTGCTACAAAGAAGATCTGCAGCCTTAGAGGAGAGATACAAACACGTATCAAGCCTTCAGGGATTACACTGACTGCCTTGGTGACACAGTTTGCTTTAGAATTACAGTCAGCCCTGCTGCCTGAAAAGGGTCTCTGTAAACAAAATCCTGGTTTATACCTTGTTTCATATGGATATAAATATCTAAGATAACCTCCCCACAGCAACACAATATGCGTGGGAGATGGAAAGTGCTTCTCTTGAAACCTAGAAATAGTTGAAGATGCAGAGATAAAAATCTGGCTGTAGACAGATGTGAGTCAGTGTGAAGGTGCCTACTCCTCCTTCTCTAATGTATGAAAATAGGGGAAAAAAGATGAGTTCTGAGATCTCTCAGTAAAAGCTGTGCTGCTGTGCAGGTGCTGAAGGGTTTTCATTGATTTTCTTCCACCTTGCTGAAGTCTAATGGTCCTTGAGGCTACATCTCCACTGATGAGCTACTTGAGATGAACAGGGTGCCAGCTTCTGAAAGAGATGCTACCCAACTACCAAGTCTAAAGTCCCAAGTTCAGAACTGACTTCTCTACTTGGGACCCTAAATCCTTGCAAGGAAACATCATCTTCTAGCTAATCTTAGTCTAACCCTCACAGTGCTGCAACCCACTCGAGTGAAAACCCATCCTTAGGTTCCTGTCTGTCTTGCTGTTCTGTCTGGCACTGGATAAACTTTTTGGAAAATGCAGAAAATGTTTTATTTAATCCTGAATCTGAGGATCCCTGGCAAGGTCTTCATTCTATGCAGACTTTTCCTTCACTTAAAGCTCCCCCAGGCAGAGCAGGGGCTGAGCTATGTGATGCCAGGGAATCAGCATGGGCACCTCATAACTCTCACTGTTTCTAACCCCTCTCCTAGGATAATTTCTCCCTCTGTTCACTTGGGGTGAGTCTGGTCTGGCTGACTTTTCAGGTGTGACTCCCAGCCCTAAAAAAATCAGGCCAGGAACCTCTTGGTAGCTCAGTCCCTCCCTCACTACATAGGGCAGAGCTGTAATGCAGGGGTTGCCAAGATCAGGGATCTTGGTGAAGTGCTTTGGAGAGGACTGGCATTACATAAATGCCAGCTGCCAGTTGAGTCCACAGATTCCTACAAAGGGCAAATTAAAACCAATTAACCTAGCAAGAAGTTAGTCCTTCCATTATGATAGCAGATCTGCTCTGATAAAAGCAAGAATTCCAACAAGTTGATGATTTCATCTCCTTGGCATGGAGATCACACAGCTGCACAGCTGAGATGTCACAATCCAAGCAAGTGCTTACAAAAGGTTCTTCTTTATGTTTTTGGCTTGTAAATGTAAACTGCCTGTGCTATCCATACATGCCAGGAATGTCAACAGTGGCTCGAGTGAACATCTATTCCCCTCTAATCCAGGACAATACAAGATTACAAGTGATAAATCCTCTCTTGGGGAGCTCAAAGCAGCAAAAGAATTGGTATTTGGACAGAGTTATGCTGGCTCAGGCAATATATACACAAAAAAGAGAACAAACTTACCCTGCCAGAGCAGCAGAATAGGTGAACCAGGTTGGCCTTCCCTTCTCTTCCCTTGCACTGGCTCAGAGTTTGGTGACTTTTCTCCCTCCATCCTTCCCAGATGGACTGCAGAAAACAAAAGATAAATGGAAGCAGTTATTTGGGAGGCTGCAGTCTGTAGCACTGTTGGATTCAAAATGCTTTTGATGCAGGAACCTGACAAATGGTCCTGTTTGCTGGGAGAGAAAACCTTCTGAGATGCTTTTAGGGTAGGAAGGCAGCTGTGCTCTCTACATTTGTGCTCCACACATTTGGCAGGGGAGCTCGAGCTTGTTCTGCCCTGCAAGTGCCTGGTGCTGGAGGAGCAAGGGAAACCCCTCTGGCTTCCAAAAAATTGCATTTTCACTGATTGCAAAGGAGTTGCAAACAGCAAACAAAACTCAGAGTTTGGGGAACCTCCACTTCTGGGAGATGAGATGGAACCTTTCCCTTTGGATAGCTCTGAAGAGCTGAATCTTTTTCTCCTACCTTTTCTAAACTAAACTTGGCTACTCTTTACTCCAGAATTTCTACCATGACCAGCTCCTCAATCCTTTATATCTAGGCATCACCTTTGCAGTTTGTAGGGATCTTTTTTTTTCCCTGTAACTCAAGCCCTTGGTGTTACACAGCTGTATCTGCTGTGCAAGGGCCCAGCTGCCCCTGCAATGTCTTGGTCATTTATTTGCCTGGAACTACAATCTGACTCTTGATTTTCTTTGAAATGTAAGAGGTTGGGTAAGGGAGAAAAAAAAAAAAAAAGAAGAATACTTAGATGACCTGAAAAATCTTGCTGCCAATCTGTAATATGAACCTGAAGTCTGTAAAATGATGACAAGTATGTGAAATTGTAAGATGCTGGCTGACATTTCAGAGTACAAATATCCACAGCTTCATCCAGATTGCAAAATATTAATGATTTCAAATGGAAAAATCTAATGGGCCAAACACTGGCTTCTCTTTTCTATTTTAGGGATACCTAAAATATGCTTCATGTTGTTTTCTAAGAGAAACTGAGCATACTCTGGAAGTGAACCGATTCGTGTTTAAATATATGAAGTCTTTGGGAAAAAAAAAAACCAACAACAAAATCAAACCCAAACAATATTCACACACACAGTCAGTTTTAAGATAAAAATACAAATCAAGATTCTCATAAGGTAGAAATTGCCTTTTTTAATTAAGAAACTGGTTCAAAATTCTTCAACCCATTATACTTTGGCACTTTCCTGGCACTTTATTAACCAGTATGTAGTAGCTTAAAATTTATGCTTTTTCCTCAGAGTTTCTGTTTCATTCTGTGCTTCTTGAGACAACTCCAAAACAGTAAGGTTGGGCTTGACACCACCAAATGCCATAATGACATCTTGAATAATTCAACTGCAAATTTTCAGAAAAAAATTACAAACTTCCCTCATTTTTCTGAACAAAAAGGACAGATTCCCATTCTCCTTTTTTAAAATATTCCCTCTAAACATCCCCAGAGACACAAGAATCTCTCCAGACTTTTTTGTGAGTAATTTTTTTAAGCCCCAGCAGGCAGGGTGCCAGGCTGATGGTCAGGTGCAGTAATCCAAGGAGTGTCTAATTTTCAATTGCACCCTCACAAATTCAAGTGCAGCTGCTGCCCAGAGTTAACCTGATCTGCTCACAGAGACATCATTAGGGAAAATCAATTAATTTTTCCATTCTCCCAAACTGCTGAAGTTGAATAGGAGAAGGAAAAGGGGGAAGAAGAAAAAAAAAAAAAAAAAAAAAAAGACTTGTGTGTCCATTGTGTTGGGAAGATAAAACCAATGGTATTGAGTAGCCAGGTTAATACAGGTCAGTTACAGCTGGAGAGAAAGGAGATACAAGAAGTTTGAATTACATTTTAGGTATGAAAATCAGAGCTGCTCAACCATGAAACAAACCTCCTTGGGACTCCACTTCCTTATTTTTTTTCCAGATCCTTTTTTCCATGTCCTTCTGTTTTATAATCCTGGGTTGAGATTAGTTAAAGGTGAATGGAAAAATGTTATATTAAAAACGAGAGGAAAGCCTGCCCTGAAAAACTTGACACAGGCTTCAGGCTCCTGAAGGTTCAGGGGTTTGTTCTAATTCGTTAAAAATTAACTGTAAAGTAAGGCTATGGAAAATGGGATGTCTTACAGCAGGAATTTTCCTTTTTTTAAATCATGAGCCAGACACGGAGAAAAACAAAGACTGTGCTTAATTTAAACTCATTGTACAAGGCAAAAGATAGAAAAATCCATTAGGGTGGCTTTATAAAAAGTAATGGAGCTGAGTGCATTCCAGGTTTTAATGGAAATTAAAAAATATTCTTTTTTAAGCACGGACATTTCAATTCCAATAGATTAATCAATTTTTAGAAATGATGTAGCCCATGTTCACACACAAAAAAACTTTTTATTTGCTTACGAAGATGAAATACTCAACCCAAGATAATATTTTTTCAAATTTTTGCTTGAAGATGGGCATGTTCTGGTGATATTCTGAAATGAATCATCAACAACTGAGTTGGTCAGAAAGAATCAATCTTATTGAAACATCCATACTGAAATTTTAATGCACTGTTTGCTATCATTATATTTTCTTATGTAAATAGTAACAAAAAGCAAAATAAAGCCAAATCATTTTAGGAGAAAACCTGAACACCTGTAACCTTTCCAAAAATAGTGCACTAGAACTTGAACTAATTGGATGCTGTTATGTACTAAATTTTTTACATGGATGGTATAAAGAAATGTCTCCTAGGCAGAGCAAAGTTATTTGTTAAATGTTTCAAGCATCAATCCCTGCATTTACCACATTTTCAGACAACTGGTAAAATAAAAAAAATATTAAAAAAAAAAAAAAAAAAGGAAAGAAAAAACAAACAAACAAAATTATAACAAACCCAAACACCAGAACAATAAAACTACTGGGTGGCAAGTTTAGAAAACCAGAAATGTTTCTGAGTGTGAAGGATGCAACAGGATTGTGTGATCTGAAAGTATAGGGCTGCTTTTTTGTGTTTGGCTGTTTTTTTGGTTTTTTTGTTTGTTTGTTTAGAAAATTAAAATTATGACAATTCAGAGGGATGAGGAGAAGACACACAGACTGTGTGGGGAAGCATCAAATTGTACCAGAAAATGGGGACATGATACCCTCCTACTTTACACTGTGTTCTCCTTTTCTGAATCATGAACAGAACTCAAAAATTCAAACTTAGCACTGAGAAGAAGGATCAGAGGGAAGGATGGGGAGTTCCTCCCCCACATCCCAACACATCCCAGTGTTCTGAGCAGACCCCAGATGCCAAAATACACCTGAGCAATCACATCCCTAAGTAATTAACTAAGTCAGCAATCAATTAATTACAAGGGAAAGTTACTCCTGTAACACAAATCTGGTCAGGAGCTCTGGTTTCAGAAAGAAAGTATTTACTAAAAGAACTGAAGAAACAGAACCCCCATTGTTTGCAGGAGAGGCTCTGTTATTCTTAATTAACTTTTCTGAGTGGAGGCAGCATTCAAATGACCAAAGAGAAAATCATCAGGGGGTGTGAACCAGCACAGCACTGGTGAAGGAGAGGACATTATGGTGGTTGACAGCAATTAGCAGAATAATCCAAGAACAGGCAAGATTTTAATGATTTTTTTTTTTTTTTTTTATAAAATATATTAGATAAAATATATTAAACCAGACTTTTACTGACTCCTCAAACCCTGATGTAAAGTTGCTATTTTTCATCACTGTCAACCTGCAAGGAAGGGCTCCTGACTTCACCTTCCCCCCAGCTCTGGGTGCCCAGAGAGAGCTCTCTGGATTGCTTACACATCAAGGTATTTATTAGGAATTCATTAACTGTTCACTCCACTAAATGAAACATACAGCTGGGAAAATCTAACAGAGTGCTAATAGCAGACTGGAAAGAAATGATAGTATTTTCTAATATCATAGTTTATGTGAGAAAAAGGCTCAGATTAGAAAATACCATTAAACACTTTTTAAAATACAACCCTAAGGTCTCCCTGCTCAGGGGAAGGGAAAGGGATGAGAGAGAACATTTTTTGAAATTACCATTTCAAGCAAAAATAGCTCAGCTGTTTTTTGAAATGCAGCTTATATAAGAGAGAAGGGAAATAAAATGTCCCGTGGAGGGAGAAGAGCAGAAAATTCACTCCTTCTGCATCTCTTTTGAGTGGGTTGGGTTTGGAGCACCTGTGGTTTATCAGCAAGGGATTTGCATTTTGCAGGGCTGGCTGGGGCTCTGTTTCCATGAGAGCTTCCTGGATGTTCTCCCAGTTTTATGGAGCCCCGGGAGCCACGTTCTTGTTTTTAATTCTATGTCTGACTGTTAACACCCGGGCATCTGAACACTTCCAGCAGAAAAAAAACTCATCTGTGCAGACCTGCTCAGTGACAAACCTTCTCCTGACAAGAGTGAAAAATGCCCACCAGGATTGCTTTACACAGAGCTGAGCAAAAATCTATAAAAGCAGATGTCACTTATTTAATTGGCTTAGTCTTTTGTTCTCTGCTGAGTCAGACAAAAAGCTCCCAAATCTGTCATTATGCAGCTTTTCTTATCTCTGAAGCTTGAATCTATCAGACAGAGGTAGCAGGTTAGAAAATCCCTTTGTCAGGGAGATTGCAGGGGGTACAGGAACACCCCATGGGGGGGGCTTCACCTGGACACAGGGGATTAAATGGGATGGATCCCAGTGGGGAGAGCTTGGTGCAGGCTGCTGGCCTCACATTTGGCTTTGTTTCTAGAGACAGGACACTCAATATAACATCAACTTGGCGCCAAGCAGCTCCCATTTTATCCAGCCCTGAATTGAATCCTTTAGAGGTAATGGATTTTTTCACAGTTTGTTGCTGTTACAACCAGAAGAGAAAGTTGGCAGCAGGGCAGGGGTTGCCATTCAGATCTTCTTTTCTCAAGTAACCAGTTATTCTGAAGGGCCCAGCTTTGCTTTTTTGGCTTTTCCCCTAAAAATCTGGGTTTGAAATTCTTTTTTTTTTTTTTTTTTTTTTTCCTAACTGTACTGAAAGGGGGTAAGGGATGATACAGCTGAAATGATACTCTGGTGACATAACAAAGAACAGTAAAGGTCAGACCAGATTAATTTGCTACAGGATCAGCTGGAGAATATTAAACCTCTTAACTGTAATCCTTTGATAACCAGTCCTATAATGTGGACATCACTGTACATCCAATAACACACGTTAATTACTTTAGAATTATATTTTTCATTTTTTTATCAAAAGACAAATTTTAGAGGATGCCGCTGCCGCCACCAACCCCCCAACAGTTAAAATAACTCATTTTGAATAAAAAGGGACTATTTTTATGAGGTGGCTGGGGAAAAGTCAGCCTGGAAAATATCCTTATGAAGGAAGCATCTGTCACAAGTCAAAACGTTATCACTGGTCCCCAGGGAGATCCAGCCTAGGTACAAACAGGAGTGAAATGGTCAGTGCTGAGCTCTGAGAGGCAAAGTGTGGATTTAGCCATCTGGAGAGTGTGTTCTGAAGCTGGGTCTGAGCAGTTCAACCCCCCCTAAACCTTGGGTTAGGATAAGAAACCCCTGAAAATCAAGTTGGGAGGAGAAAGAGAAGGGATTTTTTTCATCCACAGAGAAATTGATGTTCTCAGAGAGGGGGAAGCTGCTTGGCAGGGGCCCCGCAGGAGCATTTTCTCATGTCCCAAATCATCCACCTTGTGCCAGCTCCTGCAGCTCTTCTCTGGCAGATCCCACCCTCCCCACACCCCTGGGACCCAACAGAGGGGAAGATGGAGTTTTGTGCCAACTGGGCAGTAGCTCACCTGCTGTGTGGACAAATGGGTGGAAAACATCAAGCTGGGACCCACACATTCCTGTAACCTACCCACAAATAATTAACCCCCCCCTAAAAAGCAAGAGCCCTTGGGAGTGTGCTGCACAGTTTGTGTGAGCAAGTGGCTTCCAGAAAGGTGAAAAAATACTCCAAGTCTTCAAAATCAGGAAAAAAATATGTCTGTGAACTGATGGTCACTTCTCTCCAACCAAAAGTTGGTGATGCTGGAACATTGACCTCACTACAGGCAGTGCAGTGCTGAGCTCTTTGGATGTCTGTCCACTTCTCTGATGGCTGAACAGGAATTTCAAGGTGTAATTTTAAGTACTGACAGCATAACAGTTGGTAAAGTCTTAGTAAACAACCTGGTAAACCCCTCCCTCCTCATTCCAAAAGGGCAGAGATCAAGCTGGCCTGAATCTGGATGGTTCAGTCCAACTTTTAAAAGAAAGGGCAAATACCATTTTCCTTCGAGTAGCTTGTAAAGTCTTCAAGTCCTTGGGAAAACACAATCCCAGGGGTATGCTGAGAAAGAGTATTTATACATCAGTTCCAAATGTGCTGTAAAACTCTGGATGTACCCAACTATAACAACGTCCTTGTTGATCCTGACAATGTCATCACTTCACAGCATCATTTCAGATTTCCATAACTCTGCTTTCAACACTCTTTCCAGTGAAGTTTCCTGATTGGAGATGGAGGAACAAGTTCATCAGCAATTGCTGGGCCAATTTATGAAGTTCCTCCAGAACAAAATAAACACCTAAGAAATTTAAGATGAATGGGTGAAAGTAACCCAGCAGCAGGTTTCTCTGGCATCCAGCTGTGCCACGCAGCTCTCTGGATGGGTGCAGTATTTTGGGGTGGTCAGGTCTTGGGAAACCAGGGTTCATCTCTCTGAACCAACCTTTCCCTGAGAGCTCAGCTGAGTTTCCTGAAGCACCTTTATATCTATCCTCCTGCCAAACCATGTGCTGAAACCCTGTGTGTGCTGAAAGAACTGAGGCAGGGCTGAAAATGAGTTTGGGAGGTCTCCCCCTGACTGAGTTGTAGCTGTTGGTGTATTCTGATTTTCAGGCTCTTCCTCCTTTGATAAATACCAGACCCTAACCAAAATGCTTCCATCAAACCCAAAATCACTTGGATAAACCCAGGAAAATGGTGTTCTTTCCACTGACAGCTGATCCCAGTATGGCATTGTCCTTAGAAAACAAATTAAAAAGAAAGGAAAGTTGACCTCAGGGGCAATTCTTCCTCTGGATTGTGCTGCAATGCAATAGGATTTATAAATCTTTAATTGCAGGTGGTTTGCTATAAATGCTTAATGAAAACATGATGTCCAAATGCCTGTTGGAGCAGGCAGAGTTACAGAGCTGCAGTGCCATAGGTGACCTGGCTATGGGCAGGAGCTACAAAGGATTCACATTTATTTCCCTTGCATCCCTTGTTAAAATGTGCCAGGGATAATATGTGTGTGTGTGTGTGTGTGTGTATCCTTGTGTGTGCACGGAATTACACAGCCAGAGTTTGATCTTCCTGCCTGGGAAATGCTGGTTTGTGTGGGAAGGCCACTTGCATCATTTGAAATAGATTTTAATTAAACCTTTAAAGGTTTTTGTTGAGTCAAAGGAGTGCTCAGAGCTCACAGCTCATTTCTCTGCAGAGGACTCAGACTCTGGGTGACTTCACTGGTGCCTTGGACAGCTGAGCTGAAGGGGGATGGATGGGGAGGGGGGGTCTCCTGTCAGCACCCCCTGCACCCTGAATCTCCAGCTCCTCAGATTCCACCCCAGCCTTTTGCCATTCACCTATTCCCTCTCTCATCCTGCTTCCTCGGAAGTGAAGGGAAAGGCTGGAGAGAGAAGGAAGAGGAGAGGACCCCACCAGGTTTAAGGTGTTGGCCAAGGGTTGGCTCCTGGATGCAGATCAGTTAAAAAGAGACTTCACATCATGATTTTAATTTTTTTTTTTTTTTTTTCTGAGAAAGGAGGGAAGGGAAAACAGCACCAGCTCATGGTTGTTCTCACTCCTGTGGCTTCCTGAAGCTTTTACTCTGCACCATTTATCCTGCATAAATCAATTGCCAGAATATTAGTGCTTTGCTTCCTTGTTTACTCTGAAAGATTATGTCCCATTAGCAGATTTGTCTTGTAATTGAACTGAAGTGTAAAATGCCAATGTCCTGACAACCCCAATGGACAGGATTAACTGCTGCAGACATTTCTGTCCTCTTTTGAAACATTTTGATTGAGCATAATTAATCCAACTGAACTGATAGGATGATGGATGCTTCCATCCAGCCACGGTGGTTTGCAAAGTGAAGCAAGGCTGGGCAGAAATATCACAGAAAGATGAAGAGGGGATGACAGACAGTGGCTTCTTTTCTAACAGTGTGAGTTTTTTCTCCATATAACTGCAGCTGGGTAGCAAAGCAGAAACCTCACTTAGTGCCCAATTTCAGGAGTATCTGCTTGTGTCCATTTGTATCTGGAGCATCCCAAAAGCACTTTGCTCATCTGCCTAAGTGCCACGTTGGGGGCTGGGTCTCCCCCTTCCAGCAGCAGGAGGAGCATGAGGGCTGCCCCTGCCCTGGACACCAAATCAGTTTTTTCACTGCTCCTGCTCTCCCTGCCACATTCTCTGTTCAGGGTGACAGAATGCAGGGAAAAGCTTGAGGAGAGTCAGGATGTGTCTTTTGCATCTTGAACTAAGCCAGCAGCAAAAGGATTTTCTGTCCCAGGCTGGATTCCTGAGTCTGAAAAGTCTATCTGCAATGCTCAAACTTTTTTATAAAAAAAAAAATATGGTGAGTTTAGCACTGACCAATGCCATTTAATAAGAAAAAGCTGTGTTCAGACCATTTCCATGCACAATCCCATCATCTGAAGGACACAGAGCGAACCCAAAAGAGGAATTGGGGGTTAAGGGGAGGTTGTCTGAGTGTTGCAGGACAAATTCAGGGCTCCCAGTCTCCTCTTGCCCAGCCTGCTCTTTGCCATTCCTCTTTTGCTGCTATTTTTATAACGCCGCCCGCCACATCTGCTCCAAAGGCTCAGGGCCAAAGCAGTGATTGAGGGCTAAAGTGGAGTGGTTATTATTTGTGGGCTAATGAAAAAAGGAGACACTGGTCTAGCAGGTAGCAAGAGACAGGGGAAGAACATGAGAAATGTCCTGGCTCTGTAGTTAGCCTGATTTATTTTGATGTCTTTGCTTTTTTTTTTTTTTTTCGCTTTTTTTTCCTGCTATTGCTTTTAACCCTTTTTCTACAAACAAAGCTAAAAGGTTTTGAGAAACAAGGACAAGGAGATGCTTTGCAATGCTACAGAACACAGCCCTCAAAGCTCAGTTCACTGGGGCGACATTGTTCTAGTTTACCAGAAATATTTGAGCTTCTTGTCCCTAACCAAAATTAAGTTAGAAATCTTGTAAAAAATGGTATTATTGTGGTTAGCTCCTCTAACTGATCCTGGAATTACAGAAGCATGAAACAAAGAACACAAGGGGAAAAAAAATCAGCAGATATGTGCCACCACGTGCCTTTATTTTCAATCAGAGAGCATCATTTACTGTCTCTCATGTGTGCAAACATCACCTCCACCCTTGCACAACTTGCACTGGAGATCAAGAGGCAAAATGAAATTATACTTAAGGAGATGAAAGAATTTGCTTGGGTCAGATTTCTGAGCAGAGCATCCCAGCCCTGGGCTGCTGGCTGGGAAGGTCAGGGAGTGAATGGCTCGAGGACTCAGAGTCTGCTTTATTATATAACTCCCATCTCCGGAATTAAAGCTTAATCCCAAACTGTGGCTTGGAGTCCAAATCAGCAAGGACTTGCTTACATTATCAGTAACACAACCACCCTGTTTTCTAACAGTACAGTAACATAAGCATAAGTAACAAGGGTGTTTGTGGGTTGTTTTTTTTTTAATCTGAGCCACCATGCAAGGGAAATGAAGCTGCTGGTTCCCCTTTGCTGCAAGCATAGAGCAGCTGTCCAGAAAATCAAGGTTCTTGCCAGTGCTTTGATGAAACACACAGAGTTCTGTATGGCATCGGGTGCCAAACATGCTGCTGATAGAAGCAATAAATCCCCATCCAAAACCTAAAAATAATATTGGGATTGTTTTAAATTAAGGTTACAGAATATGGATTTCATTAGACCCTGCATGGATTCTGAATAGCAATTATTACATATTTGTTCAGGTTTAAGTATTTTTATAGGATTTTTTTTTTTTTTTTAATCCTGTTAGGATATTTTTCCTATGGGATGGGGATCATCTTTGTGAGAGGAAGAATGGTCTTGTGGTTAAGGCTGGCCTGAGATATAGGAGATCTGTTGCTGGCTCTGCCACAGACACCCTGTGTGAGCCTGGGCATGGCATTTAACAACCAGCTTTATTTTCTTAAAATAAAAGTCCAAGGCCCATTTAAGCATCTAAAAGATGAGACTGCTGAGGACTGCTGAGCACTCAGCATTAAAAAGAAGAAGAAAAAGAAGAAGGAGAAGAAAGCTGGCTGCCTATCTAAGAGTTGTCCTCTTTTGGTCCCTTCACGACATGCTGAGAATTTTTGAAAATCTGTTCTATTCCTCATCTGGGGAGCAGAAATGGGAACACTCCCCCAGCACACAGGGACTTGGGAAGTCTTAGCAAAGCTGAAAGCTGGATGTTCATCATCCTTCCTCCATGTGAAGAGGGATGAATTAATATGAATATTTTAAGAAAATAAATTAAAAAAAAATTCTCCAGTGGCTTCTGGAAAAACAGAAGGAAAACCTGCTGGAAGTTGGACCCTGCAGTCTGTGCAATACAGGGCGTAGAGTTTTATTTTCTGACTTGTTGTATCTTCTCTTAAACTGAGCCTAGCATTAACTCCACTATTTCCATAGATTTAAAAATTGGAAACATTTGTGGTTTTTTTAACAGCAAGTTTCATAAAACTTCACTACTCTGAACAAGAGAATTTTGCTGGGGATGTCAGCCTTGTGTAATACTCCAGACATCCTCAAAAATGGGTGAGGACTCCCTGAAAAAGTCCAGAGCAGACATTCTGCCCTGTCCATTCACTCCTCACTCACTTGTATTCATACTCAGAGAAGGTGCTGGGTGTAGATTCATGTTTTTATCAGCTGGGCTGAGCACCCACCAGTGGCATTCCTGGCCTTTTCCAGGGGGACAACCATTCACCTTTTCTGCCTGTTCTTGTGGTTTTGCTTGGTGGATTCCTGCCAGTGCATTCCTGACACCAGAGTCTCCCTTTGCTCTTGTGTGAGATGGTTTTGCTCATTCTTTTCCACACCAGCGAGGGGGATTCAAAAAGCACCAGGATTAGAGGTAGCCAGGCAGTACAAAGCATACCACACGAGCCAGACAAAATCACAGGTTCAAGCAATAAGCAGATGGAGACATAGCAAGAGGGCATGAGTGCTGTGGTAATGGATTTAGGAAGCTAATCTTAGTTATTTGTTTGAGGGTGACCACAAAAAAAAAAAAAAAAAAAAAAAAAAAGAGTTGAAAGAAGTTCTGTATTCCGTAGCTACAGTGTATAAACCATTTCAGAAGGTGATCAAGGTCTGTCTTTAAAACTATTTGTCTCTGGGCTCCCAGTGCTTCCAGTGGAGAGGTGGTTCCAGACTCTTCCTGCTCAGGTTACTGGAAGTGATCTGATATCCAGCCTAATTATACTCATCATCATTTTACTGCCATTTGTTCTCCTAACGCTTCCTTGAGCTTTCTTACCTCCAGATGTATTTATTGAATTCTTCTTCAGAGCCATCATCTCAAAGATAAATAGGTGGAGGTCTTAAATTTCATCTCATAAAAGTAATCCTGCTCTTAATAGCACACTTCTTCTCCATCCCAGTTTGCATTTATTGTCCCTGTCCATGGGTAACAGGGAGTGCACCAGCCCTCCTAATCCCATGGTTTACAAAGACATTGCCACTTCTCTCTCCTGGGGAGATGTCTCCAAACACACCCTCAGAATGATTTGAGTCTTTCACAGATAATTCACCCAGCTACAACTGAATCACTGCAGTCAACTCAGATCTTTGTGCTCAGCTCCTGCTAATGAGGTCTCTGCTCCTCTCACCACCCCTGAATTTCCATCCAACACAAACCCTCGGTTCATGCACTACATATAAAGCAGCTTGAGAAACAGTAAAACTGCCTGACATTGATACACTGCCCTCCTGAACAGCATCCAATTATTCTGCAAAAACAGACTGTTTCAGCTACACCCTCCCACTGAACTGCAGAGAGCTTCTCCTCTGGAAGACTGCATCTATTAAATGCAACTACAGCTGACAAGAAGGAATTCACCTTCCCTAGTGGAAAGAGAAATTTCAGGAGGCAGAAGGCACCAGCACTGCAGAGGGACCTTTAATGATGTGCTGCCTCCTGAGGAGAACCTTAGGGATGAGACAGCTGGAGGATGCCAGATGCTGCAGCACAAAACTCCCTCACTGCACCCCCAGTGTTGGTCCTGACTCCAAGGGAGGAGTGTGAACTCACCTACTGAGTTCACTGCCACCACGTAGTGTCACCTAAAGTGTCACCAACACCATGCCCTGCAACACCTGGAGCTTCACACCCCTTACTGGGTGAAGTGGTGAAGCCCGTGGGCTTCCAGCTGAGCAGCAGGTACAGGTTTAGGTGGCTCATTTTGGTGATGTGGAGATGAACCCATGGTGGAGGAACTTCACTTGGCTCTGGGGTACTTTGGTGCTGCCCTCAGAACAGCCATGCCCATGGTCTCCATATGAAAAGGGGTAGAGGAAGACCAAGAGAACAATGTAACATGCTCTTGATTCCTCAGGGGAGGACAGGTTTCAAGACAATCATCTCCAAACCTTTGGGAATGCTGATCAAACTGGAAGCTGGACTTCAATGGCCTTTTTTTGGCAACAATTCTCTCCCAAATTAGTCAGTTGTATGTGCATCAGTGCTTCCTACAGCTGGTTCTGCTGAGAGGTCCAGCTCTAAGGACAGTATAATAAATATATTATAAATAATCACGAAGGTTTTGCTTTCCATAAGAAATGGGGGACACTATACCTTTCATCTCACCATTCTGTGGATAATGAGCAAACACAGTCTAAAAGTTCTATTATAGCCTACTTAGCTTTGTTATTCCTCTACCTTAAAAGCACCACAAGTCTCTTGTCTTCCTGCTTCTGTTGCATTTCTTGAGAAATGCCTGAGCCTCAAGTTCTGAGCTCATTAGCTGACAATTAACCCAAACTGGTTCATTCATTTGTAAAGACTAATTTAGCCACCCACAAGTATTTATTTCAGGAGACCATAATTTGTTCAAAATGGAGCAAAATATCTAATCTGGCTATTCCTGGGGTTGATTGAGAGGTAGCAGCTCCTCACTGTTGAAGACGCAGTGGTTAGAGCTGGTTTGAGTATTTTTGGAAGTCATTTTTTTTTTCCACACAACCCGAAGCTGTTTCATCTGATGTATCTTGGCTATGTCATGCTTTTGGTGAATCACAGGCTGGCTTCCAATGGACCCATGCCTGGATTCATGATGGGCTTCTGGGGATCTGAGAGCTTCCAGTCCTGGCAATCCCCAGGCAGCCTCTGCTGCCAAGATCATCCCAGGGCGGCAATTTGAAAGCCCCAGGAACATGGTTGGTGGTGGAGAACTGGAGAAGAAAATATAGAAAAGACTTAGAAAAGAATTTTAAGTGATCATAATTAAATTTAAGGCATCTCAAATATCAGTTTCCTGCTCCAATAAGATCTCTGACATCACCAGTTTATTTGTTCTCTAGCCATTCATTGTCTCCTGTGGGCACGAGCTGCCAAACTAATAACAAGAGCTCCTCAGATAGAGCCAGGGGGTGGATGTGGCTGGGTCCAAGCTGAGAAGGTGCTGTGGGCCCAGCTGAGGTCCCCAGGGAGGCAGCAGAGGGGCAAGGGTGACTTTAAGGTTGGGGAAAGGGCTCTCATCCCACAGCTGCTTCCACCAAGCTGCCTCTGAGCAAAGCTTTGGTCTCCCATAGAAGAGTTCTGCAAGGTTTTGACAGCCCAAAGGCTTCTGCCTCCTCCAGAAATAAAGATTTTAGGCTTTTAAATTCCCTTATAAGGAACACTGTGAGCATTTCCACCTCTGAAAAATTCCACTTTAAGCCTCAGGACTTGGTTGACAAACTCTGGTGTCCAAGCAGTGTCATCAGCCTGTGCTGGAGAGAACCCAACTGCAGCAGCCCCAGACCTCTCCATCAGCTCCATCCCTGGCACCCTCAGTGACACTGAAATGGCTGCTTGGGTCACAACACGTTCCTTTTAAAGAGAAATCACAGAGATAACCTCTGCCTGACAAATGCAATTTCCCCCTCAAAAGGGAGCAGCCTCCTGGTATCTGCTGCTCCAAAGGAAATAACAAACCCGATGGATCCACAGAAAGTAACTGGAGAAATCTGGCTCAGAGATGTGGTGTTACTGTTGGATGCAAGGCAGCTCTATAGAGCATTAAGAAAAAAGGATATTCAGCATCAAATTCACTCCATTCCTGGTTATTTTCCCATTTCCACAGGCATGGAGGAAGGAGTCTCACGTAAAATTCTCAGTAAGGTTTCTCTGTTCTGGGACTCCTATTGCTGCCCCCAGTCCACACACTGTGATAGCTCCTGGGCAGAAATCCACCATTGGCCTCCTGGATTTTATGAGTTTCAACACAAAATTTTGCTCTTTGGGTTCATCCTGCCTTTTTTCTTTTTCTTTCTCCTTAAGATTTTGGTTTTCACAGGTGCTTTTGCTCCCTCATTTTTTTTTCTCTCTTCATTGTATTGTTTGTCCTTCAATGGGGATAATTTCCCTGCTCTGATACCCACAGAAGAGATAGAATTAACCAACAAGAAAAAAATATAAAGCTTTCCAGCCCATGTTGAGTGGATTTAGGCAGAAGGTCAGTGTTACAAAGTTATTCATGTCAGAAGCAGGCACTGGGATAAGCTATATTCGTTAAGTTGCTCAGGATTTGATGGAGATGTTTTTTTGTGTGAGGAAATAATTAGAAAACAGGGTCTGGTCACATCTGCCAGACCTTGATACCTCTGCAGTATGACTGTATACACAACTTTTTCCATTTTGCATTCTTATCTCCACTGTGATTTATACTTTTTCATGAAAGCAAAGCCTTCTAAAAGCTCTCCTAACTATAGGTGTAGAATACATTTATTACAGGATGGCCTGACAAGAGGAAAAGATGCTTAAAGTGCTTGCAGAGATATGTTTGACTATCTGGGCTTTGCATTCCTTCCTTCTGGAGAGAAGAGTTTGCAAAAGAAATTGCCAGAACATGGACATCACACTGTCAGCTAATGTGAAAAGGAGGATATGGGGGTAGGAGATATGGAAGAGGAAAACACCATTTGGCAAGAGTCCTTGTGTAAGAGGAGAAAATGAGAAGGTACAAATGGACGTAGCAGAACACAACCCCCTGTGCCATTCACTAAGTTCATTTTGATGAGAGTGAAATGTCTCAAAGAAGGGACAAAAGAGAAGAAAAGACATGCAGGTAACTAGCAGCATTTTTTATCTCCAAACATAAGAGCAAAAACCAGATAAATAGCTTACTCTTCCATATTTTGGGTGAGAGGCTCACATAGCATTGACTTAAGTGGGCAAAAATCTCCCCACTCGTATCAACAAAAGTTATTGTAGGAGGGAAGGAATTCAAGAAAAGGAATGTTATTTCTTGCTAAAAGGTTCCCCTGGAAGGAGTCGTCCAGATAGAGCAGTGAAAAGCTGCTCAATACAAGTAAAACATGAACTGTGGGTGTGGAAAGGGTCAGGTCAGAATTTGGAAAGGAATATTTAATTTGGGAGAGGTCATGATTAATGGCAGTGAAGTGAGAGGTCATCCCAGCCAGACAAAGGAGCAGGGATTTGGCCCACCCAGGACTCTGGGAGTTCTTCATTTACTCTGATCTTTGGGCTGCTGTAGAATGAAATCAAATTCCTGATGGAGTCACTGGTTCCCTTCCTCCAGTCTGAGCAAGGTAGAAGTCCAGAAAGGACTTTCTATTTTTCCCCTCCCTTAATCAACAGACTTGTTCCTTGTCGCAGTGCAGTTTGCTGCCTTATTTTGCTTCATCGTAAAGAGAAGTTAATTCTTTTTATCTGATACCAACACTGTATATAGAGCTGGATCTATAATTTATGAGAAGGAAAACAGTGGCATTAGAGAGAAAACCTGTCAGAAATTAAGTTATTAGGCTTTTAAATGAGCACTGATGGCAGAGGGGAGATGCAGAACATTTATTGCCATGCTAAATATAGGGCTAATGCTGAAAGGTTTTCATCAATACATGATAAGAACAAAATACTTAAAGTCCTGTGATCTTTGTTTTTTTGTTCTCTGTAAGTTGTATTAATTTTTTTTGCCTTTGGTTTTGATGATTTTAATTCTTCTTTTCTGATTTTTATTTTTTTTTTTTTAAGGAGGGTTCTTTGCCCTTTGAAATCAAGACCATAGCTCTCACACTTGGGAGGGCAGCTGCGTTTTTGAAACTTGGACCTTTTTCTCTCCAGTTCTCCCTCAGCAGCATCACTCAAGACAAGAGTTTCAGACAGAGGGTGGAAGGAAGGGGCTGACACTGCTCCACGGATGCTGCTGGAGATCCTTCACTGGACAAACAAGTTGTTTACACGGAAGTTTCTCAACAAAAATGCCATGGCTCAAAGAGGTGAGAGATGGTGCCAAGAGGCCAACGTAGGGTACGACTGATACAGAAACCCTTAAAATTTGTTCCAACCTGATTGGGAAGAAAAATCATCCCACTGCCTCAACTGAAGGAAAGATCAGAATTTTAGGCAAGAAAAGGAACGCGGAAAAGATGTTGCGAGATGAAATATGAAAGGAAAAACAAAGCTGCAGCTTCAGCTTGTGTAAATCACTTGGAGCCTTTCCTGAGGTTTTCTATTTGAAGCTGAATCCGATCGTTTTCTGTGGGAGTTGAAAAATACAAAAGTTCTCCTGGGATATTGTAAACATAATTCATGTTCGCTCAGGCAACGGCTGACATCACTTCCGCCGCGCCGAGGGGCCAAGGCACTCCGTGTGCTGCAGCCTGGGTAAAAATAGCAGCTTCATAAATCTGCCCATTCCTTTAATTAGGCAACCCTGATGACAGGATTAAGATTGAGTGCTTTCATTTCAGATTGGTTAATGAAGTGAGCTGGAATAGATTTTACGCGGCGTACAATGGGCTGCCCTGGGAGGGATCCTCGCCGCTGGGATGCGCCGTGATTAATGGTGTCAGGTACAGCTGGGCTGGGAAAACTGCCTTATCACAGGCTAAATGGGAAGATCATGGAGTCATTTGATTATCTCCTCTCGTGTTTGTAGACTGCAAACACTTTGCAGACAGAAGAGACTGCGCCACTCTGCTCAATTTCTGTAGCTGGTTACTTAATGAACATTCGATGAAGATCAAAGAACATTTTTCTCTGCTGTTTTTTCTACCCTGGCTGGTGTCTACTGAAAATTGAGGGGAAAAAACCCCACTCTAAACGATCCCTAAAAGAGTAGTGTCATCCAAAGTGACCCTTCCTGTGATGCAAGAGGTGAACTTGGTGCATCTGGGGAGAGCCCAGCTAGCTGCAGGCAAGTTTCCAGCCACCCATCCTGCCAACTCTGCTCAAACCACTCATAGGGACTTTGAAAAATTTAATGGTCCACTCCAGCTAAACTGGCATCCAGGGGACTGCAAGTGCCAGGCAGTTCCTCTGATCTAGAGAAGACACAAGTTTCCTAATGGCTAAGCTGAGATGAGACTGGTGGTTACTGGTGTGGTGAGAGGGATTGCTAAAGTCATGATTAAATCCTAGCATTACACTCACTGGGATGCTTTCCTTAGTCCTGAGGAGTACTCATCACTTCGGTGTTAATGGTGTTCAAAACCTGCTCTGAAAAGAGAGAGGGCAGAAAAGGAGAAAGAAAACCCTGCTCTGCTGAAGGGAGAAGTCAAGGTGCTTGTAGGAAATAACAATGAGCAAAGGAGGGTAAAGGAGGGAAAATCACTTTTCCTGCTCCCGAGCAAATGCCAGCAGTGGCCAATTTCTAAACATCTGGTCTCCCAGCATGTTTTCTCACATCATGCCAATACCTGACTGGAATAAACAACTTTATCTAGATCCCAGTTTCTTACCATCAGAGAGCGATAAGAAAATTTATTCCTATCAGCGTGAGATTCGAGCAGAGGGAAGAAAGATTTATGCCTGTTTGAAACCAGCCTCCACTCTGCCTAATTGTTTAGTGCTGTGGAGAAATGTGAAGTTTAATCATGCAGATTTTTATTTTCCAGGAGGCTGTAGATCACAGCATCAGTGCTGCTCTTGCCACCCACCAGGCAGTCAGCACTCAGCTCCAGTTTGTTTTTACATGGCAATGACAGCACGCTTCCCCTCTGCAATTTACTGTAAGGCTGATATTTTGTACTTTTCCAGCTCCCTTCACTTCCCTGGGCTCTGCCTGCTTGAAAAACCCAAATATATTAAGTACTAAAGCCACAAGGCACTCCAGAGGTGAGAATAATTTATATTCTGTGGGGCCAGCCAGGGGATATTACTATTCTGATGGCATGGTGAGATGTTTCCAGCCCTGTTTGTTGACACCTGTTCAGATTTAGTCTCCATCAACTTGTCTGGATTCTTCTGGCTCTGATTCAGCCTCACAGCCTGAGAGATGCTCTCCTCCTTCTCCTGGATCTGTCCCCAGATCTGCTTTGGGCTGAAATGGCCACTGCTGCTGATACAAGGTGGAAAAGGAGAGAGAAAAGGAGGAAGGACAGGTTTAAAATGGTCCCCTGAAGAAACTGAAGTAGCTCCATAGGTCCAGCAACCAATGCCACTGGTAGGATTAGAGTCCAGCTATTTTTATTTCCATTCTTGTCTTCTAATCACCTTCAGTCACAGACACCTGCAAACTTCACAGTTTATTTGCAAGCCCTTCATACCCTCAGCTGTTTAAACAGATGTACTACCTAGGAATGGGAAATGAATTTGGAAAACTACCTATTTTCAGCACTTAAGAGTATTCAAGCTGTCAAAAGTCTCTTGTCACATATACAGCTTTCCAAAAATTCTTTCCTGTGGGTGTGCAGGTTCTTTCTAAGAGTTTGGGAGCAGGGTTCAATTTTTTCTTAGTGTAGGTTCATCATTCAGCTTAGAGCATCTTCCACAACTGCTTGAAAGAAAAAGTCACACTGAACAGCACTGCCTTATCAGTATTACAATCCCACATTCAAGGCAAGGTTGAATTATTCTAACAAATCAACTATATTAATTTTAATTTTCATATTTGAGAGAGCTTTGCTGTGAATTTCTGATCACTGAAGCAGGAGAGGAATATCTGGTGTCTTTTTGCTGACATTGTGTTGAGGAACTGGCTGGCCAGGCTGTGCCCACCCACCCCACAAACAGGAGGTGGGGAGGGGGTCCCACATGTGCAGGGCACACTCAAGAGTTTGCTGTATGGCTTTTTTTTTGGTGCCCATTAAAAATGTTGGGTTTTTTTTTTTCCCCTTTATGTGCAGGCTGGCTCTGAAGCAAGTTCAGTAAAAGGGATGACATTCCCTGTGGTAAACCAACCTCTTTCATACAAAACCAGTTTGATCCAGGGGTCCCAGCTTGAACAAAAGCTGACTTGAGCAGTTGAAAAGTTCAAGAGAAGTGCATTAGGGAGCTCTTTGGGAAGCTGAGCATGACTGATGGGCTCTGCTACAGAGAAGTACAAGAACTGGCATGGAAAAGGTTTTCCCAGTGCAAGCTTTCTCCTTTTCTTACTTGCAAGCCAGAAGATGGGAGATGCCCTGCCCTGTGCCTGGCTAAAGAACTCTCTCATTAACCATCCACACATCCCCATCTTCATAAAAAGCAAGAACATCCATTTGTAGGGCTGATTGCAAGGGGGTACCACATCTCCAGCTACTCCCACAACCATTTATTTTAAGCATCCCCCATTACTTTGGCCCAACAGAGCAAAGGCACTCTGAACAAGAAGTACCTACCACCACCTCTGCCTCATCTTGTCAGCATGTCTGAGCAGGAGATTAATTTCTCTGATACCTCTATTTCATGTGATACCAGAAAGAAAATAGCTACTTGAAGTGTTTTGACATGCCTCTCAGGCTCTCACTGTATCCATTTCTGAACACCTTTTGACCTTCTAAAAGATGAAAAGTCATTCTTTTCTTTTTTTTTTTCTTTTTTTTTCTTTTCTTCTTTTTGTCAAATGTTAATTAAAACACCCTCTAAGTGCATGTCAAAAACCCACCTAGAAGCAAGGGCCAGTAGATACTAGTAGGCAACATTCCTTAAAAATGTTTTCCTAAAGAGCGGGTTTGGTTTCAGTGTCCGTCTCAGTCTTAACCTCTGTTTTGAGGATGAAAAACCTCCTTAAACCTTTTCCAAGAATTCAGAGACATGAAGAGGTTTGAGATCATGTGCTGCCAGCTCTGTCCCCTTCCCCACCTTGGTACTTCCAGACCGTTTGACAGTGCAGTTCACAAGGATTCAATCAGAGTCTCATGACCTCAGATGATGAGAGAAACCCCCGGTAAGTGCAGGCACAAATCCTGCCAGGATTCAAACAATGCCTTCAGTGGAAGGCCAGTCTTCAAAAGGATTATGGATGACTTCCCAGCCTCAGTCCAAGGGACTGTCAGAGCTCTGGCTTTCTGCTTCCCCTCTTTGTTCCCAAGCTTTTTTCTTGTGACTCCCACCTGTCCTGCACCCCTCTCCTCTCCTGACCTCTGCAGTCCCCTCCCATGAGGACACTCGAGGTGTCCAGCACTCATGGAGCTCCACAAAGCCCAAAAACACCTCTGTGACATGAGCTGACATTTCAAAGAAGAGTCCAGAGAATATTTTTCTTGGATTTCTTTAAGCAAAGGGCTCCAGGTCACTCTGCTTTACCCCCAGATAATGATTTGCCAAAGATTGCCAATGAAAGCTTCAAGTTCAGACAGCTCGTTCATATCAGAATGGAGTTCTTAAATAATTGGTTTTTTTCATACAAATCCTTCATTAATAAAATATTTCCCATTAATTACAGTCACTGTATCTAGAGGACACAATGGGGTATTTGCAATAATTATTTCTTCTGGGCTTTTTCTATCCATTTCTGTTTTTTGTGTAAACTAATACCTTCATCCTCACTTGTGATATTTTTATTTGAACTAAAAAGATAGATAGTAAATAATCTGATTCTGCTGTGTATTCAGTGATCCAAATTAATAAAGAAAATTCAATACCCTTTTCTGCAAGAGTGCTGATGTCATTCTCTTTTCTTTTGCAGATGAGTGAGAGAGCAAGAATGAATCATAGGCTGACTTTGAGCTGGATGGAAGGGACAGAAAAAGTCTACCCTGCAAGCATGAAATTAATTCAAATTTAAAGCCATATGAATTTATCTTGAGAATTACCCTGGGTGGAATATCATTGTTACAACCAATTGTAACCTGGTCCTAAAGCCCCAAGGTGGTGGATTGTAGAGACAGACACTCAGAGGAAGCTCATAGCAAAAATGATCAATTTTTAAAAAAAAATTAAAATGTAAATAAAAGATAAAATAAAAAAGAAGGAGGAGATGGCAACCTGGGGCACCTCAGCCCTCACCGCCTGTTACAGTCTCTTAAAGTGTAATACTATCAACTTCCCACTTAATTTTGAGATATCTTTTTTCTCCTTCTATAGCAAATATTAAGGTAGACACTTGGATTGATCCCTCAGAATACTCATTTTTAATGACTTTTATTAGACAGTAATTTCCAGCAGTCAGTATCACACAATCCAGCATTTTATTTTCATAAAGCAGGAGACCTGCTCAGCTTTTTACAGCTGAGTAGTTTGTTTGGTTGCTTTTTTCTCTCTCCTCTTGCAGCCTCCACTGTGGGGCTCCCTATGAATCATGCACTAAATGCTTACTGGGCAGCACTTTACACATCAAAGTTTTGTGGTGAGGAAGAACCAGTTGCCTACCACCCCCTGAAGCTATTTATAACTAATGAAACCACCAGGAGTCTGTATTAATTAACATCTCTCACAGAGCACATTAAACAGTGCCACAACCCATCACTTAACATAGATACTGATAAGATACTTCTTTTTTTCTCTCCAGGTAATTAATTTCTGTGAAGAAAAGGAAGGTCTTTTCTAACCTGAAGTGGTTTGTTATTCAAGCACTGGTGATGCTTAGAAATTCTCTTTCCAGAACTGCCAGGAGCTATAGAAAAGAGAGAAGGTGTGAATACAGAACTAGTAGGGGGAAAAAAAAAATTCCACACAAGCACTGAAGGCTTCAAGAAAGTTGTGAATTCATTAGCATGGTATAAAATGCCACTTTGTCCACATAGCAAGAGAGGAAAGGTGCTGAGCACTGATGGATTGTGGTGTTCAGCTGCCTGAATGTGCCTCAGGCAAAAATAAGTGTGTTCAGTTCACCAACACTTGAAGTGTCTCCACTTGGGTCTCCTTCAAGTCTCCTTTTAGAGTCCCCAAAGATCAAGAGGCACTTCCAGTTTCCACCTGACTTCACATCAGCTGCCTTGGACAGACAGCAAAATGAGTCTCACCCAGTGATGTAATAAGAATAATAAAAAAAAAAATAATTAAAACATTAAAAAATAATGAAAATTCCAGATAGTGCAGGATAAGCAAACTTGGGTGTGTGAATGGGTACAAGGCAGCCAACAAGGACCCCTCCATCGATTTCAGTAGGAAACTGGTTTCACTTATTTTACCCCAAATCCCCAAGGGAGTTTGACTGGCAGCTTCATTCAAAGCAGTTGCAATTGTGGATCCAGTGCCCTCAGCTTTGCAGTTTTGCCCCAGCTGTAGCAAAATATCTGAGGTTTCCAGCAAGCAAACTACAGCAGGAAAACGTGTGGAGCCTCTCCCTCCTCTGGGAAAGGACTCAGGGAGCAGCTGAACCTACACACCCTCCAACTCCTCCGGGTTCCACAGCCTTTGCCTGTGCCAGATTTTTCCAAGATGTGGGTTCTGAGGCATGAATAATTCAAATTGCTTCATCTATCTGCTGAATGCACTATTTTAAATAAGGTGATGTGTGCGTAGTAACGAGGAGGGGGCAGGAACCTTGGTTTCCTTTTGCTTTTAAGGTCAAAGATTGAATCATGTGCTAACTGCCTTTGCAAGCTCTGCCTTTTAAACATGCCCAGAATTATGACCTTTCAATTGTAGTCTAAATACCGGGTTCATTTATAGGATCATCTTGGTGCCCTCTCTTTGATTTATAAGGTCATGTGTCAGGGAGTAGTAAAAGGGATTTACAGCAGATTGTAGGTCAAAAAGGGTTAGGGCACACTGGAAATATTGAAAACAGAAGTAAATTTAGCATAAATGGATGTACTAGATACTGAGGGGGTGCCAAAGCATGTATGGGATTTCAGCCATTGTTTTCTATGGTCCCGAGCCAAGGTACAATGTACAATGGTCCCAGATTGGTGGATTTATGAGTGGATGACTTAAAAAATAGTAATCAAAGCTATTAAAAAGGAGAAAGGGTCTGAATGTCATTGCCCTGATAAGCATTAAAATTAATCTAAACTTAGATCTCAAAAGGAAAGAGCAATCTTTCAGTAGGTAAATTTATACCCTTCAGAGAGTTTCTATTGAGCTATTTACATTCCATTTCTACTCAGAAAAATCCAAATCTCTCTCTGATTTCTACATATTTGGGCTGCATGTTGCATTTTAATTTCATCCTGCCAAATCAGCAAATTATTTAATTCCTTGCAAAGAATAACTGCCCAGAACACAGAAGGTCCAGCCCTTACATATTTTAGTAACAGTTTAATTATACAATTCTGGTCAGAAACCAAAGGCATTTGACTTATTCTTTATGTCACCTGATTCCCCTCCCTTGCCCCTTTCTAATGAAACAGCTAAAAAAGGAATGAAAACACAGCCAAAAAGATAAAACAAAATCTTAACTAATGTGGCATCTTGTGTATTCTCTGAATTCCTCACTGTCAGCAAGAAAAGCAGGAAAGCCTCTGAGGCACAGAAACTTCAGACCCCAGATACCTGCAGGCACAGGAGATAAAAAGCCTCCATGGCTCATAATAACTTCTTCTCTGTGCTTTTCTCTCTCAGTTCTGCTGCAGAACAACTTTGACTTTCAGGTTTTTATAACCAAAGATCTCTATTTTCTTCCCTTTTGCCTAGTTCTGCCTGGGGATTACACAAAGGGTCTCTGGCCACTTTGCCACCCCCCTTCCTCCTGCCCCATCTTTCATTTGATGCCAGCACATCCCTGCTGCTGGGAGGGTTTTTCCCTGGGTTTTATTTCAGACTGATGTGTCCACCTTTCTTATGCTTTCCTTGTTTTCAATATCCCCTTTCCTGCCCTCCTTGTCCCTCTTTCCTGGTTTGGTGTCACCTCTCCTGGCTTCCAGAGATGCAACTCTTGGACACTGCTCATGCTGTTCACTCACACCCTTCAGTAAACACCAGGAAATTCAGAAAATTCAACTTTTGATGGCACCTAAGGGCATTTCAGTGCCACGTGGAGCCCTGTTGCTTCAGGCTCCTTAAGCTTCAGTGCTTTGCAAGCATCACTGTCCTGCTTTGAGCAGGTTAATGGAGAGCATCTGTCCTCCCTTTAATTGCCAGCCCAGCATTAAATCCTGACAATCACCCTACAGGGTATAAGCATGGCTTCACCCCCAGCCACAGAGAAGCTGATGAAAATCCAGTTACAGCACTATCTCTTATTCTGCTTCCCCAAACTGGAATAAGCTGGACTGGTAACAAGTCTGACACTGGTTCCTGGGAAGGGGAGTAAGTTACCCCCCACCCCACCCCACCCCTTGGCTGTGCTGGCACCATTTAAATGATGGAAATCTAAAACCAGGTTGGATTCTCCTTGGGTTTTTCCTGAAAATCCCTTTCTATACATTCACCCACTGCTATCCAAAATGCTAAAAGAGCCCATTTAGATTTCAGAAAGAATAATTCCAACTGCAAATGAAGTGCTACAGGGAGGATGGGAGGCAGCATCAGCCCCCAGCTTTGCCAGCTGGGGTGGGAGGAGGTGGCAGGAACTGCTGCCAACCTGCAGAAGTGACAGCAGAGCAGAGACAATGCAACCTGTGCTTTATAACAGGGCTCAAGGATTGCTTTACATCCTTTAAATAACCCAGGCTGACAAAACTTCTGCTCGGGAGTCAATGGCTTCTGAGTCCCACGTTAAATGCACAGCAGCATCGGTGCCCACTGAACAGCCCTGAGCAGGAATAAATTGTTGGTGCAAAGTGGTGTAGTTAGTGAGGTGTTGGACTGGGTTTACGTGGTACCTGCTGGCACTGGGGACTGCTGTCCTGCAGGGAAAATCTGTCCTGCCTTTTGTGCACAGCAGAGCAAGGTCCCACAAGGGTGTCTGTGCCAGTTTGCCCAGGACAGACACTATGACAACAGCTTTGGTTTTACAGAAGAAAATAAAAAACTCATCTCAAAGGTTCCTTCAAGTGAATGAGTCCACCTTAGGCAGGTTCTGCTATCTGCAGGCTACACCCAGAGGACATTTGGGTTGTGCCAGTGCCTGGCATCACCATTCCCTCCAGCAGAATGCACTTTAGCACTGAGTTATCCAGCAGATGTATACAACACAAACTCTCCTGGTAAGAAAATCTCTGCTTTCAGTTATCTGTGTCAGGTGTCCATCTGAAAGGACCTGGAGTCTTTTTCCAGGCAGCTGCTGACCCCAGTGATGTGCTATGTGCTTTTATGGACCTAAAGGGAAGGTGGGAGCTGGAGGTTTCTCACCCATTTCATGTTTTCCCCTTGCAGCCTGGGGTGGAAGGGGGCACGGGGGGACCCTGCAGGAAGAGCTGGTGAGACCTTCCTGTATGTTTGCAGCTGTTAAAAGCAGTAAACACCAGAAGCCAGAGCAGGCTGAAAAGTAAATACAGGAAGCTGACTAAAAACTGAAACAACAACAACAACCCTTCCCCCAAGTAAGACAATAACGATGCTTTTTTTTAATTATTTTTTTTTTATATCCTCACCATCAGAACAGAGTCAGGCTGGAAATAACACACACAAAGCAGAACACAACCCCTGGCTCTGCTCTAGCAGGCTTTCTAAATAATTTTTAAGCAAGTAAGAGCTATAGAAAAGTAAGGAACAATAGAGCAGCCTGACGTGTTTGTTTCAAGCCCCAGAAGCTCTTGGGATGGTTGGATGCTGGAGGAGCAGGAGCTTGTGCTGGGGTTGCTGGTGATTTCCCCTTTGTCTATTCAAGGTAAAGCTGCAACAATAACTTCCTGCTTGGGCTGCTGTGAAAATACCCTCTGTTTGTGGGTATGAAAATAGCTCCACGACCCAGAGTGCTGCAGCCTTCAGGATGCTTCATCCTGGGGCATGGAGCTGCTTGCAGACCTTTGGGGGACAGCCAATAAATCAACTTTTAAATGCCAGATGCCCCCAGGATATATCTATCCAGCTATTCAAAACATGAAGAGCTTAAAAGTCATAAGCTAAATTCTGAAGGATGTTTGACAAATAAGAGAAAATGCAACAAAATACAAACAGTTTGGGGAAGCAGTGTTATTTGTGGGTTAATCTCAGCAGAGTGAGTTGGGTGGGGTCATTCTGCTACAATTTAATATTTGGAAACTGAATCCCCTTCCTCCAGAGGTCCATGGCTCTTCAAGATGATGATGATTCTTATCAATTTAGTATCATGAAAACAATAATAAGAACTTGAAAGGAAGATCTAATGAACTCTGGAGTACGTGAGAAAAACCGGTGGAATAAGAGGGCAGAGTTTATACAGAAAGTTGAAATGTTGATGCAAAAAGTCAGAGAAAAAAAGCAGAGCACAGCAGCAAAACTTGCTTGAAATTCATCTCTACTCAAGGCAATTTTTCACTTAGGAAAAGTCTCAAGTTTTATTTCAACCTTAATAAAACTATTTCTCTCCCAAAAATCCAGTAGAACACAAAGAAATCATCACTTCAGTCTGAAAGCAGATTTTCCACCTTGGGTCAAAGGGTTTGTTTCTGCTCCAGAATAAATCATCTTTGCTCTTTCTACCTTGCTGGCAACTTAACAAAACCAGGCTTGCGTGACACAAGGTGAGGAGATTTCCTTCTTCTTCCCCTTTTCCAAGACCAAGCAGACAAACACAAAGATAATTGCACACCTCCTCTAAGGCTTCAGGAGCACCTAAGGATCTGTCTGCAGCCTTAAGCATTTAAACAGATTTAAATATTGCCCTAACAATGCCATCAGGCTTTCTTTAAACCAACGTGCTTCTTGACCTAAGATAATCCAGCTGAGAAGAACTGAGGCTTCCTACCTCTTACCTGACACCATTTCCAAAAGACTGGGCTTTACCTGAGCAAATAATGAAAATTTAAAGCCCCCTCCAACAATAGTCCCCAGAGTGGCTTTCTGCAGGGAAATGGATTTATTGGACAGTGAGGAAGGAGGGTTTTTTTTTGTTGCCATCTGGTTTATGAGGTGTCAGCAGAACAGGCCATGCTTGCAGCCCAGTTCAATCCCACCTGGTTACCCAGGAGCCCAGGGAGGCAGAGCACAGGCTGCATCACACCTTGCATTTTACTAGTGCCTCTCTATAGCCCATTAAAAGAAAATCATGAGCCTCATCCAGCAGCTAAAACTGAGTAATAATATTTGCTAAAAGCTGTCTTTGCATCCAGCTAGAGAAATCAGCCAAGGTATCTCTATATAAGAGCTGTGAAAGACTTGCTCAGCCTTTATCTTCACCTTTGAGAATATTTTTCCACCTGCTTCCCAACCCCCTGTTCTTTTCTGTTACCACCTTGACACTGGGGTCATGTTCTTAAAATGGTTAATGAAAATCTTCTGTCCTCCCTCAACCTCTGCTTTCAGGAACTTCTATTTTTCCTCTTTCCTGGGTCATTCTTAATAGCATCACCAGCTGCAGAAAGAGCTCTTAAGCCTGTGAGCAGACAGGGCTCTGAGTCACAGGGAAAGGGGCATTTCAAGGTGAACTGAGGACTGAGGATCCCACAAAGAAGGGGCCGTGCCAGCTCTGCCATCACCACGAGCCAGACCTTTACGTGGCACTGGAGCAGCACAGACATTTTCCTGCCAGATTTCTCAGGGTGTTCTGGTGCACAAGTCCCATTGTGTTGTGCTACACAAACTACTTCTCTTCTATCACCTATTGGTTTTTTGTGGGGTTTTTTTGTTTGTGGGTTTTTTGGGTTTGTTTTTCCTTTGAGCTGGTTATCTTCTTTTTAATGAGAAACCAACTACTCCAAGAAAGCCCCAGATTGCAGCACAAACTTCATGCACGATATGCAGGCAGTTCCTTCATGTCTAAATACCTTCTACCTAATCCTCAATCTTGTCAATATGTATTTACCCTTAATAACTTGGATCTGGGTCATCACTTCGTCTTGCATTTGTTTCAGTGCACCCTAAGCTGTGGCTCTATTTCTGTCAAAGCTAAATGCTCAGTATTCCCCCTAAGACCTGGGCAGTTTCCAGCTCCTGTCACACAAAATAAAACAAGCTATAAACACTCTTTCCAGCCAGGCACTATATTGTGGGCACAAAGACTTGACTGGATCTGAAATTTCCCACCCTTAAAACTATGTCAAAGGTATTTTCACAGCTTCTGCCTTGTGTCATTTCTCCAAAATATCCCAAGTTATTTTCCCCTAGGAGAAAAAGGCAGGAAAAAAAAGAAAACAACCCCAAACAAACCAAACAACCAAAAAACAACAACCACACACACACACAAAAACCCCAACCCTATAATGCATGTGTCAACAGGTGAGGTCTAAAAATTTCATTAGGAAAATCAAAAAAGGGGGGGAAGCAGTAACAGCTGCAGGAGTGTTCAGAGGAAATCAGAGGGGCACTTTCCATCTGGCATGTGCTCCACAGGCAAGAGAGCTTTTATAAGACCTGGAACTCAAAGATCACTTATATTTTGGGGAGCAGGCTATTCTTGTACTGCTCATTGTAGACAGCACAGCAACAGCTTCCATTCAAAATACTCCACACCATCCTGCCTGGGAGAGTTCACACTGAAGATGAAAAAAAGGAAAGAAAAAAAAAATAAAGCCCAGCTCTAAGAGGGAAGATAAACATGGCCAAGGTGGGGATATCTTGGGTTTGTTCCAGCCAGAACCTGTTGTGAAATGTTGGATTTCATAAGGACTGTGACCACTACAGACTGTGGGCTTGTCCTCTGATTTTATAGTGAAATTCCTGGAAATTTTGACCAACTTCAGTGTGTCACTACGGAAAAGGTTCAGTTTCAAGAATTCTGCCTTATCTGACAAAACCCAGGGGGTCACACACACAAAAAACCCCATCCCTAATCTCAGATCTCTGTATCAGAGCCATGGCCACACTGTGCTAAGCCCTGTGCTGACAGAGAACCAAGCACACAGCTCCTGCTCCAAGGAGTTTACACTCCTTATAAATAAGAAGCTGACAGTTTCCAAAGCACAAGGGAGCAGTTCTCACTTTCAGCTGTCAGGTCTGATTTGCCTCCTCAGCTCTCACATTCACTGCATTTTGCTCAATAAAGCTCATGGTTAAACTTGACCTCATCAGCTGGCTCAGCCTGAGCTGACCACTGAGATGCTCCTGGCTTGGGTGGTGTCAGCAGAACAGAACAAATTCCATCTCCTCACTCAGGCCCTGACCCAGCAGGACATCTCAAAGTATTTTTAACTTGACTCAAGCAAATCCAGGGAGCCAGAGGCATTCCACTTCTCTCTCTGCAGGGCACTTTTGGGGGACCCAACACATCATTCTGGCTCAAGTTATTTGTGGGCCATAACCTTTGGTTTATATCTGGGATTCTGAAATGTCCACCTGAAGGTCATGAACACTTGGGGGGGCTGTGTAGAGACCTGTAACCAACTATTCTGGTGCCAAAGCAGCCTGCTTGATATTCCAGTTTGGGGCAAGTGAATGATTTTTATTTTTTTTTAATTTTAAAATTATTTTTAAAAAGAAACACCTGAACTGCAGCCACGTTTCCACTTGAAAGTGTGATTATCAATTCACATCAGCAATTCTTTGCTGCAAACCAGAGAGGTGAGCAGTGCTGCTCTGCCTGCTCACTGCCCCTTCTCCAATTCTGATGATTGATTTGATTTTTCAGTTTTTATCTTCCCTATGTCCTCTGAAGCCAAACCTGTTGGGTTAATTGAGCAGAGGTCACCTGGGCCACCTCTGAGCTATGAGAAGGCTGCTACCCACAGGCAGTGTTAGGCTGGGGAAGATAATAAGGTGCCACTCAAAAGCAGAAGCACAAAAAAGAAATCAGAGGAATCAGATGAGGTTCTGGAGAGGAGAAATAAAAGCTCTGGCAAGATTACCTATTTCAAAACCATGTAAAGAAGTTTTTTCTCAAGTCCAAGATGGAAACAGGCTGATCAGCCAGCCTTGAACCTGGGGTATTTGGTGGCTCAAGAGCCCTCTTGGGAACCACCCTGCAGCCAGAGGGCAGAAGAGCAAGGGGCTGCTCCTCGGGGGAGGTTTGGTGGGTGCTGGTCCAGCCCCTGCTTTTTCCATCAGTTCTTCAAACTGAGGCATGAAAATGGATGTAAATGTTGGAAGGGGCAGAGAGAAGAAACCTTTTCTGCCCTGCTGAATTTCCTAGCAAGTTCAGAAGCAGTTCCCAATGGAGCAGGGAGGGAATTGTGCTGCATTTGAGCCCATTTTTATTTGGCTATCTCAATATGATTTTAATTCTCCAGACAGGAGCAACAACTTTACCTGCAGGGGCTGAGCAGACAAGGGCAGCACCCTGTGAGAGGGATAACTGGGGGTGTGCTGTGAAAGCATCTGTGCCTCTCAGTGGCATTAGTCCTAAAAACAAAATCCCAGTGTTTTTCTTTTCACGCTTTTAAATGTAAATGCTGAAAGTTCAGAGAACACTAATAAAACATGAATGATGAACGTTCCTCCCTCCCGGGTTTAAAGAATGGCCCAAGTCATGAGTAACATAAAACCACAGATTTTTCCCAGGAGTAATAGTAGAAACTTCATTACTTGAATCATTTGTAATCAGACTAGACAAAGCAGAGAAGATTGCACTCTAGGGTACAATTCTGAATCACCTCCCTCCCACCCCAAAAACTTTTCCCCAGCTGTTGGCACGTGTCTTTACACACAGACAACTTGCCAAGACAGGTCCTTTGCTTTCCTAAACATACCATTACTAATGAACAAACTTCCAAATCACTGGAAGCTTCCAAAATACTGTATCTACTTCTAGCTGAATAGTCACTTATGTTCGAGATTACTGGGCTAAGTTTTATTCACATGCCTTTAATCTCTGAAATGTATTAGCAGTGTGTGCTAGCCCAATTTTTATTCCTAGCCAGCTCAGAGAAGTCAATTGGCAAAACAGGTAAAAAAACCAGAGGGATCTGATCTGTAAAACAAGTTGTTTGAAATTGTTTAATGTTCCAAATCTTGATGAATGGCCACAAAAAGCTTCTATTTTCCCAAGGAGCTTGTGTCTGAATGACATGGCAAGCACTAAGCAGGGTTTTGATTTCTAGCTCATGCTTTAGTACAGCTGAAATGATCTCCCCAAGACAGAGTTTCCTGCTATCTCCTTGAGAGCTTCCACATCACTGCAGAAATGAGTTCTAGAGGCTCTGTTACCCAAACTGTGCTGACAAAGATCATTCAGTGAGGGTAAACGTGGCTGAGAAGTGTGAGTCCAGGAACTCCAAAAATGCAGAATCCAGATCAGACCCAAAGGCAGAGACCCTGCCAGGTTCAAGTGTGGGTCACCCTGGTCACAATGAGCCTCAGCAAGTTCTCCACCTTAGTTTTGTGCTGGATTAGGAACTTCTTCTCTAAATACAGAGCTCTGCCCCTTTGGAAGACAGCAGTGATTTTTTATCTGACCTGTGCTGGTCCTGCCACCTTCTGTTTAGTTAGGAGACCCATAAAATGTGGCTGAAGAGGTTTGAATCTGCAGAGACAGCAACAAACAGCAGCCAAGCCCTCAACAGGACTGGCTCTTCAGTGACAAATTCTTCAGTGACAAGTTCTCCAAACATTGGTGTCCCTTCATCCCAAAGCTGGAAGGGAACCCAAGTTTCATCTCAAATCCCGTTGAGCACGGTCACACTTTGCACGTGCCAATACAATATCTAAAAAAGGGTTTGTATCAGATATCCAGATTAAGTCACCTGGCTCTCTTGTCTCTTTGCAAGACAAATAGACCTTCATCCAGACTTTTTCTGCTTTCTTTCTGGCAGGGTGCTGCTCTGCAGGCCCCAACACGTGGTCCCCACAGCCCCGGCCAGCTCTGGGCATGCAACTAAAACCACTTTGAACTCCACAGTCTTTGTTCAGTTTTGTAGGAATGCATTAATACAATAAAGCCCTAACAATTAAGAAAAAGCACCAAGTCCCCATGAATCACCTTTTCACTCTGTTTTTGCATCCTCTCTGCATGTTTGCCTGCCTTCCCAAGGCTATTCCCAAGCTCTCCCTTTCCCTGGAGCCCTATTAGCCTCTATTCTTTGTATTTACTAACAGGAAGTGTCACAGTTCTGTCCTCACCAGCTTCATTCTTAATTATTCTTAACAGCTTCTCTTAATTATTAGTATATTTTTATTTTTTTTTTTAAGCTTGATTGGCAAAAATCTCTGTTCCTTTATTCTTCCTGGCTAGCAGGTTGTTTTTTTCTTCCTCAAGGTGCAATCCCATTTCCTTTCGTTGTTAAACTGCCTAATACTGATATTTTCCTGGATATTGTGGGAAAGAGTCCTGGTTGACAACCAATTTCTTTTAATTTCCACCCTGATTAGCAAGCAAATAATAAGTGGAAGCATAATTTATGATTTGATTTAAGCCACCTCATTCACAGTTGGAAGGAAATCTAGGATGACTCAATCTTGAAAGGGAAGGCAGGATAAGCAGTATTAAGAAACTGTCAGGGATTGGAATTACATTAAATGTTGTCTTATTGTCATAGACTTTGGAAATTTTGCACTAACACGAGATGATAACTAGAGAAATCTTTAAGTACCTGAAAGCCAGAAAATAAGCTAGAAAATATGGCCATGAAGAGAAAGACATCCTGCATCTCCCTGGCTCTGGAACAGACCAATGTATTCTTTTCATTAATTTATTGGCTCTGTTCCCCTAATTAATAGATAAGCTATTATTTTACTGAGGCATTGTTTCCCATTTATATTCTAAGATCTTTTTGGACCATTAGAACAACTCAAACAAACAAAAATCCCCAAACATTTATAACTCTATAGTGTCATTCAAATTCTTGACAAACTTTTGCTTGGAGCTGCACTCTCAAGTGTTTGGCAAATTCAGCAGAGAATCCTCTTCACCCCCTCAAATTTCAAGGCTTTTATTGACTGTATTCCAGTGTAGGTATCAATATCCAGCCTCACAGATGCTCTCTCATCTCATCTCTTCCTCCCCCACTTCCACCTCAGGGTGGGCTTTTCCATTCCTTCCCCTTTAGGCTTCAAAATGAACAACTCAAAGCCAGATCAGTCATTTGATCTTCACTGAGGACAAGGATCAGCTGAACATCACTAACAGTATTTAGCCCTGCTTTTAAAAAGGTCCCTTCCCACCCAAAATAATCTATGATTGAGGTTAAGTTGTCTTGGAACACCAGGGATGAGCCAGCAGAAATTCTCCATTGGAGATGCTCTCAGGAAAGTCTCTGGCATTGCCTTGAGTTCTCTAATCCCTGTTACTGATCCTGAACAACTTTTTTTTTGTGTCTTTTCTCCTGGATTTCAGCCACATGAACTCCTACCTTTACAATATTCAAGTTCCCGGATAGTAAAAAAAAAAAACCTAAAAACCAAAACCCCAGGAATAAATGAAAATGTCAGCAAATTATGGTTGGAAAAAGCCACCACCCCCATGACAACTCCATTTTTCTGGTTAGTGCCATTAGCTAAGCCAAAGGACAAAATGTGTCAGATCAGAAGGAAGGAATGTTCAAAGGAAAGCTAAGAGGAGGGAAAAATGCAAACCCTGCACAAATTGCCTGCATGTCCCAGCAAGCTGAGCTGTGCAAAGGTCTGCCCTGGGAAATCTTACCTTGGGCACATCCAAGGCTCCCCAAAGGCTCCTAAATTACCCATGGCCTCAGCTAAGCCTGATCCAAAAGATGCTTTAATTCAAGAGATGCTTTTAAACTGAGTGCAACTGGATGTGTTAATTGATCTTCAATTAAAAGTAAAATGGAATAATCCTTATTTTGCTTAACATGCTCCAAAGGAATTTTCATTTTGAAGAAAAATACAGATAGTAACTTTTTATAATTTTTTTTCCTACTTTTTAAAAGGAGGGGGGAAAAACAAACCAACAAAAAAAAATTGGAAAAAAAATTTGGACTCTTCATTCAGGTAAATCAAACAGGCCCATACAAAGACCTTGTGTAGAAGAGTTGTAATAACTCCCACAGAGCTACCCAATCTCTAGTTAGCATTAGCTATTGAACACACTTTTATTTGTACCCCAAACCACCTTTAGGAGATGAGCACTGAGGACAGCCAGGAAGGTTCCTCAGAATCCTAAGTGGTCCTAAACCTCAAAAAAACCCTTCTCCTTTGAGGCCAGTTTCTTAGCAGGTGTAAACAGACAAAACATCCTTATGCATAAAAATACACCCAGGGAAGTAAAACACAGAACAATCTGACCTCTGACAGAACTGTTATTAATAGGATATTTGAGAAGTTTTCCATACAGCATCAGCTGCCCTTTAACCCTTGAACTGATGGCATTTTCCATTCATCTCCCCAGGCAGCCCTGGTGTTTGTGTGCACACAGAGCTCCAAATCCAGAGAAGGGAAAGAAGGAGCATGGCCCTAGGCTCTGGGGGCTTCCTAAGGTGTGAAGCACCTGGGAAGGGCTGGAGGGGTTCAATAAGGAGCATCAGATGAGCTGTAGGACAGCAAACAGATCACAATATATGCCCCAGAACTCCAAGGAATATGCTGAGTGCTAAGAAGCTCCGGCCACTTCTTCCCAAAGCCCATCTACACCTGTAAAATCTGGGAGGGGAGATGTGCCAAAGGGAAGGTGGCATCCAAAAGAACCATGGGGACACCCTAAAGCACTTTTTAAATCTGCCTTAAATAAAGCCAAGGTACACAGAAGTGCCCTCAAGGTGAGTGAGAGGAGCAGGGATGGGCAGGGCTGGAGGACTCTGGTTGCCTGGGTGGAGTTGTGAGCAGGTGAGCAGTGTTTATCCAGGTGAAGATAGACAAGTTCAATAGAATGAAATAATAAAATAGCTGATTTGCTGTCCCTTGGCAACTAGAAGAAAGCTCTCCCCCCACCCCAACTGTTTGTGGGTGTTTGTTGAAGATGGGAGTGTTTCAATTCATGGCTATTCATTACTCACAAATAGCAAAGTTATCACCAAGTGCTGGGCCAACACAGGCAACAGATCCTGAAATGTTGCAAGAATCCTTTGTTCTAAGCCTGGGCTCTTCTGATCAGCTTATAGTGGTGAAATTTATCCCAGGGGAACCTGAGGCTGCAAGTAATGCCTTTAGGAAACTTCATCCTTTTCTATGTCATCTCCATTGGAATTGGCTGGAGAACAACCTGGCATCGTTTCTTAAGGATGATAAAAAAGGAAAACTGAAACACTTTTCATAAAGCAAGTGCTGAATGAATCAAATTAGGAGAGATAAGAGGATCTCTGGCACACAAACCAGTGGAGTTAACTGTGTTTGTGGTGCCTCTCTGCCTTACAGATGGGATGTCAGCAGAGATTGGGCCTTGGCTGTGGACAGGGATGTGGAATCAGACTGGTTTCAGCAAGAAGATTTTTGCACCCCTTTTGACATAAAGCTCAACCTGGATTTCTTGCCAGCCCTGCACATGTGCTCCTTAAACAGCTCTGAGTTCACTCTATAACGAGCTTGCTTTGGGCAAAGACAGATCTTAAACCTAAACACAAGGAGAAAAATGTGAGAAAAAACTTTTAGGGTTTTTTTGTGTATTAAGTATCTCATGTACTTATCTGGGGAGCTGAAGTTTGCTTATACATGCTGTTCCCTCTGAGGTAATATAAAGAGCCACTTGTCTCACTGATTTTTACCTCAACAGGTTTATTTCCCCTTTATCTGGGTGTTTATCACTTAAAATATCTATTTGGATACTTTGGGCCACTCCAATTACAATTAATTGAGCTTTATTAATTATCAAGCTTTAGCAGCAATCATCTAAAAGCTGAAACCTGAAATACCTCTGTGGCCTTTGGGAAGCTGCTACTTAGTCCCAGAAATCACCATTTTTAGACCATACTTTGCCTTCTAAAAAAAAGTATTCTGGGGAAAAGTCTGGGGATATGACTGTGCTTTTAACTTAGGCACCTCCAAGGGCTTTCTAAAAGAGGGTGGGATGAATCCAAGCTTCCCTCTAGTAAGTGAGGAGCCTTCCTTTTGCTTTTCAAATCTGGGATTTACATAGGACCTAAAATAATGAGGTCTCCTAAAGGATCTAACCCTCTAGGGGCTCTTTTGAAAATCCTAAGCTAATTTCAGCTCCTGGTAAGTGTCCAAATGTTTGGATCCCTATGGAAACCTTCCCTGGGAGTCTCTGGTAAGGTAGCAGCATTTGTATTCCCACTCCCCATGTCTTTCCATTGGGATCATTAATAGATGGCAAGAATGCAAGTACTAGGAAAATATGTTCACAGTCCCTGGCCAATTCTTCCAAGATGGTGCTGCTGTAGGAAAAAGGATTACATGAGTTAAAAGTGCCCCGGGCTCAGCAGTCATTAAGAGCTCCAACTGCTCCTAGCAAAAATACTTCTTGCAGCTGCACTTTGGAAAAATGTTTCACGTGTTTTGGGTGGTTTGGTTGCTTGCAGAGATGTCACTGCTCCTCAGCAGGCATCTCCCTCCACCTGCCATTTATTTGGCAGGCACAGCCCAAGGTGGGTGATTTCTGCTGAACTGAGGAGATCTGGGGCCTTTTGGGGAAAATGGGAGAGAGAGACTGGGCTCAGAGTAAACCCAGAGTAACGAACTGGGGTGGACACATTATTTACTCTGCTTTAATCTGCAGATTAATCTGCCTTGCTGCCAGTGTCTGGATACAAGCTGTGTTCCTGGGATTCCCCAAGCTCCAGGAACAGCCCTTTGCACTTTTTCTGCTGTATACCCACCCAGTTCTGTGAAAATCCTTGCTTTTTAAACCCAGACACCACTATAAGTGAGAAGGGAACCTGCACACGGCAGGATTAAAGAGATGCCCACTGTTAAAGCCACCATCATCCCCGTGATCTCAGGTACAGCCCAGAACCCTGCTTAAAAAAATATAATGAAGATGCTTCACCATAGCAACTGGATCTGCAGCTGCCAGGTCAGACTTGGGCTGAGCTCTCTCTGCCTAAATTCTTCTGTTCATCCTTCCCATGAGGACAAGGGAAAAGCATCCCCCTAAAACCCAGTCTTCTACCATCACTTGGCAAACACATCTGGTTTAATTCACTTTTTATTAATTTTCCTGACTCGGCTTTTAACTGAAGTTCAGAGACCCCTCTCTGCTACCTGGGTCTCATGCCATGCAGGAGCAGAGGGATGGATGGTACAAATGCTGTCTCACAACAGCATCAGGGACACTGAGCCACAGAGCTGGACCTGATGTGGAAGGTTTTAAGAGTCAAAACCCATGGGTGCTGCCCTGTGCCATCCCTGCTGAGAGAACAGACTGGCTGCAAGGAGAAAACGATGAGGAGCAGAGGCAAGGAACAAGCCAGAACATCAGCCCAAGGCAGAAATAGAGGTTTGGTTCTGCAAGCCAGGCTGAGCCTCAGAGACAAAACCAAAGAGCTGATGTTTGCAGCCTGAGGTCACGGAAAGGGGTGCAGAGGGAGAAATGGCAGGAGGAGCCTTGCAGGTTTGGAAAAGGCATCTCTGGTGCAGCAGTCTCAGCTCTCTGGTTCAGCCAGATATTTCCTGCTGGGCTACAAACGTCACCAATTCCTCCTCCTGCCACAACTGCTCAGGAGGAGAAAACACAAGACCTGCTGCAGCCCTGGCTGCCAACATCCATGCTCTTGAACTGGGCACGACCTCTGTGCAGAAATGGTTGCCAAGTGACAATCTGGAGTACTGAGATTTGTTTTAGCAACATCACAATAAAGCTTTTGCTCAACAGTTTTTGAAGGCTAAGTTTCATCTTCATAGAAGATGATAATGCCAGGTGGAAAAGCAAAAAGCACACTTCAAGCATGAAAAAAGGTATTAAAGAGATGATTTATGAGATAATATTTTAGAACTCTCCCTTTACTTGCAATAATTCTGGTTTTTCTTTAACTACATATACTACATTAACTCCAAAAAACAAGTGCAAAACTTTTTTAAAAGAGATGTTCACTTTCTAAAGGAAAAAAATCTGGAAACTACAGACTGTAAAAGCTTGTGCTAGAGTAGTGTGATATCTCTGAAACACCTGCTTACTGAAAGCTTCAAGGGAAAGTAAACGAGGACAGTTCAAATTGCTATTTGGGAAAAACACATTAAAAAAACACTTCCTTTAGAACTAAGGACAGAATTCCAACTGAAGGAGCACCAAAGTCTCTCAGAGATATTTCCAGTTGCACTGACAACAGTGACAGTACAGATGCACACAAGAAACTTGTTCCTATCCTGTTTTTCCTGATCAGTCAAACCTCTGCCTGTCTGGAGCAAGTCTCTTCATACTCCAAACCTCTTCTGCAACTCCATCTGTACCAGTGCCACAGAGCAAAGATGCTTTTGTCAAAACTGTGGATGCTCTCAGCTCCCTTTGTTCCAAGCCTGGAGTACTGCGGGGTCCAGAAAACACATCAGGTCATCAAATCAACACAGTAAATCTTCCCTTTTACTTAGAAAGACAAAAATAAGCTTGACTTTTTCATGAGCTCACACAACAGCAGAAGACATTTCAGACTCAGGAAAGGATCTCATTTCTGCTGGTGAAATGCAGCCCAGCAGAAGTTGGCCTGGGCTGTGCTTGGAGAGGCTCTGGTGCTCCCCACCAAATCCAACCCCATCACAAAGAGGGAGCAGCTACAGAGAGCTGGTCACAGCCCCCTGGAGTCACCTCCCTTCTGGAATTCAAGCTGGTGCAGAGGCCCCAGGGTGTTTGATGCCAACCTTGCTATTAAACACAGCAGAAGGACATCACCTCTGCAGCAGGAGAGGATGGACCTCCCGTGCAAGAGATCCCGGCTGCCACAGAAAGGGTATAATCACTTTGCATGATCTTCATTTTCAAAATTGGCCTGATTTGGTTTTTGTTTTGTTTTGTTTTTTTCTTCATGTGTCCTCACTATTCCTACTGGAAGGGATTTCCAGCGCCTGTCTATTTATACCCATTTCTTCTTGTGCCAACATTGTCTCTTTGCTTAAATAACTTTCCTCTGCCTGCTGCTTGCCTCCTTGATGCACTCACAGGCAGCTGTCAGATCTCTCAGCCCTCTCTCCTAAGGCAAAACAAGGCAATCTTGTTTAATAACCTCAGAGAAACAGTCCCCATTGCCCAGATTTTTCCTTTCCCTATGCTGAGCTCCTCTCTTTGAACGTGGTGATGAGGGATCCTCCAAGGCCCTTCCTTCTGGAGAAGTTTCCCACCCAACACATTTTAGGATCATCACAGAATCTGAGGCCTCAGAGGAAAGGTCAGGGCTTCGTTTTCCACTTTCACCCCTGCCAGTAAGAAAACAATCACTGGATAATAATGCAGCAATCGATCACACCCATTGTGTCCCATGCAGAGGAAAAATAAATGAAGAGAAGCTGCTGTGTATGGTGTGACAGCAAATTACTGCATTAAGCTTCCCACCTCTTCCATTTGTTCATTAACAACAGAAAAGAAGGACATTGCTTTTTCTTCTGCTCTTTTACAGTAGAGTTAGAGGTTAAAATAAGCAAATATATATGCATATTTATTGGATAAAGAAGAGGTAATGAGAACAGCTTCCCCTCTTAGCTTGGTAAAAGCAATTCATTTCTTCTATCAGTGTTCCTGCCTCTTTTTTGTTACCATCATATCTCTTCAGAGCAAAGAGAGAGCACAGACAGATGCAAGATCTGTTTCTCTTTGATACAAAGTCAGTGGTAAAACTCCTGTTGACTTCATGTTGTAGCAATGAGCAGCTCAGGGCTCTGGTTTTTGTAACACGGACAAAAATCTGCTGGATTAAAAGGAATTTCAGAGATAACCTAAGCTTATGAGAGTGTTCTCATCCAAGACAGAAAAAAAATGGGAAAGGTTTTCAAAACATGTACATAGAAGGTAGCTGCAGAAAGAAGACTAGGAGTCAATAGTAAAGAACAAAACAGCTGAAAATCCTTGCTGAGGAACAAGGGTTCATCCCCTGCCCAGATTGCAAAGGTCCCAATAACACAGCAGGTGCAACCTCTATTTACCCACTCATTATTTACACATCTCTAGTTGGGCTTTGCTGCTAATGAGCACACGTGGTATTTTCCTAGAAAAAGCTGATTTACACACCTTGGCTTTGGAATATACCTCCCTGCAAGAACCCTGCCACCCAGCCAGCATAAAATGTCCCCTTTGCAAACATAAGAAAGTGGAGGAATAACAAGAGTTTGGAGGAAAAGTCTGAAAGAGGGTGTCAGGGTCAGCAAGTACCTGGCTTCTGTCAGAACCTGTCCATGATAAGAGGAAAGATGTTTTAATGAAATCCAAGCCTGGCCCTTGCAGATGTGGAAAGAATGCAACAGGAAGGTATCTTCAATTCCCACTTGGCTACACAGGGCAGGTTTTGCAGCCAGGCTGTTTGTTTTATTTCTTTTTTAAAGTCCCCCTTGCCCTCTCTGCTACAATTCCTTTGGGCAGTGCAGGCTCAGGAGCAAACCTGGAGTTACTCCTGTTGGAGGCTGCACGTGTAAACCTGACAAATCCTGCTGCTGATACTCCACGAGTGGCAGCAACAATTCAAATCCATCCACAGGGGCTTAGTTTTTTCCCTAGAAGCAACCTCACTTGTCCTTCTCACTTAAACTCCTGCTAAAATCAGGGGGAAATGGAGATTTCATGTTGCTTGGTTTGATTTTTGTTACTTACGTGCCACGTTGTGGGTGGCATTTCCCTCCCCCCTTTCCTTTTGCTTCTCCAGTGCAGAAATAGTTATTTACGAGGGAGATAAAGAACATTTTTTATACAAGAGCTTGGTTGGCCCAACTGCCATGGTTTGGTAAGTCTCCTACATTAAAGAAAAACAAGGTTAAGTCCTGAACTGGAGTGAACTATTTTTCTATTTCTATTCTATCTGAATTGGATACTAAAACCCTGGTACTCAGTGGAGATGGGGTTAAGGTCCTCAGGCATCTTTATTCAACTTTGAAAAAGGATTTACTCCTCACACACACACATAAAGAAAGAAGTCAGTGTTTCACACTAAAGGACATCTTCACCTCTTGATAGTAAAAAAGTTATAACACAAAATATCAGCTTGTACTTAAAATCCCTGCAAATGTTTTGGGTGGGAAAATTCTGTGAAAATCTGGGTTGAGTTGGGTTACATTTTTTCCTTACAATGACTTTAGTACAATCCAAATTTCCAGACCAAACAGCTTTTTTTTTTTTTTTCCCCCCAAAGATTTTTCATCATACGGCGACAATTTGCAATGTGTTATTTCAATTAATTGTCAACGATTTCCAGATCTCTGACCAGATTACTGTATATAAAACTGTCACTGCTAGTCAATTTGCTTTTTTTTTTTCCTCTCATTTATTTTCCAAGACAAGAGCTTTCGGGTGACCATCTGCTTCTTATTTCAAACCTGTCTATTTTTGTTAATACCTGACGTCCCACGTCTCATGCAAAAGCTCGGTTAAAGATTGATAAGCAGCTTTTTTCCTTTGACATGTCCCCTATTCTAAGCAGCAATGCTTTACAATTCCAAGTTCCTTTAATAGTGCAGTTTTCCAAGCACTCCTTTAAATGGTTAGACCCATGTTTGGCAAGCAGTTCCAAAGGCTTTACGCATCTGAGTTATCTTACAAAATAAAGTAGAGAAATTTATGTGCTAAAATGCACTTCGTGGAACTGAGACCTTAGGAAACATAAAACCAGGGCTCCATCCATTCTTCCCTACTGGTTTCTATTTCAGTTTTCAGATCAAAAGAGCTTGATTTTCCTAATGCTGGATGCTGCTGGATCGTTGTTAGGACCATGTTGGGTTCTTGCCACTCTTCAAGGCAGCTGCTGTCAGGTGAAAGCTCTGGGCAGGACGCCAGATCCCAGCCTCACCAGCTCTGAAAGGATGTTTATTCCCTGAGCTGCATGGGCTTCTTGCTCCTTCTGGTAGGATAAAAGCAGCTTTAAACCCTTCCCAGCAGTTATCTCTTAAGTGGCAATAACTTGGAGAAGGCTTGGAAGTAGAATAGGAAGAAATAACTAACACCCAAGTAAGAAATTCTCCCACCACAGCCACCTGTACCTGTTCCCCCAGCCCCACAGGGTGTGAGCACTGACCTGCAGCAAGGGGATGCACAAAGCTTGGGTGCTGCCTAACCCCAGCTTTGCTTCCAGATCCATTCCCCTGTCTGTAAAAGATGGGATCTTGCTTTATCCCCCCTGATCTCTGTGAGCAGGGTGTGGTGCTGGCACTGAGAACAGGGTAATTTTCAGCTGTCAGGTAGATGGAGGATGAGGACAACTCAGTCAGCCCAAAATATGAGCTGCTCATTTTTCTTTTTTTTTTTTTTTTCTCTCCTTTTTCTGTCTTAATAGCTCAACATCCAATGTTAGGGAAGATGAACCCACTCTTCAGGTGAGAAGGGGCTCTCATCTCCTTTACTTATTAACAAAAGCAGTTGATTACACTTCATTAGTCCCACCTACACCAGGCAGCCCATCATATGCAAACAAAGTCCCCAGCTTTTACATTTTTTCCTTTGTTTTCCTTACTCTATTCACATTGTTCTCATAAAGCCTCTCACCAGTGGCTACTTTCTTTCCCTCTGTAACGCAAATTCTGGGAATGGTTGGTTGAGAAAAACCCAAATCCTAAATCATTAAGCAATAATTCCAAGAGATTAACTTGCTGAGTAATAAGCAATTTTATAGCAGAATTTTTGACAGGACATATTTCACTTAGAAAAAGCATCATTTTTTCTCCCTTAGGTTAGAAGGTGCTTAAATCATTTTTTGAAGGAAGGAGGAAACAGCTGTGGCTCAAGCACACTTTTTCCATCTGTCATTTTTTTCTTTATTTTCTCTTTTTGTGCATGCAGCACTCTCAGAGTGAAAGCAGCAGCAGCCCTGCCAACATGAGAAGTTAAAGAATGTAAACTTGAACTTGGATGATTTTGGTCAAGGTCCGAGAGTAGGATTTCTTTTTTTCCCATGTTCTCTGGCTGTGCTGGAGGTCACAGTTCTTCTTCCAAACTCAATGAGAAGAGGCAGGTTCAGCCTGACTTTTCACTCAGCCTTTGAGCTAAGCTACAGATAATTCAGACTAAATTAAAGCAGCTAAGAAACTGATCTAGACTCAATTTTTCATGCCCAAAAAGGAATGAGAAGCCCTGGTCTGATGGTTCCAATCCCAATCTCCAGTTAATGGGGTGGCTTTAAGCTGAGACCATGCAAAATGTACAAGTTTGGAAGGATATGAGCAAAACCATGTTGATCTGCATTGGGTTGAGATGCACCCAAAGTCTTCCCTGCTTATTTAAATGTGAAGTTACCCCAAATAATTGTCTGCAATAAACCAAACTTCAGGTCTGTTTTCATGAATCACTACTTTGGATTAGATCATCCAGTTTGCTCCTCGTGAAGGTGCCTAATTCAGTGTTCTTCACAGGAAGCCTCAGGATGAAAACACAAAAGGTATGGAAAAACAGCTTGGAGATATATATAGCATCTCTTCATCACTAGTTATGTATTAATTGAAGTGTTAAAATTCATCAGACAGTAATTTCTAATATGCAGGGAAATATTTTTTATCCTAAGCCAAGTCCTCAGTAGGAGATATAAAATATAAATATGACAATATGGAGAGAGAGCTCTCCATCAGGGTAAGGCATGGGGGAACATTTCTGGAGGTTTTAATTTTTCCTCTTAATTCCATCTGTCTCTCCAAACATGGAGCTTGAGCAGAAGGAGAAGTCCTGCTCTTCTGTTGGGGTTATGAACAACAGAGCAGTAAGAGGAAACACCCCACAGTAATAAATTATGATCATTTGGATGAAAAAAAGGAGCTCATAATCCCACAGTTATTGTTCATGCTTGTGCCAGCTAAAACCAGATTGGCATCTATCCCAAAAAAACCTAGCACATATTTTAATTGTGATTTTCCTCCTCGTCTTCCTTTAAAAACCTGGCCCTGTAAAGTCAGCCAGGATTTAAACAAATACATCTATAGCATGATAATACTGCCATTAAAATCACAATTAGGAACGGGGCCTGAAATAACTGGCTGAAGACACTTGAAAACATAAATCAGCCCAAGAATTTTGAATAACAGTGAGGTGATGATGGAGACAACCTGAGGTGGTCTGCTTGAGAACCAAGAGCTTTGTTTTGATAGAAAGAGCATCAGGTCCCTGTGCTCTGCTGCCTTCTCAGGCCACTCCATCTCTAAGAAAACTGTCAAGAAGGGCAAATGGGCACTATAATTCTTCCATTATTTTGTTTTGTGGGAGCAGAGCAGCTTTTCACTGACAAAGACAAATCCAGCATTTGAAATCCAGACCTCTTATCTAATTTTTTCTTTTTTTAATGAAAAACACTGATTTCCTACTGATTTTTTTTTTTTTCTTTCAAAGCTTTACAAATGCTATTATTTCACAGGGACTTACACCTCCCCTATAGATCCCCAGAGGCTTTTTTACTGATGGAGATATACTGCCTCATGTTCTATCACTTGCTGTCAAACAAGCCAAAGAGCTTGACTCAAGCACTGCATTACAGAGGGAGTTTTTCACTGGCTTTGGATTTAAATCTCCATTTCCATCTTCCTCAAACCATTTAAGCCTTTTCCACATACATTTCCCAGAGGCACAGCAGCACAGTGTGTGTGCTGATGTCTCTCTCCTGCTGGAAAGCCAAGGAAAACCTACATTAGGAGGCAGCCCAGAAGGGAAATTGTTGCAGTGTGGGGAAGGCACAAGAATCAAACTGACTCCTTCAGCCCTTTGCACCTCTCTGCTCCATCCTCCATCCCAAATGCTTCTCCTTGCTGGAGACACCAGGTTGGGCAGGGAAGCAATGACCTTCCCATCCTTCTCCAAGGTTTTCTCCTGCACTATCAGTGCACCAAATCCAAGGCCACCTTCTCAAGCCACAATTTACATCCCAGCCTCTTTGCAGAGGCTCTGAGCTGGGTTTCCTGCTCCATCCTTGGGTTTTCCTCTCTCCAGGGTGGGATTCAGCAGGTGGGAGAGATCTTTCTCCTTGCTGAGTCACAACCTGTTCCCCCTGCTCAGCAGGAGCTGTGTCTGAGGCAGAAAGCAGAGCACAGAGGAGGCAGGAACAGGAATGAGTCACTGCTGGCAGACCCTGCACTACGAGATCTCTATAATAGCTCTGCAAAAAACTCATTACAAACCCCAACTCATTTCACGTTTTCATTTCTTTACCCCATTGCTGAGCTCTGGTAGTTACTGTAACAATCAGATAGGGAGCTGAAAAACAGAAAATTAGTTATTGTCCACATTATCCACATCTGAAACCTCACTTTTGTTCTCAAGTGTATTCACCAAGATCAAACAAAACTGAATTTTTTTTTTTTTTGTTGTTGGAAAATAGCCTGTTAGTAGAACTGTTGACATTGGCTCAAAAAAGCCTACATCTTCATCAAGGACAGGGCAAGCTGCTGGTTTTACTGTCATCAGAAAGGTGGGGAAGTCAGGAGAGATAAGACAAGGTCCATTTGGCAACGTGTGGCATGACCACAGATCAATATTTTTCAGACAAAATGTTTTCCTTAGTTGAAAAATGGTCTGGCTTTGCAAATAGAGCACAGCACGTGAAAACAGACTTCTGGAACTATTTCGTGTTTTGCACATTCAGTTTTAATGAGCTTCAAATTATTGTTTTTAGGAAGAAAACCATCTTTTCCAAATGTATCCTTGCTTACAAGCTTTAAATGTATGCTTGATTAGAAGCACCAACTATTAAAAATGTTTTGTGTTCAGCTTGCAAAACACAAATCCTTTAAAATAATTCAGTTTTCCCTCTTTGATGACTCTCTGGTTCCTGCACTTTCAAAATGCAGAGTGTGCAGGGAGATAAAGCCAGGAAAATGAGCATAGCAAATGCCTAAATGATGGGGCCAACAATAGCCAGAACCAGGCACGGATGAGGGTCCTGCTGATGTGAAAATCTGTGTACTTGTGTCTGAGAGGGATGAAGATTCTTGGCCTAAAATCCTCATCCTTAAACCAAGGTTGAAGGTTTGCAAAGCTGTAAAAAAACCTGAAAATGCGTCTTCGACTGGAAAACTTTAGTCAGCTTCAGAAACAGTTTTCTTTTATAATGCGTGGAAAATTGCTAATCTTCCCAAGTTTGTCACCAAACCAGTGCTAAAGTCTGAATGGAAAAAGTTTTGCAGTCATTTCTGTGAAATGTCATGTAATTCAGAAGAAGAGAAAAACAAGAGCACGTTATTTCTGGGGTTTTTCCTGCCTGCTCTGGTAGTTGGAGCCTTTGTATCGTGTAATCAGGAGCTTGGACTCCACTGAGCCCTCTCAGGAAAATGCTTCAGGTACCAGGAAAACATTGATGATGGGGAAAGAGCTTTGGGAGGACCCCCCCTGTGACCTTGGAGTCAAGTTCGGAGATGACAGTTTCCTGTACGTAAAATTAATTAGGAATTAAAGGTACTAATTACCAGAGTTCCTCTCAGCACATCTGAATGACCGTGGTAAGTGCATTTTATACTAATTGGATTAACAGAAATTTTTTTTTTTTTTAATCTCAAAAAATTGCCTTGCATTGTTTTGCTGGTTAACAATTCTATGCTGCAACTTCAGGGCCAAATGTAAATGTCAACCAGATCATTTCCAGTTAACTGATTTCTGAAAAAAAGGGGGAAAAAACCCTAAATTGCTTACTGCCTTCATACCAGCCTTCTGTATTACTACAGGAACAAGAGCAAAGTGAGGATCCCACATCACAGAAACGTAACTAATGCAGAGTAAATACCAGTGTCAAAGGAAATTCATTAGCTCAGCTTATCTCACGAGCATATCTAAACCTGTCAGGTGATAAAGAGCTTGACCAGCTCAAACTGGCTCTCCAGAACTCCTGCCATGGAAAGAATGAAACCACTCCTGGATCACATTTCCCTCAGCCCTTGTGCTGAGCATCTTAAGCAGCAGAAGCAACAGTTTAGAGACGACAAAACTCTTCCCCACCATGGGCTTGGTGGAACACTCCAGTTCCTACTCCCTTTGCTCCCAAAGGCTTCTGGCTAATTGAAAAGCATCTCCTTACAGTAAGAAATACATTGGAATTTTTTTGATAACAAACACATGCACATGGCCCAAGCCATCAGGGTGCACATTTGTCCTTCTTCGGGCCCAGCTGGACAGACTGTACCTGGGCATGGTACCCACAGGTCCTGCTCCATCCCTGAGCACCTCCTGCACAGCACAAGCTGCCAGAACAGAGGGGCAGAAAATGAGTTGCCAATGCTCTGAAGCTTGAGGGTCTCTGGGAATAATGTAGAATACCAGGGCAATATCACCTTCCCTTTTGGCTACTTTTTAAATCAGAAATATCACCTTTCAGGACTGGTTTTGAGAAAGAGCTAAAACAAATTAACATTTCTTGATGCAAGTTCTTGTAATCTCCCTGGATATTCCCTGCCAGTTACACCTTTTGTAACCACCTCTCTACAACACATTAAGCCTGGCAGTTTCCTGGGAATACTTTCTCCCTGCAGGATACCTACTGTATCCTTAACAAGAAAAGCCAACCCCTTCCCCGAGTTCATAGACAGAACAGCTGTGCATCTTTATTACACATATGCTGCACTCTGGTTTTGCTTGCTAGCCAGCAGACAGGAAAGTTTTATTTTTAGGCAGATGTGAAAGCCTTAATTTGTTGCAGAAGGGAATAGAGAGCCTAATAATAGCATACAATACAGCCAATGCCAAATTAATTAATGGAGACCAAAACAGGTTCAGCTCATGAGCCAAAGCTACTATTTTTCCACTTCCATTGCCTTCCTCCTCACTCCAAAATCACATAGTAGAGCTGGAAGAAGGACACCCTACAATATCCATTCATTGCTGGAGGCCTTTTGCTAAGGCTTTGGGTTCCTGCACAGTGAGGTTTCTCTTGGCCTTGCAACAGGCTGATGGCAGAACCCATCCTGCTCTGTCAGCCACGGATGAGCCCATCCATGGAGCCTCCAAGCTGAGGAGCACATCCCAGCTTGAGCTCCCAGATGAGGCAGCATGGTGGGAAAGGGCACAGAGGAGAGGAAACCTCTTGAAGAAGGTTCTGCTGGGACCAGGTGCCTTCACCTTCTCAGTTGCAGCCCCAGAAGCTGATGGCCAGGAGGGAGGCTGAGAATAGCACCCCGTGTCCCTGCCTCTTCTCGGGTGACCACACGTGTTTGCTGTCAGCTCTTTCCAACTCGGAGCAGGAGCCTATTTTAAGCTCTCCCTTTCCTCACACATACACTGTTGCCATAGCCACAAAACTAATGCACATGGAAAGAAAGGTTCTTACTCTATTGACTCAGCAGAGAGGCATGTTACTGAATCTCTCTGTTTCTTAACTCCTGGAAGTGAAAGACAGTGGGCCAGAGCCTTCCCCAGCTGGTGCTAAAATGGCACAGCTCTGTTGGCTTAGCGAATCCCCAGTAATTTGCAGCAGCTGACATACTATAGCCTGTTGTTTTCCATTGCTACACCTTCCAGAACTGTTCATGAGAGAGCATAATTAACTCAGCTTCCATTTACCTCCCCTTTGGTCTTGAGAGAAAGTTGCATTCACACTCCTGCTGTCCCCTCTCTATGTAGCCATGAGCCAAAGGAGTGACTGCATGGGTCAGGAACAGAGTTGTTCTCAGCCTTTAACTTGCAGCAAATTTCCAGGGTCACCACAAGCAGTTTTGGCAATATTTAAGGTAGGTTTCAAACACACTGGCAGAGAGGTTTCATCCCAACCTGTCAGTCTCACACACACTGCCACATGGGCTCACACTGATTTCTGGGCACGTTTGCCATCTCCCACCCAAGTCCCATTCAAATATTATTGCTACTATTATATTAGTAATGCTACTAATCCTATTGCTGCTATTTTGGAGGCTACTGTTTGCCAGGGTGCTTCAAGAAACAACCATCAATACACCTGAAACAAGCCCACTGCAGGCTTGGCAAGCATTTTGAAAAGAGACTTCATTTAAATGTTTGAATTTCCCTACCCATTCCTAATCTTAAACAGAAAAGAAAAAACAAAACTGCACAACTTTAATAAGAGGCAGTAGGGTCTTCAAGTTAATATGAATTTGCATAATTCCTTTGCCTTCCAAGCTTTAGAGCAAGGAAGACAAAAATGGGTGTGATGTGATGAGGCAGTTTGATCTTTTTAAGATGGTTTTGTCATGCAAGTTTGGCAGCTCCTTGACTGAAGGTAGCACCATGAGTGCTGGGGTTCCTTCTGGAAGTGTTTGGGACAGCAGTGAGATGTGAGCCTTGCAGAGATGTGTCCCTGGTGCAGCCAGGAGCTGGGAAGAGATCTGGGGGAAAAAGGGTCAATTGCTCATTTTTGCTGCCAGTCCTCAGCAAGTGATGGGCACGATGGGGTCTGCTGGAAGAGAAATTGGTGATCCTTGACAGCCAGAGATAAGGAGAATTAAAACTATCAAGGTCTAATGTAGAATTTGATTTCTGAAGATGAGCCTAATCCCAAGAAGGGAGAACAGAAGAGGATGGAGCAAAGAACAACCTCCTGGAAGAGGCTGAAGGAAGCTTCCCTGCATTTTCTCTCTCTCTTTTGTTTTTTGGTTGTTTTTTTTTTTTTTTCCACTCTGACCTGCAACTCTTGGAGTCTTTATTAATAAACTAAGAGCAGACGAGTTAATTACCTGCAAACCTGGGACTGACTGACAATCCCTGGCTTGTTGCAGCTAGATGGGAGACACAGATTTTCTTCAGGAGCCAAACAAGATTACAAAATAAGCCCCAGGAGCACGTTGTGCTTTGCGTCAATAAGCTGCACCAGGTGACACTTTGTCACTGCTTGCCAGTACCTTCATTCAGCCAGGTCACCTCTTCATTAACCACAATCATGTCCTAAGTGATGACACAGTAGCAATGAAGATGAACTCTGGCAAAAGGAAGAATTGCCATGTAGTTAAAGTCCCATGTGGAAGGTGCACAATAGAGCTGCCCCAGGGATCAGCTGCAGGGAGCCAGGAAAGCTCAGAGCTTTATTCTGGGTCTGGTTTTGCACAATTTGTTTTTGATTTTGGCTGCTGCAGTTAGGCAGAGTCTATAAAAAAAACATATAGGTCAGGCAGACTCAGATATAAAGTGTTCATGGTGACCCAGAAGAGCACTCGGGCCTTGATCTGAATAGAAAAGATTCAGACCCTTACAACTCCTCTTCAGGTACTCTTAAAAAAAATGAATGAACTGTTTACCTCAATCCTAAATTCATTCCTATAGATGCTCATTTTCCATTTACATTTTTGACTTCAAGTGTTGTTTCAGTCAGTTTTGTTGTTTCAGTCAGTTTGTTTTTTCTGTTTGTGCCAAGAAGGGTTGGGAAGACTTTAGCACCAATAAAATCCAGCACTACAGCTCAATGTAAAGCTCTCCAGCATCAATATTTAGATATTACCCCAGCTATTATTGTTTATAAAGTGAGGCAGCTCTTTAAAAAGTCAAGCTCCACCATATACTCATGTGGCTTCCTGCAACTGTTAATTCCAAAGGCTGCTTAAACATGTATGATATTTTTCCTTTGACATGCTTTAAATGTATTTGTCATTAATCTTGACCCTTTGACTGTTCCCCGAGGGACAACGAAGTGATCAGACAGCTGTGCCCCTCATAACTTTCAATACTTTAATTAAATCCCCTTTGGACCTTTTCCCCTTCTCTATTCTTTCTTTAGTCAGCCACCAAGAAAAACGACCACAATTTTAACATCTAAACATTGGAAACTATGAAGATATAACAATGCAGAAATGATTTCTTATTTTTCAATTTACTTAATTATTTTTAAATTTAATTTCTGGAATGAGAGTTCTATTTTCTTCTGGAAATTCTTTTTGAAGACACAGTGGTTTGGCCTTGTGTTTATAACCATAAACAGAACTGTACAGCTTTGGACAGATACTTTTAAGAGAGAGTTCAAGTTCTGCTCTTCCATAGTTTAACAAGACAATAGTCTTTATAAAACTTTTACCCACAGAAATAGTTGATCTGTCCTGAGAATGATCTATCTTGTTTAAAGGTAACAGGCTTGGCTCACAGAACAATCCCTATCAGTTTTCCTATCCTGTTCTCTTGCTTTGCATCCAATTTTTGGTGTTTGATATTTACTGGCATGTATAGGAATTGCTGAAAATGTCAGTGAATTGGCAAATTATAAATATCACTGACACTAACAAAAAAAAAACCAAAAAAAAATTTCCACTGCCTCAGACTTTCCACTAATACACTGTCAAAAGCAAGTATCACTTCTGATTCTCTAACTTTTCTTGGACAGACTAAAGAAATCAACCAGGAAATAAAAACATTGCTAAATTACTTTGCATTGTTTATTTTGCACGGTGCAAGTGGGAGCACATTAATAGAGTTCAGTTTGGTTTACACCTCCCCCCCCCCTCCTCTGGGGATTATGGGAACACTAAATTTCAATTACATAACAGAATTGCACTTTATTTGTAACAATGCAGGTAAAACTCACTCAGCAAAAAGGAATTTTGGCAGTTTCCCTTAAACCCCAGCCCAAGTGATGTAAGCTTTTATCTACTTTGGCATTTTGCTGCAAGCTAACAAAAATGTTTACTTGGAAAACATTACAAGAACTGGGTCCAGTTTATAATTTTCCATTGCACTGGGGTGTACCTGCAGTACCTGGGTGTAGAGGTGTCAGGTTGTATTTTTTTTTTTTTTTCAGGTTTTATTCCTCTTCTTAAGCTTCCCAGAACACAGAAATCAAAGAGAAGCTCAAACACATGTTCAAACCTCTTGAACAAAACCTCTGCAAAAATAATCTGAGTTTGTGGGACACCTTCCCCCAAGCCAGGGCAATGCTAAAACCCTTTCCCAATATCCAGAAGAAACTGGAAAACCTCTGAACACAGAATACAACACAACTATTGCCACGTTCTTTGGACTGCCCCAGTTTTCCTGTTTTGCAAAGAGAGAGAAGATTTGGGGGCTTATTCTCCTGCTCCAGACAGGACCCCAGAGGTTATCACCTGGGAGATACACAACCAGGAGACATTTTCTCTGGAACATTTCTACAAAGGAAACTCAATTACCATGAACAAATCTCCTCCTTCAGAACCAGCACCCAGGATGTGCCAAAGCAAAACTTTTGCCATGGGGACAGAGACACTTCTGACCACGTTGCAACCCTCACCATTCAGGACAGGCAGGAAAATCATATTTTTAGACCCAGCCCTCCCTCCAGCTGAGCCCTGGAGATAAATTACCCAGCAGTGTCATCACTTCTGCACCCCAGAGAGCCAACCACAGCTTTCACTCATTCAACAGACATTAAATTAAACCTGCCAGGAAAGGTGCCCCTGGGGATCATTCTGGTGCAATCAGGAGAGCTAATGACCACTTCTGAGATTAATTCCTTTTCTGAGATTAATTCCTTTTACCTTTGGTGCACTGGGAGGGTCATGACCTGCACTAGAAGATCCACCACCTCCCAAAGCAACATCTTCCAGGCTTGATCACAGAAATGTTTGGCTGGAGCAGCAGTGGATGGAGCAGACTGAGCCTAAGAGGGCAGGGAGGAAAAGGGTGCCTGAGATAAAAGTGGCTTATAAAATAACTTGGAATGTCAGCACACGATTATGTTGTTTTCCCCTCAATCTTTAGACAGACTGCTGTGTTGCAAAACACCCTGAAGCTTGAAAAACCACTAATGGGCAACAGCTTATGGAACATCATAAATGCAAAGTTTTACTGGATTGGAAAGGCAACGTATCATACAGAGTGCAGATGGGGAAATATTTGGACACTTGCAGCTTGTAATAAAAAAAGAGAGAAAGTGGATTAGGAGGTTTTGTAACTCATTAAACAGAGCTACAAAAGAGATCTGCAGGAATTCTTCACCCACTCCACTGACAGTACCTTGAAATGGCTCCTTTCACCCTTTCTCAGTTAATTACACCTGGACAAAAATAGCCCCACTAACCCCCTAAAGCCTCATCCAGAATAGCCTCACAACTTCCAAGACAATTTGCCCATGAATCTGAGAGATGAAGGTTCTGAACCTGGACGAAACCAATTGGGGACATGTGAGGCTTTGCTTTATGGTTTGGAGGTGTCAGAGAAGCCTCCTTGTCTTTCAGGACAGCAAGATCTCCCAAACATCCAGCATTCAGCTGCTGGGTGCACATCCTGAACCCAAACTCAGATGGCTGCAGGTCTGGGTGGCTTTTGACTTGTATCTGCCTTCAATAAATTATGTTGACTTGCCCCAGGACTCATCCTCATGGAGTGAAAAAACCTTTTACTTTAATAAAGCAGAGGGTGATTCCCAAGGTAAATTAGGAAGAGGTGCATCAGAAAGAATAAAAATTCCTTTCAAAGGGATAGGAAGACACTGGAAGGCTATAGAAGACCTCACTGGCAGGCTCCATGCCTACCCTCAGCTTTCTGCTCTTTGCTCAGGAGACAGACACAAAGCAATGATGGCTTTTACTTGCTAAGATCCAAAGTTGACCTGTTAGATAAACAGATTTATTTAATGATTACACTTTCCTGCGCCAAATGAAAACACATAAAGTGCAAGATTCTACAGCTTTGTGTATATATATATATAATTTTTTTTTTTCCTTGAGCTGCACAATGGAAACTGTTTGTACTCTGTGCCAGAACAGTAAGGCTCTGCAACTCTGAATTTGGCAGGAACAGAGTCTGGTCCAAATCACTCTCCAGTGATTGCTGAAAGAGAAATGTCAGCAATTTGGTTTTATGCTTACAAGCTGTGTCATGGGCAGTACAGAGGGATCCTAAACAATTTTAACCAACCATCTGATGGTTCTTTATTAACAGAGGAGATTCCAAGAAAGCCACCACAGCTGGGGCTTCCCCAGGGACATGGTTGGGGTATGGGTTGTAGAGGTTCTACAGGGATGGAGAGATGCCCAGTCAAGCTTGATGGAAGGAATGTTGGGTCCAGGTTGATACAACTTGATCACCACCTGTCTTGCCCATGACATCTGCAAACTTTGCTGCAAGCCATATTACTGAGTAAATTTTGAGTAAGTATTGAGTAAACCAGCACCTTTAGGGTAAGATACTGGTTAAGGTTCTGGCATTAGGCTGATCTGAAGCTCTTCAGAAGAAACTCATTGCACTTGTCAATGTTTAACTGCTCATATTATTGGAAACAAATGATCAAGCCTGACAATTTATTTTATCTGCAAGAACATCGGGTTTTCATTTTCTGAGGCTTGACTTTTTCATTCTGACACTGTGACAGTTTACATATTTATTTGCTCAGTCACTCACTTTGTGACTCACCATTGTAGGTATTAATTTTTTACTCATTTCGTATGCTTTTTCTACAAACACCACTTGTTACAGCCTCCATAACACAACTTCTGCCTGACTAATGCTTGTTTTTACATGTGTGAAACTAATCAAAATTAAATAGGACAAACATGTCAGGTGCTGAACACTCAGTCTTATTAAATGCATTTGTCAAAGTGTCAAATCCATTTCTGCAAGCACAACTGCCACCTGATCATTACAACAGAAAAAGCTCCTTTCCCTATGGAAAATTAACTAACTTTTAATATGCTGCAAAGGCACAGTTGCAGGCTAAATATTGTTCGGGTTTATTTTACCAACAGACAGCTTAGCTCCATAACTTACTGAGCCTTGTAAAGCACTGTATTAGGAACTGTTGATGTGCTTAAGTCTAAAATAGTTTATAGGGGGTATTTTGCTCTGACAATGCTAACTAAAGTTACCCCTTGGTGTACTGGAAATTCTTAAATAGCTCCACCAGCAGCACCCTAATAATAACCTGAGGACTGGAAGAGACAGCCTGGTGCTGGCAAGGAATTCTATTGGACAAAAATTTTCAGATTTGTTTGCTCATCTTCATGATGGGGACTTATTTTTGAAACAATACAAAACATTAAGACCATGCAAACCTCAAAGGCTTCAGCAGTTGGCATAAGAGGCAAGAAAGGTATGGTCAGAATAGGTTTGTATGGCCCCTTCACGGAGGTGGAAGCCTTCTAAATTTCGAGCTGTTTCTCAGCTTAATTCCCCACAGCAGGGAGAATATTTCCCCATCACATGGGGAAGCCAAAGTGTTCAACTCCCTCCCCAAACTGGCAGCATTTTTGCTGCTAATTCCTCTGTGCCCATGGCTGCACCTGGGGTTTGCTAACCCAGCTGGGGTGCATTTGGAGTGGATCTCCCCCTTGGAATAGCAAATATGGTTCTGAACACCTGAATATTTTCCTAGGATAGAAAAATAGCATCATTTCACAATTAGCTCTAATTTTATACCAGGAACAAATTACTTTTGTCCATAAATTTCTAGTAGGAAAAGAATGAACACAGAGTTCCTTACATTAATTGATGCTCTGGGCATAACTCATTATTACCTCTTTTTTGACAGAACAATATGACCATAGGAGCATAAATACCCATACCTATGAGAATCATGTTTATCTGTTGTTATTTAAAACCTGCTATAGGTTTAATAAGGACAAACATGAGACTGATAACTTCTAGAAGACCCTGAAATGCCTGAAGACCCTAGGAGAGCAATAAAGCTGACTTGATGGCACATACATCATTCCTACAAAGGTTCATTTGCCTTGAGTTAGAACCACGTGTGGGAATGTGGAATCATTTTGACTTTTTGACAAATATTTTAATATCCAAGCTAAGCAGAATAAGCTTAAGAATAGATCCCAACCACAAACAGGTACTGAGTTTCAGATTGAAAACCAGATTTTTTTATTTTTTTTTTTTTAGGAAATTTAAACCACTCCCAATTGCCATCTCTTATTTTAGCCAGAATTTCATATTTTGGTGCAATTTTAGCATGCAGCTGAAGTTAGCTGAGAAATGGCTACAGCTTTAAATGATGTGATCACAGCTGCATCCCTGTTTTACTTTTTATAATAGGCCAGGAGCCTCTCCCTGCCCTCCTGTACCAACCACTTTGGCTCCAGCAGCTGAGGGCAATGCTGATCACTGAAGTACCACAGCTCTGAGCCTCCCCCATCCCTACAGCTGAGAAGGGGAGAAATCTGGAGAGGCAGAGAGACCAAAGTGAGGAATTTTCAATGACCCAGACTGTCACCCATCCTTTCCATTACCTAACAAGTGCTCCCTGATCTCCACAACCAAAAACAAGGGGTTGTGTTCTGTGGGTTACAAGACCTGCCCAACCTTTCCCCATGTGGATATTTATTTTACAGCCCTGTTTTTTTCCACAGTTGCCATTGGGTGTAGCACCACAGCTGCCTTTGCTTGCTGGTAGTGTATTTTTATTCACTTATCTCCAACCTGCCAGTTATTTTTTTCCATCAGTGCTTAGTTTCCAGTTCCCTGACCCTCTGCAATGAGAGGGTCCTCCGTTCACCTCTGAACTTGGTCCTTTCAGCAGCTTTATCAGGGATGCACTGACTGCTGTGGTTTGAGCTGGGGTTTGGGATAATCCAGTTAACCTCCTGCAATGGATTTCTTACTCTCTAAAACATGTCACGACCTCTCTGCTGGTGTAAGACTTCATCATTGACCTTCCAGCCCAAATTAACAGAGAGCACAGATCCTGGTTTCATCATGGAAGCTGGAAAATGCCATGCTTCCCAGCTAGAGGTAGAAGTTTGTTTTACTTGGTTTCAACATAAAAAAAAAAATTATTTTTAGCCACTTGCTGGGTCATTTATTTGGCTTCATTCACAAACAGATTATCCAATTCCTAAGGTATTATTCAAGAGAGGCTTTGAAGGCACCAGGAGACTCAGTTTCCCTTTATACAGCAGAACAGACCTGGCAAAAGAAGAAGCCTGGGGAAAAAAAAAAAAATCCAAAAAACCAAACCAAAACAACAACAACAACTGCTCTCAAATATAAAGGTTTCTGTTTAACTGAAGAGTGAACTTCTGAAACAGCCAAGAGGACCAGGAGCAGAGCAGGGATGAACACCTCAGTAGCAACCTCTCCCAGGGAACTGGTGGCCATTCAACCAAAAGGTCCTGAATCAGCAAACTTGGCTTCCAGGGAAAACTAATAATTTTCTTGAGGTTGGAGAGAGACTCAGAAGTCAGAGGAAGGTGTTCAGACGTGACACCCACAAACCACCTTGTAAATCTGACCAGGCTTTGAGCTGCTGTGTTCTGCACATAACTCTTAATAGAGCACAAGTTGAGTTTTACAACTCCCCTTTATGAGCACCTTTTCACATTCTTATTCTACATGTGATGTGGGAAACATGGAAACAGATTTAGGGACCCAATGGTAAGCAGATATGAAATTTTTAGCCTTGGTTTTAAGAGCCTGGGTGGGTCCCAGAAGCAGATCCAGAGCATCTTACCAAAGGGATGGGTACACATATGCCTGGAAAGCACCTGTTAGGAGATTAGCAAATAAACCTTTGAGGAATAGAAGAATAATTCCCCTACTGATGACAATATTGGAAAGAGAAGATGACAGCCATAAAAATAATGTGTAAATACAAAACGCTGGACCTCCAGACTCAAAAGCCTATTTTTAAGTAGTTATTTTTGTGTTATGTTTTTCCATTTACCATTACTAGCCTCATCATTTGAAGCTTAGTAAAAGGATTGGAAGCCCACTTGTACCCACCCAGATTTCCATACCCAGCCTCCTCCTCAGCTTCATCTTTCTGGCTCAGCACCTGCTTGACTTGTTCATCCCATACCAAACTTTGCCTTCACTCCTGACACAAGATGTTCTCACAAAGCAGTTTCTAAGCATGCACATTTAGAAATTATGTGAAAACTTTAAAATAGCAACCAGCACAACTTGCCCTTGCTACAATAAGGGAAACCATCCTTGTGTTTGTTTTCCAGCTGGATGTACCTTCCCAAGCATGGTTCTGAGTCAGACATCAGTTTCAGAGTTTACATACATCTCAGATGCTCCAAAACAGATCCTAAAACACCCATGTATCAGCTTGGAGCAGCTCCAGTTGTTGTTTTCATTAAACCAGACATAACTGAGATTCTCACTTTCCAATTCAGCCTGAAGTTTGATTAGAAAAGAATCATCAGAAGAGAACTTCCCTAGGAATTTTTCAACCTGCAGAAATGAGCTGGTGCTGCAATCCTTGCACATTGTTAGGGAAGAACCTGGGAAGTGGATTTTCCAGCCCTTGCTGCTCAGTGCCCTTGTGCTTTGGGCTGTCCTTAGTGTCTCCAGCTCCTCACTTCACACATGGGGCCCAGGACACGAGCAATTTTTTTTCACATCTAAATGAAGTTGGGTCCCTTCCAGCCTCGGCACAGAGCCCTGCAGTGAAACTTTCCATTTCCCCCCCAAACCAGCTGAATTCTGCTCTGCAACCCAGGGCAATGCAGCTAAAGCCTACACACAGCTCAGCATGGACCTTTCTTCAGCTTCTCCAGCTGGGATTGCTTAGGTTTATTGGAGGCTGATAGGTTACCCTGTTTCTGGGAAAGCTGCTGTAGTACCAGCATTAATCAGCTGGTTTAAAGTGGAAAATCCACATAGGTCAAGACATGAGAGTTTGAAACAGCAGCCAAAAATCAAACACTTAGAAGTGTGACAGTCTGAATTTATTGCATGAGGTGGTATCTCAGAAACTGAGTGGTGTCACCCAGTGGCTGTGCTACAGATGAACAGGAAAAAAGTGCTCTGTACCAGAAAACACCCGGGCAGGAGTTCATGTCATGAGGACTGAAGTATTTTAACATTTTAGCATAAACACAGCATTGGCCAGAGCATTCCCCTTAAAACCTTTCCTACATTGCAGTAGGAGCCCCTAATAATCCAGCCTATTTACAACTCCATTTTTATTTCTCCTCCTTGCCCTTTCCCCCACAATGGACAGAACAGAGCTGGGCTCAAGGCTACCACACAGCAGCAAAAGCGAATTTTGTCACCTCCAGAAGCAGCAACTGCTGAGCTGCTGCCTGAAAAAAGGTGAGGGATGGCTCAAGAACTTGGGTGGACTCCAAGGTCTGGTCCATACCCCTTCACCATCACCTTCAGCCACCAAAGCACTGCTGCAGAGTTTGCCACACTAAACATCTGCCAACTTCACTCGTTGATCCTCACACAGTTCTTGAAATGACAACCAGAACCTCACAACTGCTCTTTTGTACTTTGCCATCTGCTAAGGCTGGGAGAAGCAATCTGAGACCAAAGACATCTCCAGATTACTCTTAAATGGTGGCCACAAGCTGAGGCTTGTCCATTTTCCATCGACTCTTCCAGAATGCATTTCCAAAAATACAGAGTGAGCTCGGAGGGGTCGGCAGCACTTGAGCAGCCAGGGTGTCTGCTCCTCTCCAGGAGCAAACAAAACCCATGTTGTAACTGATAGCAGTGCCTGTAACCTGCTCTGCATGGGGAAAGCTGAATTACTGCTTTTCATTCCTCCTAATCCCTCTGAGCCATCACACCCCTCGTGGAGGCTCTAGCAAGGTCGGAAGACTTGAACGTGATACTGAGCTGGGGAGCCAGGTGCTTGGCAATATTCCTTTCATCCAAACCCTATTTTTGCTTACCTGCCATTTTAAGGCCATTTGTAAATATAGAGCAGAGGGTTCAGAAGCAATAGGATATGGAACACCTTGCAGGAAAAATTCTAGCAACTAAAAAGTTTGGGTTTTTCTGAGCCTTTCCATTCTCTAAGTGTCTAGGTGGAAAATGATGAAGCTCAAAGACCACAAAATATTTTATACTCCATTTTATACATTTTATACTCCATTTTGCAAAGCAGGGGATGTGAATCCAAGGGGCACAGTAGAGCCAGCACTGAGAGCTCCTCCAGCAGTGGGTGATGGATGTACAAGCAAGAGTTTCTCCACTCAACATGAATCTCAGTGATCCACTCAGTCCATGCTTTCAATAATAAATGTACACAGGGATAGTTTCTCTGGAAAAATAACATTCCTTGCAAATTCACCCTGTATCTTCTCTTAAAACAACGTATTTGCATGTCTACATCGGGAAAAGGCCCTTCAAGAGATTGTTTTCTGACTTGGATATGTTTAATTGAGGTGCAACAAGTTGCAGAAGTGCACAAAAGATGCTTTTGAAAACAGGTGTGAGCTAAGGGCTCATCCTCCCATTGAAAAAATTAAGGAATAAAATCCTAATTGCAGAGAAGAATACTGTGGACACAAGGGCTATTCTGTGAGCAAGTGGAGAGTGATTGTTACAGTATTTTATCTGATCAGCAGTTACTGACAGCTCTGGTGAAATTTGTCAATTTTCCCTCATTTTTGACTTCAATGTCTTTCCAATAAAGTTTCCTGCAAGATAATTTTTTTTTCAGGTCCCAAAATTCCTGTACAGAAGGTCACAGACAAGGGCATCCATAGAAAAATAGTCCTTGGTTAGCTATAATCTTTGGTATTTCAACAATATTTTCTAAACATTCATCCATCTCCCTGGCATGAGTGGGGCTGAGCTAACCCCCAGGCACTTTTGAAAATCCCACCTGTAATGATTAATTATTCACAGCCTTCCATACAACCCCCCATGGCTCTGACAATCCATTGTAATAAATTAGGCACTGATTGGATTTTCCCTTGCATTTATGCAGCTTAATATTATTTAGCAATACCTAGCAGCACAGCACATCTTCCCAGAAACTTAACACATGGATTTGGTGTCCAGTCCACAGACCCTTCCACACTGGGCCAGGTTCTTTTCAGGAATCTCTAAAAGCTGCCCAGGGTTACAGGGACAATTTTAGCCCTTAGTTATGACATTTATGGTGACACAGGAGGTGTTCAGGCTCTGCCTATAGATGGGTTTGTGCTCCCCAGCAAACCCCAAAAGCTACAAGAAGACAGAAGCCTTTTTAAGTTCACTTTTATTCATTTTGCTTTCTTAGAGAATGCCCTGAGAAAATAAGAGACCCACAACCAATACAAAAATCAGAGCATTTCTGCTGAGCATCCACTCCAACATTTGCTCAATCTGCTGCTTGACAATGAAGAGCTCAAAGTCCAGTGACCATCAGGTTCATTTAAACTGAACCATGACCACCTTTAAATCCTGACTGCAAAGAAATGGCCAAGAACCATTGGAAATGGACTTTTTAAGGAAAAAATAAATAGACTTGATGCAGTTAACTGATGCATTCAGCAGCTGTAATCCCTAACCAATGGATTATACACAGAGTTCAATGCATAATTCTGATCTGCTCTTTATTTATAAGAGAATGAAAAGGATCAGGTCTATTTTTAACTCCCTGGAAAGTTTAAAAATAAGGAACAGCTTTCAATAATGCATTAAACAGCAGGGTTCCTAATATCAGCCTGTGGGTATCCAAAGGGTCAAGTTCTGCAGCTCTACTGCCCACACCACAAGCAGATGAGGAACAGGATGTAAGGAACAAGGGAAGACTGGGGTAGGTATGGTAAATGGATACAGGTCCAGGACAGGGAAAACCTTAGATTTAGGGAAGCCTTTAAGTGACCTGGAGATTAATTCCCTCAAGAAGCACCAGACAGAAGGAACAAGAGCACTCAGACATTTCACTTGTGGTGGAAACACACAGCACGTGGATTTTAAGGTCTCCCTAGTCCAGTTCTGCATCTTTAAGAATCTGGAATCTCACTTAAAGGGATTTTTCCATCTTTTTTTTTTCTTCCCCTTCCCAATGCACATTTTTCCAGCTCTTTTGTGCCTGGTGTCTTTTGCTATTTAAAAAAATACTGAGTCTAATTCTTCAGCCTAAGCTGGTTTTACATTTGTATATTTCCCCAGCAAACTCTCCGTGCTGAGGAGAAGGTGAGCAGTGGTCACAGCACCAGCTTCCTTGGAAACCTCCCAGCTGGTTCAGGGGACCCTTTCCTGTAGAAGGAAGGAGTGGGAAATGACCCCAGTGGGAGTGGTGGTAACATTGCTGCACATCTCTGGTGGATTTTATTCCCAGCTCTGGTTGATCCATCACTTGTGGCCCCACTTCAGACACACCAAGTGATTCTTTCCCCCCTTGGAAATAAAACTGAGAGCTTCCAAAACAAAATGCTTTGAAAAATGTTGCATTTCTTAAGTTGCAAACTTACCCTGTATTTAACCTGAAGATAAATCCTCAGGTTACCAATGCCCCATAAATCCAATATTCAGCCTTGCCCCAAAGGCAGGTTTTCAACCCTTTTATCTCTTCACACTTCAGAAGAATTTTTCCTTTAGGTCAAGAAAATAAGAAACTAATGAAGCAACTAATTTCATAGAAACAGGGAAAGAATGAAGGGCAAGGAGAAACCCTGCCCTGCCCAGCCATGCAGGGGCTGGCACAGGAGCCCCAGAGCAGGGAACATCTCGTGAGCTGCATTTGCACTTGGTCTGAAAGGCAGCAAATGAGTGGAGAGTGCACATCTTTATCCAGAAGCACTGAAAAAGCCTCTTTTGTAGAAGTAATTTTTTAATCAAGTATCAGGTGACATACAACCAAAACTATTTTTTTCTAAGTCTTGCCTGTGCATACAGAGCTGTGCCCAGGTACAGGACCTGCCCCAGCTGCTGAGTTTATGCAGCACTGCTGGGCATGGCTTGAGCAGGTGATTTGAAACCAAACCCAATTTGCACAGCACTGCAAGCAGCCAGGGTGAGAAATCCATCCCCATCCCAGCAGCAGGAGTGGCTTTTTAGAGCAGCCAGGTCAGTTCATAACCTCAATTTCCTCTCCACAGGTTGCATTAAAAGCAAGATTAATATTCAAATGATGCTGCCCTGGTGCAGTGGGCTTGCTCAAGGCTGTTGCAGCCAGGCTCTCCCTCCCACAGCACCCAGCCAGCCCAGCTCTGCCCTCCCAGTGCTTCAATAACACCAGTTGGTGAAAGCAGGGCCAAACTGGGCTCCCTGAATTACAGCTGAGAGGACAATACCGATCAGCAATTTAGTTCTAAATCCCTCGAGGTAGCTGGCGTGGTCCTTTTTTCCCCCCTATACTTAAGGATGGGAAATACTCTGCTATGCAAATACTCCAGTAAATTTAGCTGCTGAAAGCTAGCAACAGTCTGGCTTTTCTTGGCACTCCTCTCTATATGCCCTGGCTTCCATTTCCCCATATATTTTAAGCACCAGCTTCCCTACATATTGGTACCTTATGCTTAGGCAGTTGTGCACTGTAAATATAGAAGACTTTAACCATGGGGCTCAATCCAGATCTCCCCCTCCCTCCCCAATATTTTTAAGGAGAAAAGGTCAGAGTATTCCAGCAAACTGACGCACTCTCTCTAATTTATACAGCAAGCAGCTTAAAGCCGTGCGTCATTTGACCATTTTCCATTTGTTCATGCCGAGATTAAGAGATGGGCTTATTGTTGAGCTTAGAGTTGAAATTACAACTAAGAGAAAAAAGGGTTATAGGAGATCAGTAGCTGCAGCTGGGCTTTGATTTACTCTTGCCCAGTCATGGCAATGGAAATTAGAAAACTTGAAAAAAGCAGCTCGCGGGGCTCGGGAGAAGCCGAGTAATTAACCATTTCTAATGGAAAGGTTTCCAAATAAAACTGGGCAGGCAGGACTTGCTGTGAGCAGTAACAGCTTGTTTAATTGCCAAGAAGCATCTGTGACAGCACAGTGGTATGCAGCTGGGATTGCAAGGGAGAAAAAGCCCAGCATCACCAGCAGAAGTGGTTTGTAAAGCTGAGGAGTCAGCACGTTCTGTAGGACTGCACCCCAGCTCCCAGGGCAGGCAGGTGGCAAACTGGAGGCACCCACCAGGAGACAGCTCTTCCCCTAAATACCTTCAGCAGTTCTGCCCACGGATGGGATGTTTGAGCTGCAGGAAGGAGTTTGAGGAGCAAAAAATAATCCTGCAATCCGTATTGAATTCTGCAGCAGAGCAAGGCCAGAGCTGGTCAGACACCGAGCAGGTGTTTGTGCTCAGCCATTTACACAAATAGGGTGCTGGTGAGCAACACAGACACTTGCACAAGGGGAATGCCAAACCCTGAGCCAATGCCTGCTCAAATATTTCATCCGAAGTTGGAGGAGCCATGGAAATTTCTACAAGAACTGCAGATAGTTGAGGTTTTCATTCTGGGAGGATGGATCGCAAGCTCATCAGGTTTTAGCAAACTACAAAATTCATCAGGGGGGTTGCAATGCTCTCCCATTCCTTTCCCTGTTCTATTTTATAGAAAATACAACCCAAATTAATTAGTCTTTACATGACAAGGAGGGTAACAGATTTGCTGACATTTTCCTGGAAGAACTGTTGCTCTCTATAGCATTTTCCATTTTCATCTGGGGTATTTTTATGGTACTGGATGCAGATGGATTTTCTAGGAAGGTGAAAATAAGAACACTGCCCTATAAATAATGTATTTCCATGTGTGGCAAATCACTAATACCCTAAAATTTTGCTCAAACTGAATGTATATATTTTTCACCACCAGAAAGCCTCCTCCACTGGCAGAAAACCAAGAACTATCACCCCCCCTAACCAGGGCATCCAGCCTGACACATGCAAAATAAACCAGACCCTCTACACAGTTAAACGTGAGAGAAAAGCACAAATTATTGGTTAGAAACCTGTGATGAAAGAGCTTTTTTATGGCCTGCAGGAACCTTCTGCTTTTTGAGCTTCATATTTTCAACTCTCCTGCTTGCTCCCTTTGGTGCATATGCTCCAGAAATGGGGTGCAAGTGGGACCTTCTCCTGACACCTGATTCTACTCAAAATGCACAGGTGAAAAACCCAAGGAAATGCAGCTCATTAAAGAAAGAGAAATCCTCTCTCTGTTTAGTTTTATTTTCCAATGACAGCTAGAAGCAGCTAGCAGCATCTCTGTCCTAATGACATTTATTTCTATCACCAGGCAGATGTATGAGCCTCTGGCAGATGAATTTCAGAGCTTTACAGAAAAATGCATTTAGCCATGGATGCAGTCGGGCAAAGCAAATAAAGTTTAGTGTCTAAACTTATGAAGATTTAAATGTCATTCTGACATGAAACACATTGTGCCAATTTTCCAGCTCTAGCAAACCTACTAAATGTCATTGTCTTTCTAAGAAAGGATCTATCCTTATTTCCTTTTTTATTGGTTGAGAAAGATTAGGAGTAATCTCACTAAATCCTCAAACACCCCCACATGATAAATATTTTTTTGGACATGGCTGTCAGAATATTACATTCACTAACAAAGAAAACTCTTGCTGTACTCATGCCTTTTTTTTTTTTTTTTTTTTTTTTATCCCTCAGTGATATTCACCCAGCTTAATTTTGGCATTGAAGCCTGGGGTGGCCAGAGTCATCCCATTTTACTTTGGACATATCCAGAAAGGAGAGCAGCCAATTGCAACACTTTTCCTTCCTCCTTTGGCTGCAAGATAGAAAGACAAATTGCCCTTAACAAAGTGAATTGATTTTCCTGCCCCCCCCCCCCCCCCTCCTCTCTCCCACCTCCCATTAGAAAAATAAGTAAATAAAAATAAAACCCCCTAAGCACAACAGACAGAAAAAAACACTACAGAAAAATCCTTCTCAGTTCCATGGCCATGAAGTCTGATCTCCTCAGGCAACTTGACCAAGTTTGGATGGGAAAGCTTTGCATTTTACCAGTTTTTCCTCTAGCATTTATTTCAAAGCTCAAACCTCTACAAATTAAGCCTTCCCTTTCACACTGCTCCAAAACTCACAAGAAGGGAGAAATTCTGGAGAATTAGCACCAGAGAGTGCCTTGCAACCTGTGAAATCCCCATTGCTCCCTACAATTATTTTTTATGAAATAAAAAAAGGTAATTTTAGAGGCACAAATAGCCAGCATGAAGTCCAAGACAAAGCAAATACTTCAAATCAAAAGGGCCAAATTCTGCCTTCATGTGTTTAACACGTGGATTACCTGGGAGTTTCACTGAAGTTGAAGTTTTGAATTTTCACCCAAGTGTCCAGAGGTTGAAGCCCTTATTTTGACAAGTAGGATCTTCCTCTGATGAGCCCCTTTCATCACTTCTAATAAAAAATTAATAGAAGAATTCTAATGCAAGGGTAGTGCCAGGGCTTGCTGCTCATTTCTGTTAATCAGAGCCTGGCACCAAACCAATGCACTTTCCCATCACAAAAGGGCCCAGGACTGTAAAGCCATTTCTAATAATTTCATTCAGCCTGCTATGAATTCTGAAGGTATAATTGGAAGTGATGTTTTTAAATAGGAGGCTGGTTTTGTAATTAGCATTAGAATCAAATGTCCTTTTTCCTTTACCAAAGCTATGCCTTTTGCTAATGGTGTTCTCTTGGATTATTGTCTTTTTATCAGTTGTGGGACTCAATTTGATGTTCCCAGGTATTTCAAATAGAACACATTGTACATTGTTCAGACGAACTATTATTTGAAATGTGGCTGGATACATTGTGTTGCTTTTTTTATTTTTTTTAAGAGAATTGGAAGAAATTCTCAGAATCTGACTTGTTATTCAACAATTTTTTAAAAAGTTTAAAGGATGATTTAATGGAAAATAGTTTGGATTCTAAATAGCCATTGTTGGCTCAAAAAGTCACCAGTTTTCCCCTTCTGAGTTAAATCCCAGAGATATGGACAACTAGGAAAATTACCTCACATCTCTATGACATCCTGTGCTGACAGGTGCTTTGTTGCTGCAACACTCCCTTAATTTATGACCCCCCTGGGACCAAAAACCTTCTGCCCCTCCCTGATAAAGCTCTGAGCAGCTCCAGCAGCTTTTGCTCTTTGGGCTTCACCTCATCAGAAGCACCTCTCCAAAATTTAAAGCCAGGGTGAGATTCCTACAACTCCTACACATGGTCCTGCTCCATCCCCCCCAAATTCCAGGGAATCCTCCCCAGGTCTGAGGTTTTCCCTGCCCCCCAGGAGCTGATGCTTCATGGCTCAATCACTACCAAGCCTCTAAGTTCCAGTTTCCATTTTTTACCTCACATATTTGCTTTCACAGACTCTTTCACCAAGCAGAGGACAAAGTGTCTGTTTGTTTGCCCAAGATTACATTCAGGTAGCTGCAGCAGGGGTTTTTTGATTTTTTTTTTTTTTTTTTTTTGGCTCCTAAGGAATCTATAACTGAAGAGGAGAAAAAAAAAAATTCCCTTTGCTAATCACATCTGAATTTGCTGCAGTTTCTGGCTTGGTAACATTTTGTCTGTTGCTTTTAAAGACCATGTTAGGGCTGGCTGTAAGAAGAACAACAGAAATGAGGTCCTGCATCCACATGCTGCCACATCTGCCCCAGCCATCTGTCACCTTGGCATTATTCTTAGTCCTAAGCTGTTGGGGACAGTCACTGCCTTTTGGCATGGGCAGCAAGGAGAGAGCTGCACTGCATTGAGGATCCTGAAGTGGAGGTAAATAAGCAGTCCCACTCCTAATAAAAATAACCATAATTCCATCCATCTCAGAGCCTGGTACCAGGATTCTGGCACTGGCCTCCAGCTCAGACCCTGCACGGAGCCAGAAGCCTTTGCCATTTAAGAATTAATGCACAAATTCTGCTAAAGTTTGGAATACTTAACTGAAATATCAGCAAGAAAATTGCTTTAGAAAATAAATGGCTCGATTCCTATTTATCTCTCATTTTATTAAAACCCCAACTAATAAAATAAAAGGCAGCTACAAGAACCTGCAGGCAGAGGAGGGGAAGCTGAATGCCAGGAGCTCTGGGGAAGAGACTCCCATGTGTCAGCAAAAAATACCTTGCCCAAGCACAAGTGAGAATGCAATTTTTTGCAGCCTGCAACCAAAACAAACCAAGGATGGCAAGGTTGCTCCAAAGAGATAGAAAAGGCAACACGAAGGAGTAAAAAAAATGAGATGGGGAGCCCAGCCCAGAGCTCTGGAGAAACATGAATCTCAACAAACAAAGAAAAAGCAAGTTCAAAGCAGAGAGCAGGAAACACTCGACACAAGCATCAATATTTTATTGAGGCAGAGCTGCTGTTTCATTCAGGAAATTATTTGATACCATCAGGGGCTGAATAAGAGTTGGAAGCAGAGCAGGGGCTGGGCAAGCCAATTGCTCTCATGAGCAGAACCAGTTGACCCCATCCAGACCAGTGGCTGCTGCACAGGACTTTAATGCACTACTACTATTTTTATTTGCACATTTACTAACTCAGCCCTGAAAAGAGAACTGATCAAGCACATCGACTGCAAGGAAAGAATTTTTGATTTTTTTTTTTTTGGTTTGGTGGGATTTGTTTGGTTTTTTTGTGGTGGTGTTTTGGTTTTGTTTTTTTGTTTTTTTTTTTTTTTTACAATTGCAACATTTTTTGAGTGCTCCCCTGTAATGGCTGCTATAAAATAAGCAAAAATTGCAAAGCACCAGTTACAAGACTGTTCACCTGCCACAGTACAAGGCAGCAGTGATGCATTCCCTAGAGCTAAGCCTTTACTGAAGGGTTTTCTAGATCTCATGCTTAAGCAGTCACATTTATTCTCATTTCTTCTGTGGACAACAGAACTTTCAGTACATGCAATTTATGATTTTATTGGGTTTTTTTTTTTAGCTGAAAACAGTGCTGAGAAGGCAGGCAGTGACAGTGCTTTCCAGGCTGTGCTTGTCCCTTTGTCACACCTTGCAGAAAATAAAGGAGGTGATGATCCTCACTACCTTACCTCTTCATTACAAGAGAAATTCACAACTGATTCCACACCTTCCCAGCTCTGCAAATCTTCCAACAAGAAGAGAGCTTCTTGGCATGCAGTACTCATCATTTTTCATTTCACAGGATGCAGACAATTTTCAAGCTAAAATTGAGTCACAAACTGCTCCCCAGCAAATGCCCACGACCATCTTTCCTGGTCCCTTTATCAAAAAGTATAAATATACACTTAAACCCAAAACTTGATGGCTCTATAACCCCCTCAAATGGAAGGATTTGTCCTCTGGAGGTGTCTCTAACTTGCCAGGGCCTCTGTAAATTAAGCAGCTTTTTGAGAACTAAAAATTGTCATCCTGAATGGATCGTATCATCACTTCCCCTCTCAAGGGACCCACATCAGCTCTGCAAGGAAGGGACATCCCCAGAGTTGGCCCAGGGAGCACAGGACACCTCTCAGGGCCATGGCAAGGGCTGGCAGCAATTTCTGAATCTCTAATCAAACTCTTGCCTACAGGGGGAAAAGGTTAAGAAAACAAACCAGTGTGGAATTTCCTGGTGTGTTTAATCCCTTCCAGCACCAGATGATTCAGCTATCTGTGCACCAGGAGAAATATTGCCCACAGTGACAGGGGAGATGGCAACCAGCCCAAGGAGCCTGACTGCCATCACAGCTCCTTCCAGTAAATTAAAAGCAAGTAGTAAAAGAGTAGTAAAAGAGAACACAGAAGCTTTCCCCATTGCCCTGGTTGAAGGAGCAGCCCTGCAGAGCTCAGCATCCCTGCAGGATGGACAAGGATGCCTTTGAGTTTCCATAAGAAACTGGTGTTAGAATCAACGTTGCTAAAACAAGGTATTACTCAGGCCTCTAAGTAATCACAATTATGTACAGCCAGGCTGGAACTGAAGACCCAAACACGTCCCAGGTGTCACCCTCCTGAAGTTAACCAGTCCCCTTTTCAGACACAAAAGCATTAGCAGAAATGGGAGGTGAAATTCATGGCCTGTATTTATTCTGGAAACATCTCAGCAAGTGTAACATCGTGTGCTGGACAGCTTGTAACAGCACTTGCTCAGCAGGTCCCAGCCAGAGAGGTATTAGACTTGATTAAGGAGAAAAAGCAGAAGAAATACCCCCTATTGCTTTTAGCAGAGAGATTTTTCCTTAAGCTCCCATGACAATTTCAGATTGTTGCTTCCATTTTCATCTTTTAAGGAAAGGGAAAAAGCTCTCATTGTTTTTATTTGAAGAGATTATCTTAAAATTTATGGCCAGCTTGTTTCACTTGTGATTCAGCCTTTTTTACCCTGCTGATTTCCATAAAGTTGCAAAGCTCCCACCAGCTGAAGAGCTGAGTCTCTTGAGTCCTGATGCTGGGAGGTAATAAGGGGACAAATTTCTCACAAATTACCAATATATATATATATATATAAGTAGATAAAGTTCAGGGCAAGAGGACTTATTTTCTTATTTATATATATATAAGAAATGTGTGTATATATATACACACACACACACATTTGAGATTGTACCTATGTGTTCCTGCCTGTATCCTCACAAGCTATTCCTACTTGGAATTAAACATTCCTCAGCAAAGTCTGGCATTGCCTAGACAGCTCCTGCCCCTGCAAAGTGGCTTTTGGGTGGTTTTTTGTTGGTAACACTTCCCAGGGTGAGAGAAAGCTGGAGAGGGAACACAGCTGGTGCCCTGGCAGAAAGTCAGAGGCATCAAGGGATGTTCTGGGAAACACTCAAGAAAGCAGCATGAAGTGAAGAAATGGCTCCTATTTAGATTTCCCCTGCTCAGAAAGGGTTTGCTGCCAACTGCTGCTGCTTGCATCATAGCAGGTTTTTTGGTTTTTTTTTTTTTTTTTTTTGCTTTTACTGACATTCACATTATCATTATGATTCCCCAAGTGGACGTTTGCAGATGCAATTTATTACATTCTCTTTAACCCTACAGAGTTAGAAAGCTTTGGGATATTCCCTGCCATGCAGCTTCCCAATAACTGCCCTGAGGATGGAAAACTGCAACACAGGATTATAGAAAACAAAGCAGGAAGGAGTGGGATGTGAACTTCTCACCTACAGCATCAGCCTGAGGCCCAGCAGTTCTTCCACCTCCACGTTCAGAAGCAGAGGGAAAGACAAAAATGTTTGCAAATACAGTTTCCAAAAGGTTTACAGGAATTTGGGAGCAAGACTGTTTTGCCTGCTAAGGACTGGGCTGCCCCAAGGGTTACTCCTTCCAGCTAAATATGGGGTTTGGAAAGATCTTTCCATGCTCATCCCCCTTATTCCCAAATCCATTTCTTATGGCAGGGCTGGGACTTCACAGACCACAGGGCAGCACCCTGGACCACTGACTGACAAAATGGCTTTTTGCTTGGACAAAATGTTTTCCAAGCTTAAAATGGGCAGATTCCTCTTTCCTCAGCAGAAAAGACTGAGTCTACCTTTGATTTCTCCTACGATTAAGATAAGAAAGGACAAATGAAGTCTTATAAATTAGTTTTTTAGTGCAATCAAGCAGCAGGCAGGAGGCTCTCATCTGCTTCTTGTGCTGGAATTAAAAGGAAAAGCTCCAAGAGCATCCCAAAGAGCCACAAACCAGTGCCTTGCAGCCAGAATGCAGCACACAGGAAAAAAAAAATAAATCTAAAGTCACTTTAATTAATCCTGAAGGCAACACTTGCACTTTCCTACTCCAGTGCATCCAGGTTTGAAGAGAAAGCCAGAGTAACAAAGTGGCAGCAAATGATGGAGTTTCCTGCCAAATCAACCCCAGGAAATGCAGGAATCCCAGACCTGACAGATCTACACCCCACCGGATTTCCAGCACAGAGCAGAGAGGGTAAATGTGCTCTGTACAAGAAATAAATGCAGCTTGTCCAGGAAAGGCAAATCACCCCATGAATGGAAAGGAACAAGGAACCATCTGTGCTGCTGATTTACCTTCTCTCCAAATTAATGATTTCAGCCTAGAACTGAGTAATTTACAAGAAGGAAAAAAAAAAAAAAAAAAAAAAGCAATCACCTTTCAGAAAAATTGCTTTTTATTCAGCTATCAAGTGGAAAAGTTCAGATTTTCATTCAGGAAAAAAGTGAACAGACAACCAAACCTATTAAATAGCCAAAGTGGAAAACAAGAAATCCCCAACCACAGAGGGCTAATTCAACCAGCCCTTGGCCAGCTTCTGGTGATACCTTGGAGATAAAGGGCCTGAGCTTTAGCCCCTGCTGTTTTAGCAGCATGTGGGAGCTGTTCTGAAGCTCACCCTTGGTGCTGCTCCTCCACAAGCTGCAGCTGAGCATGACTTTACTCATCTCCTCCAAATTCAAACTTTATTATGGAAAAAGTTTGTCCCTGCCTTTTCCTGCTGAAGGGGCACTCTCTGCCCCCACCCTGTTTTTATTCCAGAAAGTGTAATGCAGGAGATAGAAGGGGAAAAGGCAATTGTTCACATCATGGGATTCACAGGGGCTTTGCCTGGAAAGGTTCCACTCTGTTCATGCACATATCTGATCACATAGTCCTGGGGTTTATTAATACCCTTTCTGTATTTTTCCAAGAGGAAGAGGGGGTAAAAAACCAAAACAAAACTGTCTTTGGACTGATGGAAAGTGATGCTAATGATTACCAATGACTAAAAGACCCCCTCAAATGACCAGCTTGTTAATTTGCTGAAACTGATGCATTTAACTGACCTCTCAAGCTGTCCTAAAATCAAGCCCTGTTCCATAAAATGAAGATTATCACTTGTTAAAAATAATGATCCCATTACATATTTGGTCAAATAAAAATGTCCTGAACAGCCTCTGCTGTACCAATTCCTATAAAAAAATTCAAGGGAATATGACATTAAGTTCACAGCCAGTAATCAGGTTTGATGGGGGAGGAAGGCTTCTGAATCACATCACAGAATGTTCTGCTCATCCCATGTTTGAGTGCAGGCTCCAGATGGGCAGACTGAAAATGGAAGTCAGGCATGGGGGCTTTTCCTACCTTCCCAACTTGTTCACCTGAGCAATAACTCCTACTTCTAGGATTCCTTAAAAAAACCTTGCTTACAAGTCACCCTGACCCCAAGGAACTGCTGAACATAATGCTGGGATTTTTGGGGGATAGGCAGGTAAGTTATTCAAGATGCTTTATCAAAAATTCTAATTAACTTTGCTCTCTAGAGATGCAAGAATTCTATTTCATTTTTATAAGCTTCCAGGTAGTATTAGGATAAAAGTAAAATGCAGGAAGAGAAGTCTGTGCATACAGAAGATGCCCAAAATCAAGATGGAAAGAAGTGGAATGACCTCTGGCTGAGGACCTGAAGATGCAGCTGGATTCAGAGCTGCCTCCCTGTGCTGGCTTCAAAAAGCAGCAAAAGCCTCAACTGAAAACAGTATGAAAAGTGCCACTGAAAAAAAAAGTCCTTAAAAAAAGCCCACAACACTTATCACCAGCTAGAGACCCATAGGAAATTTAAACTCCAGATAAAGGATTGTGTCCTTGGCCTGACAGTAGCTGACATCCAGGATTTCCAGTTTGTTTGATATGCTGGGACTTCCCATCTTCCTTTTTCTTAAATCCCACCCATAAAAAGGTATTTTCCTACATATTATACAGTTCTGAGAAACAAATGCCCTGACACCAGCCTCACGTGCTCCTGTTGGAGCACAAGCCCTGCTTTGACAATGCAGAGAAATGCCAAATGATTTACAATAAATAAAAAAAAAATATTTAATGGCAGCACACATGAGAAATATGTTTGTGCTTTGGAATTTTTCAAGCAGACAAAGGTTTTTGGGAAGTGCCCTTAAGCCATGGGTATGGACAGATCTTGGATCTGGTTATGAATGATTCTATCTGGTTATGAATGATTCTATCTGGTTATGAATGATTCTATCTGGTTAACATCATAAGGACAGGGCCAAGTACTGACCATGACTAAGTGAAGCCAGAAAGTTGCCAGTCCAGGACTAACTCAAAGCAGGAGAAAAAATAAAAGGAGAAATAGCTCTAGGAAGCAGCTGCTGCCCAGTTTCTCCTAACAGCAACACAATAACCCATGGCAGCATCTGCCCCAGCAACACCAAGAACCTGAGGAGCTCAGGTCCCATCAGAGAGGTCCTGAGGCACTTGGAAGTGACACCAAATGATTCCAAGGGAATCCCAGACCCAGGCAGCCAAGGCTATGGACCAGGGCAGCCCCATCTCTGCAAAGCTTTGATCCTTATGCAGTGCCCAAGCCCAGGGTCATCACCCCACCCAGAGGTGCCTCCAGCATCATCTCTTTGCATGGGAAAAGTGATATTATTGTAAGGATCATTTTCAGTTATGTTGCTAAACAGCCCATTTAGTTGTTGCTATGCTACAGAGCAAATACTTTCACCATTTGCTTTGTTTAATCACAAACAAAAACCTATGGGGAAGTAATTTTCTGTCCCAATTTACTAGAGGGGGAAAAACCTGTCCTTAAAGTGAGAGCAACTTGGCTTCATGGGTCATTCCTAGAAGTTAAGCATGGAATATTCTGCCCGATGCCAAGCTTCAGGATTACCTTCAGGGAGCAAACATAGATCAGGGAGGTGATGAAAATGCAACAGGAGCCCTTCCCACCCTAGGCACCAAATGAGAAATTCTCTGAAATGCCTGGAAGGAAATGATGGGAATCAGCTGGACCAGCACCACCGTGTCCATTCTTTCCCAACCTCTTATTTAACAAGGTTTTATTTAACACTCTGCAACGGGTCAGGCAGCACTGGGTGCTGCTCTGGACCTAGAGGGGTTCTTGCTTTGCTTGCAGCTTGGTTTCAAGCCAAGGCTTGGCTGCCTTTCCCCCTCTGTGGGTGAAGGATTTGCTGTGTCCTGGATTGCAGACACATCCCTGCCCTTTGTGGGGGGTGTTTTGCAGACAGGATCTCAGCCACAACTGAGCACTTTCAGCAAATGACATCAGAGCACACTCAACTTGCTCTTAGTTCAATAGGAAATTGTGGGGTTTTTCATTTTTATGCCAAAGAGGAAAAGAAAAAAAAAAAAAAAAGACTTTTGACTTTATGAACTCTGGTATTTCAGGGAAAAAAAACTGAAGGAGTTCAACTCCCTTCAAAGTACTGAAATCTTGAGTGATAAGTTAACAACAGATTTTTCCAGGAAACTGAACAGAATTTAGCCCAGCAAAAAAAGTGCCATAAAGACTGTTATCTATCTCTGTTATCACTTAATATTTCAAATTGTCTTGCACTGATGAAAGACACAGTAAGGAATCTGACCCACAATACTCTATGGAAGAGAACCTGCAGATGTCCCTGAGAAATGCTCTGTAATTGTGACATTTGTTAGAAAAATCAGACACATGGAATATAGTTATTAAAATTAATGATAACTGTGTTCAGTGATTTGGGGATGCAGGAAGAGAATTAAGTGGATTTCAAATCATTACTCAAGGAATTAAGTGCTAATCTTTCCCTAAAGTATGAGAAGAAATTGATATGATAAAGCTGATACAATTAAATACTCTTTAGCCACAAAATCACATCACAGCTGCATTTTAGTACCAAGAATACACAACTTTGATACAGAGATTTTCTTAGTCCAGCTAAACCTAGATGTTAAAAGCACTTTTTCATCCTTTGCACAACCAGTTCACGTGGTCATATCCTTCAGGAGCCAGTGAAAGACATTGAGAAAAACCTCCCTGAATCTATGTATTTGCATACATCCACATCATGTAAAAATATTTGTATAAAACCAAGCTATAAGAGGACCAGGGAGAGAAAGACAAGAACTTCCATGTCTGGCAAGGTTGGACCAGGTAATATTTGCTCAGTAATAGCCCCAGAATTTATATTCAGAAAAGCATATTAGAAAGAATATTTAATTTTATCTTCTGTGTCCCAGCAGACTGGATCTCAGTCATCCACAGTGCTGAATTACACACTGGTGTTTAGCTGGGGCTCAGCTAATGCACATTTTACTCTTGGAGTAATAGATTCTTAACCTTTGATTATCTTCATTGCCCTTGGCAATTTGCTCCAGAACATAATCAATAAATTGCATTAAAAGTGTGCCCAGCCTCTAATTTCAATTTGTATGGCTTCAGCTCCCAACAAGCTACTATGTATTCTCTGGCATATTAGAGACTTTTAAGTACTAAAATTCTCTCTGAAAGGGAAAGTGACTACATTTGAATCATCACTTGCTCCTTTTTGTAAGGCTAAATAGAAAACGTCAAAGCATTTCATCCAATCTCCAGATAATTTTATAAGTCTTACACTCCCCATTTTAAACAGCTCTTCCAAATTAATAACAATTGTGAGCACATTTTCCAAATGTAGTAAAAAAATCAAGCCCATAGCAATAAAACACTGCCTGCTCAATCCCTCCTCAGCTCTAAGCATCACTTTACTAAGTTGCAGTAGTTGTGGAAAATAAGCAGAGTTGTTTTACACTGCAATACCAGAATGCTGGGGAGCTCTAAAGGGGAAATAATACACTGTACAAGAGCAGAAATCAGTTCAAAGCAGCAAGAACACTCTGGCACCCACCAGTGCTCAGCCTGCCTTATTCCTTCACTCAATTTCACAGCCTCTCTGGATTATAGAATGAAAGGGCAACTTGATTGACAGGGTATTAAAAGTCCCTGCAGCCCTCCAATCCAATTTGGATCATTCTCCACCCATCAAGCTCCTGGAAAGTCACTCTGGGTATAACCTCTGGAATTTACCCTTTGCAGGTGACCCTGGTCCCTGGGATGGCAGCTGGGAGCAGCTCTGGCACAGTTGAGGAAAGCTCCTGGGCATCTGTTTGGCAGCTTTAGTCCTTCTCCTGCTGTAACAAATCCACCCAACTCTATTTTCTATCACAAAAGTTCTGTTTGGACATACAGAAAAAAAAAAAACAAAACCCAAAAAACAGCTTTTTTTCTTCCCCTTCGAGGGAAAAAGAAAAAGTGAAACTAACCCACTCTGCCTCAGCACCCTACTCAGCACTAGGAGCTGCTTTTTCCTGACTCCTCTGCAGCAGCAACATGACTTGTACTTGGTTTCAAGTTTTCCCATAGATTCAGCTATTTTGGTTCTGGACTGACCATTCTGGGGCCATAAATCTGACAAGGGAAGATGAACACTGATGCCAGCAAAGTGACCTCTAGGAAGAGATTTCTCTTGTGTTTCAGAGATTGCAGAACCCTCAAAAAAAAAAAAAAAAAAAAAAAAAAAAAAAAAAAAAAAAAAAAAGGAAAGAGACCAAAGTTTAAAGCTTCTTAAAATTCCTTACTATCTACATAGATACCAGAGAATTTCTTTCCAGTGTAGCCTTACAGCATTGCTATGGGCTCAAATCCACAAAAGGATGTTACCCTGGTACTGTCATGGATGGAGAGTGCCTGTTCACATACATAACTGGCAAAAATTTGTTTTAAAAATGTTCTTTCTAGGAGAAACCCAACAGGCTCTGAAAAGTTTGCACAGGTTCAGGTGTCAGTCTTATGTAGGCAGCTTCCAGCTGGGAGATGCTCAGGGCACAGAACTGAACTTGTTTCCCTCTGTTTTCAGCCAGAGCTTTGGGAATCCCACCCAGAGCTGAGGGAATATTATTGGTGACACTGAGAGTTGGATAAAATCTTTTGGGCAGGAAGAATGCAAGATTAATATATTTTTCCATCCCTCTGAAACATGAGCTTTCTATACCTAACCCTGCTGATGCATCATGACCCAAATCATCCCAAGCAATGATATAATCCTGGGCAGTTTGCTAATACAACCAGCTTCAGTTTCACTTTGCAAACATTTAATTTGTCACCTGCTAATTAACTCAGTAACTGGCATGTTTTCCAAGATGTGACAGCCTGCAAAGGAGAGTTCTGGGCCCTTTCAGAGCAGTGTCTATTTTAAATCCAACTATGCAGAGCCTTTGGCTCGGAGTGTTGAGAGAAATACCCCAGCTCACCATGTCCAAAATAAAACCTGTGATTGCAGCTCAGAAAAGAATTCTCTTTTATTGCTGCACAATAGCCAGGGGTTGTTATGATCAGAGTTTCAAAAAAAAAATAAAATAAAACACCTCACTTATTTCTATGCCTTTCTCAGCTTTGTTACTTACAGCTATCACTTTACCCTGCTCTTGCAGTAAATACATTTCACGTGGCTTCCATTAGAAGACTCAGTTACAGCCATGGAGCTGAGCAAGGAGGATCAGTCCAGGGGAGGTTATTTTTCACCCAGCTGTCACTGAACGTCCCACTGTATTTACATGGATCTGTTAAAGGTGTGTAACAAGTCCCACAGGACTGTTTTAATTGGCCATTTCCACTCCAAAGCGTTATTTCTTCTTGCATTCCTGATATTTTTTTCATTTGAGTTCATCTCCAGTTAACTGAAGTTTAATTCATCTACTGTATAACCCAAATGAATACAAATTTTTCTTCAACTTGCAGTAACTTTTACCCATTTTGCCCTGACCCATTTTAATCAGCAGGCAGCAGAATCCATTCCTGGCAGCACACTTGTTCTGCCCTCCCAGTTAGCAGAAACACCTGGGAGTGAACTGGGAATGTATTGATTTTTCCACACAGCTGCTGGCTACAAATCCATATTCATAATATACCATGGAATCCCTGGCTTTTATCAAAATATGACAGAAAAATGAAATCTAAGCAAAGAGATATATGCAAAAAAATATTAAATTAATGAACACTTTGTTCAGTGCCTTGGCACATGACCACTTAAAGAAAAGAACATTTGTTATACACCAGCTGGCTCTGCCAAGCTCAGCCTTTGCTGCCTTTGTTATTATTACAGCTATCTCTGCTTGGACAGGAATGTTCTCATCATTTTCCAACCTAGCCCTCAAGTGAAGTTGGACAGGCAGGAGCCTGGGGCTTTACAACCTTCTGCTCTCTATGTACCAGCTCCAGCAGAACTTCTGAACAAGGCATTTTCCCAGCCCTGTCCAGCCCAAAGCCACATCTCAGGGCACAGTCCTGGTGTTCAGGCTGAGGACAACCCCTCCAGATCTTTTTTCCACAGAATAAAACCCAGCCTGAATGCCAGGATGAACCCAACAGGATTCAGAAGCCAAGAACTATGAAAGCCAGACTTATCCTTAGTTCACTATTTACTTTCAGGTCCTAAGGAAATATTCCTGCAGGGGGATTATAAGAAGAAGAGTAGGAAATGATGCTGCCAAGCTTCCCTAACATTACTTTTGAGTCCCTGCATCCCTTTGCAGACCAAGATGGTTACAGCTACCAAGCCCAGGACTAATTCCCAGGTTACTTTCAGAGCCAACACATGGCCTGGGGCCAGCAGACTTTGCATCATCTTCACAACAGGATTGCAGAGCTGAGGAGAAAGGTGCTGTAAAGCTCAAAGCCTCCTTAAGCAGGGACAGGGAGGTCACCCTGTCCTTCCTGATGGCAAAGTGAGAGCAGAGAACACCTTGGAGGCCCAAGTTGCTTTTGAGGAAGAATATCCCACCACACATGTACATAGAGGACCCAGACTAGTTTGTGACTAACTCAGAATTATCCTACAAGATTTTATATTAATGTAACACATTGAAAAAGAAACTAATTCATCAAGGAATGCCAACCCTTACATGGCTCAGCTACCTGTTGAAACAGGCAAGTTTGGAGAGGGCCAGCAATTTTTAGAATATTTTTGCTGGCCCTTTTTTTCCTCTCTAGCAAAATCCAGGAGTTGAGGGAACTTAAAAATAACTCTGAGCCCCAAAATGCAGCTTGCACTGTAAGAAACATAGACAGCAAATACAAGTTAAATACAAGTACCCTGAGCCAAGTGAGCTTTCATCACCTTCCCATCCTTCTTCAGGGTTTCTTTTACACTCCTGTCAGTGCTGGGCATCGATAATTAAATAGTTATCAGCACATTATCATGCTTTGCTTCTGAAAATATGGAGGGATATACTCAGTTCACACTCTGGGCTTCAGAGGGTCATTCCTATAAAAGACAAATGTGTGCTATCCTGGCCTTAACATCACTGAATACTGAGCTTAAAAGTTTAAATGAATACACCAAGTCCTGATGGCTGCAGGGAAACAGCCCCTGCCCTGCTCCAGGAGTATGAATCCACTGCAGAAACACAAGACAAACAGGTGGAGAGGTTGGGGTCAAAGAGGCCAATCTGCAATCACCAGATGTTGCTGGAAGGCATCTTCAATCATGCTCAAGCTCCTTGTACAAAACAACTTTTCTGCCAGCCAGTCTAGTTTTACCCATTCCATTTTGCAGCCAGAGGAGGGCTGCATCTTCTCCCCGGGCTCATCTGGACCTCCATGAGCTCCTGTGCTGCAGGCTGTTAACAGCTGAATACATTTTGCTATTTTACCATAAGTAATGGACCTGAAATCCCCTCCTGGTGGCCTCCTACACTGAGACAGACTGGGAAGAACAAAAGCAGAATCCAAAGGCTCAGCCTCTTCCCAGCTGCAGAGTGTCACTCTGGGCAAAGCCAACTTCACAGACAAAAACTGGTTATAAATTGGTTTGAGGGGTTCATTAACTGAGGAGTAGCAATAACCTATTCTTTTAGTTGCATTAAAGCAAGATAAATCCTCCTTTCTCTGAACAACTTGTAATGCAGTTTAGACAGTGCTGTTACTAATGAGGTCTTAGGTTCAGTTCCAGATGTTAGAGAGGAACAAGCTCTACAATACTGTTAATGCTGGAAAAGACCAAGGAAAAGTTTTCTGCTGAGCCTAACAAAACTGAGACCTTGTATTATGAAATAAAATGATTTTTCTCCACACATGACTTGTCTGCAGCAGAGGTAAAGTGACATTACTCTTGGCACTCAGTTCTTTCAGAACTCCTAGAAAAAATTCACAACTGAAGTCACCACACTCGATCTGCAACTATCTACTTGTGGGGTCATAAGCAAATATTTTTGAAGGTAACCATTAGCACAGGTTGTTTGGGGAAATTCTCTTTACAGGTGGGAGACCAAGACAAATGCTCCTGCTGCTTCTACAGCTCTGCTTCACACAGGAATGAAAAACAAAGCTGCCACACTCAGAGAACTCTCTTTTTCTAAGCTTCTTCTCAGAGGACAGTTAAATAAAGATAGAAAACCACCTTGAGCTCCTACCAGCACTTCCCATGGGCAACTATATCTCTGCCTAGAAAAATATTTTGGGAGATTTCCCTCACTCACTCGAGTCTTCAAAGCATATTCCTAGTTTATAATTATAATTTCACAAATAGCAATGTGATCACCAGTTTCTAAAGCTAAACATTCCTGCCCTCTAGACATTCAGGATGAGTACCTGGTGATGGGACTTAGCTTTCCTTTCCAGACCCAGCCATGTCCCAGCTCTCCATCCCAACAGCTTCCCCAGGGCTAACTCAGCAAGATCCCTTAGTCCCAGGCTGACCTCTTCTGACCTACTGAAGAAAATCATTTTTAAAAATAAGTACCTTGTCTGCATTGTCTATTTGAAAGGTGGAGATGTGTGTTGCTACTGCCTTTATTTAACTCAAAATCGAAGATGACATTTTCAGTGCAATTTTTCAGATAAATTAACTGGCAGCATTAGCTGAATGCTGCTTTAGCTTCACCAGAGAACAAAAAATATGTTCTGGAGCTGGCTGTGCTCAAGACAAGAATTGTCAATGCAATATTGTTTGGCAGCACTGAACCCAGTACAATGTGAGGAACTCCTCTATTGAGATATCCCTTTCATAGGTTTTTAAAACAAAAATCCACAGAGTGAATTCTTACTGGCAAACTTGCACTCATATTGAGATGAAGACAAAAGTCCAGCTGGGTCAGCAGTACAGGGGTAAGGACAGCTTAAATTGAATTGTTTCCCATCTTCTCAAACACATTTTGGCTTCCAGGAGAATAAATCCATCTGATTTCACATTTCCAGCCCAGTTATTACAAACCAAAATAGATTAGGATTAGCTCCAGTCCCCAGTTTTCAGGCCCCTTTCCATACCAGACTTGCACCAAGCCAGCAAAGCACATTTCACACCAGGAGTTAAAAGTTTCTGGAGGAGAAATTGTCCTGTAGTAAGGATGAAGGCCACAGGAAAGGCCATCTGCATGACTGATCCAAATAAATAACAAGGTTTTAAAACCTTTAAATACCTGCTCAGCCCATGCATCTCCCCTTTACCAATTATTTCAGTGCTGTCATGACATTATTTCCACCTTTGTCTTAAACCAATTTTCTCCACAGTATCCCCTGGCTGCCCTTGCAACAATAATTTCCAGGAGCACAAACTGACTCTAGACTCACATCTAGATCTCTTCAACCTCTGAAGAGGCCAGAAGTGTGCTGGGGATTGACCACAAAACAGCCTGATCAGGACCTTAAAAATATTCAGATACTCTTCAGCTGTTTTACAACCTCCAGGCACTTTGAACAGAGCCATGAAGAAATTGTAGGGGGTGAAGTGTTGCCATTTAATAGCAATGTTTTAATGAAAGGTGGTTGTGTTCCCCACATTAAATGGATAAAAGCTTTCCTTTAGCCTGCTGTAGAATTTCCTCCAGTGAAACCCCACCTGTAACACTATACACTGCTAATCACCACTGAGCACCATGTTCTCTCCCCAGAGCATGAAGTGCTCTTTAAATACACCAGCAAGCTGTACAGGGTGTTCTTTTACACTGACCCAGAAAGCAAATCTCACATTTAACACCTTTTTTTTTTTTTTTTGAGCAGGCATTGGATCAGCCCATAAAGGGTTAAAGGAAAATAAATATTTCTTTTTAAGAGCAGCATGACATTATCTGGGCATCAGTTTTGCCAATGCTGCAAAATCAATAGAGCCATATGCAAAATATCTTGTGGTGGCTTTGAGGGAGAGCTGTGGCTGAACATGCTGTAGGAGTGATGGTGGCTGAAAACAGGGAGAAACCCAACAAATTAAAAACTTGTCACTGTTTCCAGAAAGCACAAAGAAACTGGAGAGAATTGGACAGGACTGCAAGAGGCTTGCACAAAACCTAATGCATGAAGTAATTGGACATTGAGACATTTTGGGTGCATTTTAGAAAGTTGCTTCAGCCCTGAGCTGCCAGGCAATATTCTTTATAAAAGGAAGAACTATCTGACCTCAGCAATGCAGCTTCCCTGGGTTCTGAAAGAGGGGAAACCAACATCTGTCCCCTGAGCAGGTGACCAAACTCCCCAGAGCCAAGAGGTCTCCCTTTCCAGCCCATCCCAGTGTCCTCTTTGGGGTGCACACTCCAGGTGCTGCCCTGCCAGGGTTCTATTCCAACCAGGTCCTGAGCTTCCATGCAGGGAGCAGGGCACTAGACAGGGGGGCCAGGCCATCTGTGCTGGTTAAAAATAGATGTCACCTCCATCCAAGTCTGACCTTCAATCTATTTCTCTGCAGAGTGGGATCTATATAATGATTGGAGGTAAACCAAACAAATCTGCCCAGAGCAGGTCACGAGGACTCTTATGGCCCTGTACGTGCTCCCATCCTCCTTCCCTTCCCTTGCTGGGCAGCAGCATCTCTCCTGTTCTGTGAGAATCTTCCTAGGATTCTGGAAGGAAAAAAGGTTTGGAAGCCTGGTACTGAAAAGTGGTTAAACCTCATTTGCTCCCAATTGAATAGGTCCTAGATTTAGGGCTAGGAGCTTTTGAACAAAGCTCCCTGCTGCACCTTTTGATTATTTGTGCTTTTGTTACCAGCACCTATTTCACTGCTGTGCAGTCATCCTGCCAACAGGCACTTCTGGTCTATGGCATCCAGGTATCTGAAACTGTAAATATCTACACAAATCTCTAAAAGCTGGGGGACAAGTCCAGTACACCACTGAGAATTCAAGGGGATGCACAGGTGAAGTTCAGATCTGCTTCTGGAACAGTTTCATTTACCTGAACTGACTGCTCTGCTTCAGCCAGACCTGAGGTTTACCCAGGTAAACACAATTACATCAAACTCTTTAAGCTCTAGAAATGGAATTGAGACAAATCATCCATGAGTTCATACACTCAGAGTGAACCTATTCTATGTCAAAAGACTGAAACAAGCCCACAGAATAGCTGGAATAAAAGCTAACCCTTCATTTTAAAAGCCTTTATTATTTTTTAAGAGAATGAGTGGTTTTAATTTAACAAAAGGATGCTCTTCTTTCCCAAATGTTCTCTAGCTTTTGCCTATGCTTGCTAAGGCTCCAATTCTACTGTTCATTAGGTGCTCTAATGCTCAGCACTGAATATCATAGCCAAAGGCCACTGTTATCAATAGGATGGCAGTTTTTGTCCAAACTTGACCCCTAAAGAAACAGAACATCCATCAGCAAAACCTGATCACCCAAATCCAGCCTTTAACACAAACCTCTCACCAGCTGCCACAGCAGCTGCACAGGTTGCACAGAATTTATGAGTATTGCAGAATTCTGATGACAAAATTCCACAGGTTGCCTCTCTAGGCATTAGAATTTGACTTTCCTCAGCATCCATGAAAGCCCAGAAGTTTGGCACACGGATGAGCTGAGAACAGAGCCCACTCATCAACAGAAGAGCTGTACAATTAATTTCCTGGGTTTCTGCTACAAAGTGTAACTCCAGACTCTGGTTTCTAACAGGCAGGTTTTACTAGCAAAAAAAAAAAAAAAAAAAAATATCACCAGCCCCCAGCAGAGCAGTGCTCTGTATCATTAGCTTATCTTCATTTATTTATTTCCCCACCTCAAGTGTGCCAGTGGTGCCATTAGAGCACAATTATTTCAAAACAGTTTCATGGAGCTGTTCATTTATCGTTGTCATTTGGATGAGAAACATTTTAAGACCACTCTGCAGGTCTGATGCCTTTTGGGAAAGAGGTTTTTACTTATTGCAGTGGTCTGCAATCTGTATTTGAAGATGCTGAGAGTTTTAAGTACACGAAATTAACCTTATGGTTTTCACACTACTGTTGTAGGCTCAGATTTTTTATTATTGAACATTCTTCATACCCCACTCTGACCAATTTCTATTTCAGAGCAATTTTAAAAATATGTAACTGTATTCAGAGTTACACCAGAGTAACAAGAGACTGGACACAGCTTCTGGCCATGACACGGATGTGTTGCTACTTCAGATATCACAACAGGGAAGAGGAAAACCTCAGAGCTGGAGAAGCAGCTCTTCAATTTTTTTCCATGCTGAGCTGAGGTCTCCCCATGGCAGACAACAAAAACCACTGCAGTCATTTTTATGTAATTGGGAAAAAGCCAAATTGATGGCAAGTCACATTAATTCATCCTTTCTGCAAATTATGTGAAGTTTTATTCAGTCCTCAGCATTTTCTACAACTGGCCAAAACAGAAAAAAAATCACAGTGAGAACCAGTGGTGTTCCAGGAACATTAAGTTCTTATTGTCTTGGCATGGGCTATATAAATTCACAAAATGCCAAAACTTTCTAAAGCAGGTAGTAAAAAATTGGGGTGAGCATGAGGTTATTTGGACAGATTCCTTGTTTGGAGAAATAACAGCAGAGAACACCTCGAATAAGAGAGAAGCCTCAAAACTCTAGATAGGGAAATGTGGCAGAGAGCTCCAGATTTCTTTGCACAAAATAAAAGGAAGAGCTCTTGTAATGCCAGTTTGGTCCCAGGAAACAGAGAGAAGCAGTTTCTGACTCAGTTTCTGCCAGCAATACACCTCTAAAAGCTGCTCCTTGTTTGTGAGAGCAGTTAACAGACCCCTGAGCAAACATTCAGTCTGGATCCTGAACCCGTCCTGATCATCTGGATCATTTCCAAATGGAACCATCCAGCCCTGGAGATGGATTCCCTGGGCTGTCAATGCACAGTTTCAATTAAATCAACTTGATGAAATTGCTGTCACTCACTGCATTGGCTTAGCTACAGCCAGGTACCCTCCTGACACTGCAATTTCTCTCCCAGATGAGCTGCTGCTGCTCCTCCTCAAGTCAGGATACTTGAAACAAGCCCCTACCTTCAAGTCCACCAAAGGCCCATTCTAATTGCTCATTTGCACTGATTTTCATCCCTTACCACAATGCTACAAAAAACCCCCTAGAATTTAACATTTATTCTCACTGTTGCATGAGGGGTTTTAATCTCAATTAGAGTAACCACATGCCCAGAAGTAGTAGGGACCCAGAGCTGAGCTGCAGCAATAAAGACAATTTAAAAGTTTAGAAAGAAAAGACCCTTGGGGCAGGGAGGACCCAAGCAATCCAAAGGGATCCTGTGCCCAGGGGCAGAGCCAGGCTACCCCAAGGAAGGGAAGCTGAGTTTTCAGCTTGGACACCAGCACCTTGTTTCTCAGGGCTTTGTCCTGCCTCAAATAAAGTTCCACCTGCAGAGCTGCTGCCTCCTCTTTGCCATCTGCAGGAGTTCCCCCCATCGCGTGCCTCTGCCCCATGGCCTGACAATGGCTATTGAATTCCAGGAGGGAAAGAGCAAAAAACAAGCAGGTGAGGAGGTTCTGCTTTGTTGATCTCTGGGAAAGGGAGGAAGTCCCCAACAACTGACCCACCAGGGACCTATTTCTATTCTGCTCACCCTCCCCCTTGGGTCTGAGCCAGAGCCCACTGCAAGCAGTGGAAATAACCCCATTGAGAGCTCCACTCTTCCAGCCAAGTTTTATATGGCAAAGGGGGAAAGAGAAGAAAGACAAAGGTCAGGTTAAAAAATACCCTTAGATGATGGCTGGAAGCAAGCCCTAAACGGATACAAGCCCACATGGTTTACTATCATTACAGTCACTGTATTGAAAATAGCCTGTCTATATATAAATATACATCCTTAAATTTATCATTAGCTGCTTGGTTATACATGGTATCCCTCAACTTATATACCCTCGAGCAAGGAAAACAAAATACTTTATATTACAGACTATCATGTTACTAAAATCTGCTCATCCAAACCCCCCTGCACAGCTGGTAAGTGGCTTCAGAACTAAAATACTGCTGTCACATCAAGAGCACAGAGACACAAACTTCTCTCTCCTTGTCATTTATAGAGGTTGCTACCTCACTTTTGGGATATTGCAACTCTTCAGGGCAGTACCAGCCTCACACCAGTATCTACAGCCAGGGCAGATAACTTGAAGGACTTTGCAGCCTTTAAAATATGTTATCAATATTAATTTACAGGAACAACTGCATTCAGACATGTTATTCCAGCCTTTATTATTTTTTTTTAAGGAAAAATGCAGAGAGAAACCCCACTTCAGAGCTGAAACAACCCAGGGTTGCAGCAGGACTGCCCCATGCTGCTGCTCCTGCACCCACCTCCTTCTTCAATAAAAGCAGTAAAACAGCAAATAGACCCAAACTTCATTGGTAACAGAGGTAAAAAAATTGCTAAGCAAAATGCACTCCAACCCACACCAAATCCCAACAGCCACAGCAATTGCAGTCAGGGACTCTGACTCTCCAAAATCCCCAGCAAAACTTAAGCCCACAAAAAACCCCATAAAGTTACTTTCTGTGGGGTTCAGACATATTCCTACATAACAAACGCTAATGAAAAAAACAAACCTTTTTTTCCAGTACACACAAACCCCAAACCACCAGGCCCAGGAGCTGACCCACACAATACAGAAGCAAGTGAACACCCAAAAATCAAGGCTCAAGATTTTAGGAAAAGATAAAAATTCCAAGGACCTACTCTGTGCAGGGATCTCCTCCTCTAGCAGAAGACAAGCACACCCCAAGAACTTTCTCTCTTCTCCCCAGATCTTTCTGGAAGGCAAAGGCAGCCCTGCCCTGGCCCATCTGATTTAATCCTACAGGCAGCTGGGTGCCATCTGCATTCTCATTGCCAACACCTGGGAATGGCCCATCAGGTGTGGGGTGAGGGGGCTGCAAGGTTTTTTTCTTCCTTTAGCATGGCTAAAATAGACCAGGTGATGGCTGGTTATGATAATTATCATCAGAACCAGATGATGGTTATGGGGGATACAAGCACGAGCAGAAACCTTAATTGGATCCCCTGGTTGTTTCTTCTCCTAGTGGGAGCCAGCTCAAAAAATTAATTTTTTTTTTTTCCTTTGCTTTAGGGAAAATGAGCAGAAGAGGCTCTCTGTAAAATGGGCTTTTCTAGTAGCAGAAGAGGGGAATTTGGCTGTCACAGGACTCTGCTCCAGAGAGCAGAAAACGAAGCGTGTCCAGAGGAAAAGCAAAATCCTGAGCACAACGTGTGGAGAGAAACAGAAGGAAGATTATAATCCTGTCAGCCTCTGATCCTTGGAAATACTCTGTCAGAGCCAAGAAAAATCATGAGACTGACACAGAAAAAACACACGGCATTTCAGAAGTGATACATTTGGGCTCTTTTTGTTTGACTTCTGGTTGCTGAGCCTCTTGGTTCATAGTTTAGATTATTTTCATTCAAAAACCACAATGGCCAGAAACGTATGTGTCGTGGTGATGGCTCTGCTGCCTTCTCGTTTTGACTTTCTTATGCACCAGTAGATATTGGGAGCTGGCTGCAGAAACAAACCACAGAGCAGGAGGCTTCTGCTAAAATCATGAGAGCTGGAAAAAGCTGTTTATTTCAAGCAAAAAAAAAAAATAATTTCAGGACAGCTTTTGCTGGTGGAGCGGGTTGGTCCCCTCTGCCTTGTGGGCTCTGACAGGTAGAGGTGGCCCAGTGATATCCTGGGCTGTAACTGATCTCTGCAGGAGATGGCAGAAAGAGCCTTGGAAATAGTTTAAATTCAGAAGAAAAGATGTTAAAAACAAAATGCAAACAGCTCTGGGAAAAGACGATTCCCCAAAATGTTTAATCAGAAACACTGGAACGTTTTGCTTCAATAATAAGGAAGCATTATACTAAAGATTAATATTCTACTCTGATAGGAAAATTGAGGCAAAATGTTTACACTCTTAAAGTTAAATATTTTACTGTTACAGAGAAGAAGAAATCGAAACAATCCAGCAAAACATTTCAGTTTTGACAAAACTGCATTTTCTCATTGGACTTTTCTGTCAAAACATTATGACCAGCTCTAATAAACATATGCATAATGAGTATAAACATATGTTCACTCTAAAGATGCTGGTTTAAACATCACTGCAAAATTAAATCTTTGTTTATCCACAGAATAGACTGACCATGGGCAACAGCTGTTCAGCTTTTCACCACCTCAACCCCAGCCCTCTGTGGGGAGAAGCTGCTCAGGACCTGCAACCAAAGGACATTTGAAGTCTGGCCCCAGGGCTGGGGAGGTTCACACCTTCCTATCGGGGGCATCCACATCCCCAGATTTAAGTTTAAATTAGGGATAAAGTTTCTGATTTGCAGAACCATACAATGAGTGCCCATCCATTGAGTTCTGTACTCCCAAAACTGGAGGATCCCCTGCATTGAATGTAAAATGGATTATTTTGCTTGCGGCTCCTTCAAACACCCAGAAAATGGAAAACTTTGGAAAAATGATACCTCAGCAGTGCTCTCCAGACAAGCCCTTGTCGGCAAGAACTTTCCATCCCTAGGGATGCAATCAGTAGCTGTAAAACAAATGTTTGCCAATATATACGCTGCATTTATTCAGGACAAATAAAGAGTAAATCAGTCAGTTTGTTGTGAATAACTTCCACAGCTGAAGGTTGTACACTGTTTTACTACAGCTCTGGAAACCTTTGTCAGGATCCCTCTTCCCTCTTAGGGGACACTGGCTCCTTTTCTAATTTTAGGTCCTGAGTTAGGTTTCAATCCTAACGGGGGATAGGTGGGGAACACAACATTCAGGCTTAGCATCTTTCACCTGATTTTTTTCTGCATCAAGAACTCTCTGCAAACAGCCCAATATCTGAATAAAATGGAGCAACAGAAGCCTGGTGCCTCCTAACAGAGCTGGAGCAGCCTGGCATGCAGAAAGGTGCAAAACTTTGGGAATGACACAGATTTGGGAATTTTGCCTCATTGCCAAATTCCTCATCTGATGTGTCTGGTTGACCCCATCTCATTGCTGCCTTCTTCACTTCTCCTCAGCCCATTTATTAGAGTTATTAACTTAATAAAAGTGTAAATGAACACTGTGCTGGGGTTTGTGCACTTCTCACTCACCAATAAACATGATAAAAAGCAGGCTCCATCTTCAGTTTTTTATACTGTACTGAAACATTTGCTTGAGCTACCTTTCTACCCCAGCAATAGTCTTTTATCGAAAATTCTAGCAATTTTTAGCAATCAATTGCATTTTAAATAGCAGTAGCTGAAGGGGAGAAACTCTTGTGCTTTCAGATATTCGTGTGGAGAGCTGTTTCCAGCATACAGCTTGATGAGAAATGTACAAACAATGTGGCTTTCAAAAGTACAAATTCTGCTTCTCATTTTTAACTCTACCCACTCCCTGCCCACCTCTGCACATGGCAGAAATAGCTGTGAATTCCCCCATTAACTGGCACCTAATTCTGCACAACAAGCCTAGAAGTTAAAGTTTAGGTGCAGAACATTTAAACCAGATGGGATTTGGTTGATTCTTCTTTTTTTTTTCTTCTTCTTTAGTTCTAAAGTTACATTTTCCCTGTGTTTTATTATCCTATGGGAAGTCAGCTTTACCATTGCAAACATCAACACCTTGCTCGTGTCAAGCCACTTATTTTTCAGATATGTAAGTTTGGGTGAGGCAAATTATGGTGCCATCTGGGATTATTTGTCCACGTGGCTGTTTGTGGAGGGGCCATCCCTGCGTGGACATCTGGGGGCTTCTGCTGGTGGCCCTGCACAGGGTAAAGGTGATAAGAGGGAGAGAAGGGGAGAGTAAATGGCTTCAGGGTCCAAATTCTGGCCCTGACAGTCTCCAAGGTGTTCATTTCTCTAGATAAATCACTTTCTCTGCAGACAAGATGCAACAATACTCATTTTCCTTTTTTAAAAAGTGCTTGTGTTGATTTGGTTGCACGAATGTTTTCATTTCCATATCCCAGTGTAGCATATAAATGTCTGAAATGTTAATCTATAACTTGACAGTAATCTTTTCCTGTCATTTACAACATAACCTCAGTAAACCAGACTTATTCCTACCATAATTCATAACATATCCATACTCCAGACAATTCAGAGTTGTTTCATCTAGAAAGGATTAAAACACTTGCAAATATTAAATTTAATCCACTCCAAGGGAGGGAATAAATTTATCATAATTAAGCAGCTGTAATTCTTAGCATAATGTATTATCTGATGGGGATTCTTGCTGAAGAATAGGCATGAGTCATGGGCATCCTATTTCTTCTGTAAGCTCGTGCTGCAAATCAATACATTTAATAAAGTAATCAAACAAAAATATTAAATGAACAATTCTTTTATTCAAAAATCAATACAAGGAAATTGATACCCTGCCTGCACAGATTTTATGGCACATTTCTCTTTCTGCAGGACAATAAAAGGCTGAGAGTAGTGTGTTTACAAGAAGAACACCTTTTATTAAGGGGCGTGAGCACAAAAGCTGGAAAGCACTTGGCAATTTTTTTTTTTTAACTGAGCAAAACTGCAGGAACCAAGAGTTCTGATCCCACAGCCAACCCCATGCCAAGCCCAGCCTATCTGCAGCTCAGCTAATTACAAGGAGTGCTGGACATAGTTCAGAGCTAATAGGGCTTGGACCTGAACTTCAGAGGAATAACAACTTGTTTGGGGCTGAGGTATTTGTTCTGGACCACCAGAAACACCTCAATCCATCCTTTGTTTGATTGGCAACCATTCTGATTCATTCATTATGCCATTAATTATCACCTGTGTGAGGTTAATTTCTATTTATTCCACTCCCTGAGAACACACTTGCTCTGCTGGAGACCTAAAATGATGTGATCCTTCTTCCAGTGCTCAAAAAGAAGGAACCTAATAAGTTGGTCTTCACAAAAGATCTTGGTTCAGTTGACTTGGGGAAATGGAGAAGCCCTCTAGAATGTTTGGGAAGTCCTTGACTGTCCCTTGGAAAAGTGCAGAACGTGCTGAGAGGTGCTCTATGCATGATTTCTGGAAATTCCATGCTCTGTGTCACTTAAAGACCTGGTTATTGGTGGCCTGGAAAAGCATCCAGATGCCACGGAGCATCAAAAAATTCCTTCCTGCCCCATTTCATCAGCTCTTGCCCTGTGCTGAGGCTAATATTTAGCAGTTTTACCATCTATATGTACTGAAGGGGGAAGCTTTGGAAAAAGGCCCTCAAACAAGACAAGACAAAACATAAAAACCAGCCATGAAAGTAACAGAATAAGTTATAGACCTTGTTAAAACAATGTGATAATGTAAGAAAGAAGTAGCTTGGATTTACTAGTGTTGTTTACTTGTTTGTTTTCCTCTGAAGTAATCTTTACCCTAATTTCCCTATTTTCTTCCATAAATACACAAACTATTAGCTGGCACTTTTAGTCAGTTATAGCTAAATTTGGCTTTTTAATTTCAGATGGATCTTTCCACTGCCCTAAATGGTAATACATGCAAAGGGACATGCTTACCCATGACTAACAGATGTTGTGCCTGAAATACTCCTGTAAACAAGGTCTTTAAATCCAAGGGTTTTGAGGCTCATACTATATTTAAAAATAAATAAATAATCAGTTCAGTTGGGTCACTATTGGGATAATTATTTTTAGTGTGATAAATCTGAAATAATCAAGTGCTAGGAACGGTTTAGAACAGAAGCTCATGCCATGGCTATTTGTACTCGATGCTAACATGAGCTTGGCTTTCATTTGTTCCTTACACTTAATAAAATCTCACCCAAGACTGCCCCATTTTGTGGAATTTGGGGCCAAAGAGCCAAGCACTGCTGCCTGCACTGATTTGCTTCACCTTCAGCTGGCACCTCCCAACCCGTTGCCTGCATCGGAGGAAGTCAGACAAAGGCACAGAAGGTGTTGGGACAAAAATTAAATCTGTCTGGCTCTTGGTTGTCCTTTCTGTGAGCTAATGAGTGCATTCATCAGAGCTGGGTTTCTGGTTTGCTCATTTCCATGAGGTAACCGGGAGGTGCATGGATCTGTCTTCCTCATTTAGGGAGCTGCTGCCACCTCCAGTGGGTGGCACTCAGCCAACCCTCGTTATGAGAGCTTCAAGGAGGGCTCTGGTAGCAGATTCCTGAGCTGGAACAGGCAGGTACTCATTAACCTTCAGCAAGGAGGTCGTGAAATGTTCCTGACATGCTGCCTGCTTTGCACTCCCATCTCCAGTCATCTGCCACCTGCCTGGCTCATCAGGGCACCACGAGGAGCTGAGGTGCTTTGGGTAACCCAACTCCTTAAGGATTGAAGGAGCAGATGCCAAAGCTCTGACTTCCAAAAGGTGCCTGAGCTGTGTCCTGGAAACAGCACAGAAAAACATATTTATCAAGTGACCTTTTGCTGGGGCTGCCTCAAGCTCTGACAGCTGACAGGAGCACAGCACCTGGGACTGAGGATGTTGTGGCACTTGGAGGTCAGGCAGGAGATGGGCTTGGGATTTTGGGGGCTGAAAGAGTTGTTGAGAGAAGGGGGGGTGGAAGAGGACTTGGAGCCCTCAGTCCCACACTGAGCCAAAGGAATCTTCTGTATTTGCTTTGCCCATGGGTCTTCTGTATCACATCACCTTCCATCTCCTGTCCTTAAACCTCCATTTCCAGAGGCTGTATCTCCTTTGGATCCACCCTGGGTAACCACACAAGTGCTGCTCCCTGCCCTGGGACACTCTAAATGAGCTGGGCTGGCTTGAACCATTTAAATCACAGGTTAATAATGAGCTATCAACTTAATTGGGAAGCATGGGAGATGGATTATGCATGTGGCTGAGCTTTGGGCTGCAGCCTGGTTACTGCCTGTGGGGTGAGGAGTGTGGGCTGAACATAGCTAACATGAACCTCATCTTCACCTTTCTACCTGGTTTTTTTTTCCTAAATCTTGCTCAAACCTCAGCAGTTCTGGTCATGGTGTTATGGAGACACCTGAAATGGATGTCAGTCTGAGCAGCCCAGCACAGAAATACCACCAGCAGTCCTCGTGGTACCCTTCAGGTTCCACTCCAATATTGCTGTTTCCTTGGCTGGCCTTATAAAACAGAAGATTTATGCTTCTCAGCCAACTGGAATAATTTCTTAATCATTGGAAGGGCCCTAATGTGCAGTTGGTGATCTTGGAAAGAAACATGTCCATATCCTGCTGGACGGGGGAAGATGCATAGGGAAGAAAACTCTTGAATAAAATGGGGATTTTTCCCTCTGTCACCAGGCATCTGGGGGTTAGGTAAATATACAGAGTGAGGATATAAATAAGGCAGGACTGGTGAAAGGGGAAATAAGTGGAGTATAAGCTGCAGAAAATACAGTAATTTAAAATACATTCATATTCAATTAGCAATTATAGAAGGAGCTGACTTATTCTCATAAAATACTGATTAAAGCTGACATACTCAGGCTGAAATTGGAATGTGAAGTGAACCTACTGTACAGGCTTTAGAGCATGACGTGCAGGGATTGACTTAACTGATTGACTCCTCTGATCCTTTCTGCAATAATAGGTTAAAGGAATTAACTATTTATGGATAAACACCAGGCTGGAGTATCAAAGGAAAAGAGCCTCTGGCTGGAACCTCAGACAGAGGAGGGCAGAGAGAATCTCACTGTCACCACGCTGGATTTTGAGGTGCCACCTCCTGGCATGGATTTGCTGTCCTTCCATGGGACCATCCTTCCCTTGGCATCATCTCCTGCTTTTTCCTGGAGTTAGGGAGACTGAGCAGGGACAAAGTGGTTCCCAGCCTGGTGATTTGGGTGGTGATGCTAAAGATGAAGGCTTCCTAGAACACATCTAAAACTTCCTGAGTTAAATAGTTTTCTGTCCTTTCATGGCTCAAACCTTTAGCAAAGAGAAAGCACAGGGGCTGTCTCAGGGCTGAGTTCACAGCACAGGGGTCACTCAGGTGAGTTTGAAAACACCATTTTACCCAAGGACTGAGGTGAGCAGGGAAGGGAGCAGCTGGTCCCACAGAGCAGGGACATCGCTGAGATGCCATTCTCCAGAGTCACATCTCGGGACAGAACATCTTTGCTCCACGATCTCTTACGTAAAGAGTTGGAAAACTTCTTTTTTCTTCCCCTCCCCTCCCTTACAGGAAGGCTCCCGTGTCCTTGTGCTGAGAGCAGAGCTGTCCCAAGCCTTCCAGTGCCAGTCCCTTGCTGCCACCAAGTGTTGAGCTGGGACTCACCACACCTGCCTTCTCCCAAGTGCATTTTGACCCCAGAGTTTGCAAGAAAATTCCTGATTGGCCTCAGAGCCGCAGGAAGAGATAGGAATAGGTGCAATGACTTTAGAACTTTCAGTTTTCTCTCTGCTCCTGGATTCAAACTGTCTTTGCCGTTATTTTTTGTTTATTATTCTCATTTTTTAATCTGGTTCTCCTGCCCTCCTGGGGATAGGCTTTAAATCTAGGCAAAACCGCAGTGATGAATGTCTCCCTATAGTGCTTGTTTTAAAGCAACCTGATATTTACTAATAAAATGGCATCGTACTGCCATGAAAAGTGCCCCTCAAGGATCAAATATCTAGGAGCATCCCTGCTAGAAGAGCTTCCACAAGATAGCGAGGGCTCAGTGAGCTGGAGGGGGGCAGCCAGGGGTTTGTTTCACCCACGAGAGGGAGCTCCGAGCTCGTTCATGGAAATAGAAACATCCCAAAAGAGATCCCTGAACTTCGGGCTGAAACAAATCCGAGGGAACACGATGGGAAGCACCACAACAAGCTCACGTTTTAATGCCACGCACGCTTAAATTCCCAGCACTTCCCCGAGTAGCCTTGATGCCAAAGGGATGAAGAAATTAAGTCTATGGAAAACAAGTCTCAGCATGGCCAAAGCTGTGATGATCCAAGAGGCAGAAAGCAAAGCTGCCAGGTTTGCAGGAGGAAATGCACCAAGTAATACAGATCTAGAGGGGAGGAAAAAGCTTTTTGGGGTGGATAAAGCTTTGTACATATCTTTAAAGTTGCTGCTTCTTTTGCTGTGGACTGTGAAAATATTTTTTTGCTTCCAGCTCTTATCAGTAGGGTACAATAAGAGCTACGAATATCTGTTATCTTCATATGCCAGATGAGGCAATATCTGTGAGAACTAATAAAGAGAAGCTGCAGAGGCCCCTTGGCAAGTCCTTGTTGCTGTTACTAAAAATCAGGTTTCTTCTTCAAGACTATTTTTCTAGCTTATTGGGTTATTTATTCACTCAGAGCAGTAAGGAAGCAAAACAACCATGCAATACCTTTCATTCTCTCAAATAGTTGACAAATAACAAACCCAAACAAACCACCAAACCATAGAATTTTGTATTAAACTGAATCCTGAGAGAGGAAGAAACCAGCAGCATCAGATCTCAGAGGAACAGGAGCCACTCACAGCCTGGTACTCAGTAGTCTAATTTTGACACACCTGTATTTTTCTTTTCTCTACTTCAGTTTCCCTCTCTCCTCAGCCAAAACCAGAAGCAGAATTGAGGCAAGGAGAGTCCCTTTCTGACAGCATCCTCCAAATTCCTGCAAAGCAAAAGCTCATTTCTACACCAAATGTCCAAAGAAACCCCAAATATCTGAAAGCCACGGGATACTTAATGCACCCCTGGGTGGGAGAAGCCAGGTGAGGCTCCATGGAAACATCAGTGAGATAAAATGCCCTGAGAACGGGTGCCCTGACGTGCCAGGATCACACTTCAGGATTTCAGCAGGACACTGAGAGCCTCTCTCCCCATTCCCAAAGCCCCAGCTGGCACAGAAGCTCCCCACATCTCCCCAGCCAGGCGTGAAGGAGCCCCGTTCATCCCTGCTCTCAGCCAGGGTGGTCGTCTGCCTTAAAGCAAACACAGACAAGCTGCAGCCAGATGTTGGGAGGCTTTCAGGTTCACTTAGTGTTCCCGGGGTAAGCAGCACATCCCTGCCTGTGCTCCCCACTCGGATGGATCAGCCCAAGCTGATCCCTTTGTGGTGGAACCTCTGGTTACCTTTCCAGAACCATCTGAGCAAACAGGGACCTGGAGGACAACGTCAGCAGCTCCCCATCCATCCCGGCCAAACAATTTACAGCTTGACCTCGTGTTGTGCCTGCAAATGGATTCTGGGAAAGGCCTTTCCCTGGGTTAGTTACCTTTTCATGGGGTATACACCAGGCTAAATTAACCAGTTCAACAGCTCCCCAAGTTCCCCTGGGTTTTGCTTTTTGTCAGGGAGAGGGATTTCAGAAGGGGCTTACTGGGAATCCCTGAAGCTCTGCTCTGTCTCTGAGGCCAGGGCAAGAAATTCTGCTTCTTTGTGAAACAAGAAGCAAGATTTTGCATTACCTTTTTTCTGGGGAGGGCTGTCGTGTATCTCTGATCAATACTCTTGAGAATAACTTTTCCCCAGTGAATAACAATCAATTGCTGAAAGCAAATCAACATATTTACAAGTCTCAGCTGATGAATTTGGAGCAGTTCCTTAAGTAACATGTTTTAAAGTCACCCTAATATCTGCATGAAAGAACTTGCTGGTCTCAACATGTCCTGGGCAAGGGGGAAAATCAGTTCCTGTGGTTACAGCCTGATGCATCTACGATTTCCCTAATATGATATTTCAAAATCTGAAGCCTTGATAAACAGCCCAGGACCTACCTCAATGCATCAGCTCAAGGAAAAATTTACACCAGGTCTAAAACAATAGCATATATTCAAACACATTGGGATTATTATGGGATACCGTTCCAGTTTCTAAATTAATTTTCCCAATAAAAGATATATTTACATTACAAAGGAGAAAGAAGATGATGCTTTTCCTGCAAATGGATCACGAGCTTGGTCTCACAATATTTCATGCCTGGATTGCATTAAAATAAAGCCATTAATTTCAAAGGCTTTCCTGAAATGTAGTTTAGGCTTCTTACACTCCTGGCTAACCAGCTAATAAGCATGAATATGACAGATTTAAAGATAGGATTAAGTGGAGTATTTCTTGGGAGGTCCTCAGAGCTGAATCATTTTATGCTGCTTCCAGATCTGGTTCATGAACTACAATTTGATGCCAGCGAGATGACATCCAGTGAAACATGGAAATGGGTATCCTGGCCAGACAACTGGTGCTTTGCAGGCAAGATATTAATCTAGATTCATGCTCATGGCCTTTGGAAAGAGTTTATTATTCAAAAATCTGTAAATTATATGAATGTTCACACCTGAAGAAGTACTTAAGTGGCAAGAAATACGTCCTCAGAATGAAGCCCGGATGACAGGTAGCAATGAAGACAGTTTTTCTGTACATTAGCACATACTTTCTCTAGTGTGCATTTTTTTCCCTGTGTTCTCAAGTCTGCCTCCCCCAAAGCAGGACGAAAGGTCCAGCAGAGAGCAGGAGGAAGGACACAGCTGTGGGACAGCACCGGACTGAGAGCTGCGGGAGAGCCACAATTCTCACGATCCCCAGGCTGAACTTTGTAAATAGACTTGGCAAGGAGTCTTGCCTGGAGAAAACAGGCTTGGAGAGGTTATAAATAAATAAACAACCAACCTTCCTCCCTTTCCTTCTCCTGGAGCTCCTTCGCTGCCCGAAATCAGGGTGTCTGCTCCATGGCAAATCGGCATCTTTTTATTTTGATGCTGAGAAATGCAAAGTGTTGGCATCTCTTTATTAAAGTCCTGTCCCTGAGCTGGGGGGCAGAGTTTGGAGTCAGAAGTTATACAAAGGAGAAAAGACATTTATTCTATCATAAACATCTGGTTTAAAGCCTCAGGAATAAGCTGCAAAGCTTGGGTGTGAATGAGAACATAGTCCCTTTGGACTGGTTAATGGTTAATCCTTTATTTTAGAGACAAGAGCTGATTTTAGAGTCCAGCAGCACCTTGTACCCCAAATCTACCCCTTGCATCTCCCCCCTGTCTGCATGTGCAACTAAATATGATGGAGTATGAGCAGCTGGGGACACAGAGTCTCCTGCAAGCCTGTCTTCACCACAGTGTTAGAGAGCTCTCTCTAACACGATCTCCATGATTGCTGGGAATCCTCCTGAAAAATCAGCAAAATATTTTTACAGCTGATGAATCTTAAAGCAGAACCCCAGGAAACTCAATTCCATACAGCTACAGCACTGACACAGCAGTCAGGGAGTACGTGGAGGATGTCAAGTGTGTTACTGTGTCCAGTGACTGAGTATTCTTCACCTGAGGCTGATTTCTTGGTCCAAGACAAGTAGAGATGACAAGAAAAGTCTTTTCCCAGTTCCTGAAGGAGGGGCAGGTCCATCCAGTAAGTTATACTCCATGTTGACTGTAGGATGTGTTGGGATGCTGCCTGGAAACATGAACCATGAAAAACCCATCCTTGGTGGCAAAGCTGTGTCCTGCATACAAACAGGGGAGCTCAGGCCTTCTGTTTCACACTGATTTGCATCACAGAGGGAGCCACATCATTCAGGGGAAAGCAAAAGCAAATCAGCCCTTTTTAATAAGCTGGGGAGCCACCAAGGAGCTGCCCACCTTTTATTTACTGTAAGGTTTGGAGTCTCTATGGGCAGCACAATTGTGTAGCTCCACAAAATTCCAACATTGCCTTTCCTTGGGGCAAAGCTGGGAAGCCCTTCCCTGGCTGCTGCTGGAAAGCTGGTGGGGAAACCATTCCTACATCTGCTTGTGGGGAAACCATTCCTACATCTGCTTGTACCATCCAATCCCTGACACTTCCCCTGAAGATCCAGACATTGTCATTCCAGCACAAGAAGCTCAATGCATTTATTAATCAACCTTTATTGCAGAGTGAAATTTTGGCTGGTCTCTCCTAATACAGTCTAAATCCCTCAGTCTGTTTCTATTACAAGACTTGCACAACAGAACATTTTCTTCCACTTTTTCTTACAGAAATGGGAAGACATGACTGCATTTTTTCATTTATTTTTTTTTTCCCCGGGTCTTCTTTTGACTGACTGGGATTTTTCATGGCTGCATCAGAAAGTTGGACATTCCCTTTTGTTTTGGAAGCCTTGGGTGATGGATCACATTTTAATTGGCGTTGAGGTTTACAGAAAAAGGCAGCACCACAGGAAGTTATTAGAATAACAACACTGTGCATCTGCACAGGAATTAAAACTGCACATGGAGGTGGCATATTAATTGTTACCAAATGCTTTCTTTTTGTCCCCCTCAAAAAGCCCATCTCAACTAAAAGTGGTTTTGACATGAATTTCTCTCTGTTCCAGTAAAAGTGTAAGTGATTAGATTTGTGGGATTTTAGCCCTGTGTATAAAATGTTTTCTGGAGCATGTTTCAAAGAACTTGCAAAAGAGATAAAGACATCTGGTGGGACAAGAAGGACACTGATGGCTACAGGCAGATCTGGCTTGGCCATGACTCTTCCCACAGCAGGAATCTGAGCATGGTCTATACACAAGCTCATTCCAAAGATGCTCAAATATCCATAAAAAATTTCAGCTGATTGAAACCAAATTTTTTTTTTCCAAGAAAGCAGAAGGTTAGAAAGATTTTGGGCAGCCAGTGACAATGGTACAGAGAACCACTTCAGTGTCTTCCTTTACTTTGACTTTAATTTATTCCAGCAAATTACTGTTCTCTCTTCCTCACTGATATTACTACAGAAATTTTCCTTTTTGCTTCTTCTTAAAGGCAGTGTCCCACCATCAGTGACTGGAAAGGGACATTTCTGGCAACTATTATATTAAACAGCAGCTCTTATGGAAGCATTAGGTACACAGGTAGTGTCTAATGTACATTGGAACACCCACTGCATGTTTGTAGCTGCCCTAGGAACAAACTAAAAATTAAAGGGAGAAAAAACAGATCATATCAACCTGTCTAATGCACTTGTTTTGCATTTCTTCTTTCATAGTACAACAAGGCTGTTAAAGGCCATTAGAGCATGGGTGCTATTCATTACACCTGCTATTTTGCAGCTAACAGCCACTTCCTTGAGAAAGAAAATTTCTTAGATATCTCCTTGGCCTTGGTGATGCTTCACCAGAAATTTCTCTAGAAGGAGAATTCTGGCCACTGAAGAAAGGAAGAAAGTTCAAGTTTCCTGATCCTAACTTGCTATGCAATCTCTTGCTTAATTTCCCATCCTAAAAATGGGAAATTCTGATAATTGTCTACTTTGGAAAGGACACAGGTGTATTGTTTTGACATCTGCAGAAACTCCATCTATCAGCAGCTGAAAATCAGCAGTTTATTTAGCTCTTCATGTGCATTTCACATATCTAAATATTTGCTCAGTTCCACCCCTGAGAGATAAGGTCTGCAGGCTCCGAGGTGATTTGAGATGGAACAGGGCCATGACACAAGCCCTGAGAGGATGCAAAATGCCAAGTGAGAAAGCACATCCCTGCTGTCAATGTTTTACCATTTTGGTCCCCCCTTGTAGTCCCCTTCAGCCTCTCTTTGCTTCCTCCACAGACCTCTTCCCCTACACATCAGTTCCAAATATCTTGTGACTGTTTCATGCAGAAGATCAGGGGAAAAAAAATAGGAAAAGGAAACAAACGCATTGGTTTCTCTCAAGCTGCAATTACAGGAGAGCTCTTGGAAGGTGTAAAAGCTTACACAGCTCTCCTCAGCCTTTCGCCTTCCTCCCAGCTGGTCTTGGCTGAAAAATCTCCAGTGCACAGGTGGGGTTTTAGTGAAATAAACAGCACCATGGGGATGTCAAGTGCTTGTTGATAAATTCAAGTGCAAGTTTCGCCATGTCCTGGTCTTCCTCTCCCATCTTGCACATCTGTGACTTTGGCACCAGGCCCAGAGGAAGGACACACAGCTGAAATCAAGAGATCTGAGCCAAAGAGGCAGGCAAGAAAAATTCCTATCAGATGGGATACAGGCAAAGACTCTACAGGGAAAAAGAAAGCCAAGACCTGGAACTCTTCAAACTCAGGAAGGCATTGCAAGGTGTGCTCAGCTGACCATTGCTCCTGCCCACACTTCAAGTGACAATTCTGTCCTTTCAGGCCAAAAAAGACAAAGGATTTCTGAAGTGCTGTGCCTGCAACCTCCCAGTTTTACAGGACCACTGGTGTTCCATGCCTGCTGGCCCAGCAGCAAGGCATGGGAGTGTCAGCAAAGCTTTGTCACTTCAACAAACCCTTCAAAGAAGAATCCTGCCTTGCAAGCACGTTTCCAGGCATTACCTCATAAGAGTTATTTCCAAATCTCCAGTGTTTTCCCTTCTCAGAAGGGTTTGCTTTTAGTTTGAGAGAATATAAAGGCCATAGTGTGATGGGCTGGGTGCTGTGCTCAGTGTCACTGCAGAATTCTTCTGGCTGGGGTGGGGGCAAGAGGCAAAGGGCTGACTCAGGCAGGCATCCTCCCCCCAGGCTCCCCAAATTGCCATCAGACATCTGGTTCAGGACGGGCAGGGAATTTCAGAGGCAAAGCTTCCTGCTGGGAAGTGCTGAGTCATCAAAACAGAAGCAGCACATGGGAAGGGGGGGGTTTCAAGAGCCTGGCAAGTGAGAAAGAAAATTTTAGGCTGCAGGCTGCAAATGTGTTTGGTTCATTGAGATGGAGACTGGGAATTGAGAAGATTCAGTGGACATGGGAAGAGAGAGACCAAAGTGTTTAGACCAGTCTAGGTGGGCTGGCAGGAGAGTTGTTTTCTGCTCCCCAATAAAGGACAGGGCTGCTTGGAGCTGCAGAACCAGAGCTGGGAAGTTGGGAAAAGGCACAAGGGAATTTTCATCTGAGATTTTGGGTTGAATTCAGCAATATCTTATGGATCTGAGTTCACAGGCTGGAAAACAGACTCATTCTGACCATACCCATTAACCTTTCAGAGTCAGCCAGTCATGCCTCACACTCAGCAAAGATTTTTAAATTCTTGGCAGGAAGATGATTCAGTCACTGCTGCCTGAAAGGCACTGAGATGCAACTGATGTTACACTCCCCCTCTCATCAAATGGCTTCTTAGACTATTGCTTTCTAGGGTAATTCTTTTCCTTCCTAAGGTAATATATCAGCCAGCAGGGAGAATCAAGCCCAGTCCTTGCAAAGGTTAACAGATGTGGTCCAAATTTCACCCTCAATCCTGTGGGTGGGGAGCCCAGTGCAGGAGCAGGGATGGAGGAGCTTTGAGATGCTCCATGAGAAGGTTTCTCAGTGAGCTGGAAGCCCAGGAGCTACCTCAGCTCTTGCCCTGGTGCCTTCTGCTGAAGGAGATGCCAGCCTCATTAGCATCTTTAGAACCAGAGGATAATCAAAAAGGAAAACAAAAAGGGGAATGTGATCATTCAGAGCACTTTGTCCTGTGCTGGGCCGGGTGCCAAGGTTTCCCCCACACACACACCATGGTGCACAAGCCTCCTGTGCCCTCCTCCCAGCCCCCCAGCACCCACCCTCATTTCAGGACTACAAAGCCATCCCAGGGAAAAACCAACAGCACTCCAGAAAAACAAAACAAAACAAAAGCCCCCCTCACAACAATAGTCTGTCAGGGGTGATTTACTGTGCCTGCACCCCCCGGGCAAGCTGCACTGCACAAGCTCAGCCCGCCGGGTTCCCACACTGGTTTGCTTTCCTGCAACTCAACGGGACACAAAGACACAAGGAGATGGGCAGTAAATAAAACTGATGGCTTTTGTGTCATTGTGTGGGGGCCTTTCTCTGGGGGAGGCAAAAGAAATGAAGTGTGAAATGTGATATGAAATCAATTTCTTCTCCCGAGGGGCTACGTCGGGAGGGAGGAGGTGGACTTTGGCATGGGCTCAGGGATACCCAGAAATACCTTTTTTTTTTTTTCATCAGTTTGTTGAGCTGGTTAAAGAAAACAACACTTCTCTCCTGCACTTGCCCAAGTTCCCACTTTTTTTTCCCCTTTGTATTAAAGATATTCCTAAGCATGAGGAACTGGCAGCCCTCTTAATCTGCTTCAGAATATACAACAGCCATTCTTCTACCAAAGCACAGCTCCCCAAGACCAGATGGATATATCTGGGGGTGAGGGTGCTGCAGTCTTGCACACCCCTTTGCCCTTAGCACTGGCCACATCACCACCTCACTATTCCATCACTCTCAAAACCACTCCACCCTGGGCTATCAGAAAGGATTTTGGTGGAGAAACCAACACAGCATGTCCTCACTTCGAGTAAATGAGGGTATCAGCAGAGAGGGGAACTTGTCCATGTCTGAAGATGTGGCCTCCAAGCATGGTTGTTTTCCTTTTGTTCTGTGGATTTTTGTATTCAAGCTGCTTCAGATGTGAAATGGGGGATCTGTGCAGTTATGCAAAACCAATAAAGACCAGAAATCAAACATGATACTCTGAACCTGCTGGGGAAAATGAGTAACAACATTATATGCTGTGTCTCTAGATGAGATATCCCAGGAACAAACTGCCAAAAAAGATTAGAAATTAAATAATATCAAACATACCTCCAGCAGACAGCCAAGAAACACAGTACCTACACCCCCACTCACCCCACTATTCCTGGGCTGCTTTATACCTCTCAGGAAACAGAGAGCAACTTTGAAGCTAATTGAATGGGTGGTTTGACAGCTGCTTTATATCACTGACACTGCAAATCAGGCAGAGCCCCCTCGGGTGGGTGGCTGGGTGGGCTCAGCTGGGCATCCAGTCTGTCCTGACGTGCACCCAAACCTCTGCTGCACCTGCCAGGGGCTGCTGAGAGAATGGACACTTGGGCACCTTCCTTTTCATACAGGGGATGTAGCCAAGAGGGGTCTGGCCATTTTATTTTGAGGTGAGTCTCAAAGTGTAAAAGTGCAGAGGGATTTTCTCTGCTGCTGCACTGAGCATCCCTGGCTGGCACGGTGAAGATGCTGCAGTGACTGTTAAACAGGAACTCTCACACCTCTCATTCTGCTCAGGATGCTTTCTCTGACTTCAAAAATTGTAATAGAAGATGTAAACGTGCCACCACTGCTCTTCACACCAGCTTTAGGAAAGCTGCATTTATTATTTTTGTTCCTTGTGGGACTTTCTTCTGCCTCCCTGCAATTACTGTTACACTGATAGATGTTTTCAACCTGTGAATTTTGTCTGAAGCTTTTGAACACCTGCAACTGCAGAGTGGTGACTGCTGGCAGCAAAGGAGGCAGTGAACACAGTAGGTGAGACTGCAGTTCCTCCTGGGGAATCCTTCAGGGTGTGAGATTGCTGCTGCAAACTGGCTCAGCCTGATAAAGGCAGTTGTTTCTGGGCTCAGCACATTGTTCTCTCCCTCACCAGATGGAACAGATTAGCTGGGCCCTGAAATGTTGTTAAATAAAATAGGCAAAAAGAAAATACAATTATTGCTAAAGTGAAAACATACCGCATGGGATTATTAAAAGACCAAGATGTTTTACATTTCAAGGATGTTCTTCAGGTTTTTTTCCATCCTTCATACACCCAAACCTTGCAGGGGCAGTGTTAAACTTTTCCATCTGATCTCATGGAGCTATGTCACCCTGCTGCCCCCTTCCTCCTCAGCCCAGCACTCAGGCACCATCTGGGATCTCCAGGGCTCCCACTTGGAGCTCCCTCCTCTGTCAAGGAGCCCCCAACCAGAGCTTTGGCAGAGCTTCTCCCAGCTATGTAAAGCACAAGTCTCTTTTGCCACTTCTCCCTGTGCCCAGGTGGAGGGAAAAACTTTTGTCAGGAACCTTCTCTGCTGTAAGAAAAAGTTCTCTGCCTGATTTCTCAGCAGATCCCTTTGGGTTGGAGGTGTTTACCAGCTGTTGCAGGGGTAGGAGTAAGGAGATGGGAGGTGGGTGAGTGAGGATTGCTACAGAAAATAGAGCAGGGTTTAAAAAAAGCATGGGTGATTGGTTAATGATTCCCCTGCTCCTCAAGTTAGGCAGAGCTGGGTTAATGAGTTTATTTGAGCCTGTGCTTAATGGCTTTTCTGGATCTGGCTGCAGGAATGCATGGCCTGGTGGATGTTCTCAGGTGTGTGATGATAATAAATCACTTTTTAAATGGCCTTAGAAAGGGAGTTTTGAATTAAGTTGCATCCATTAATGTTCGAGGTCTCTCCTGAGCATCTCCTTAATGTTCCTCAACCCACATCATCTCATTAATGATGTATGAAAAAATATATTCAGCTCCTTGCAACCGTTCTCTTCCATTTGGTGTTTAATGACTGGGGGGATCCTGGTGACTCTGACTGGTGACAGAACTTCTCTCCAGGAATTCAGAGTGGCTTTTCACCATCCTGTCACTCACTGCTGTCTGGCCACTGGAAATGAGCTCCTCTGGGAAGGTGCTTGCAGGAGATGTTCAGCTCAAGACATCTGCACTGCAGTGAGCACAGCTGGGGAAGTGAGGGCCACAGCCTGTGACTACCAGAGTAATTAATTTGCCAGCACCCTTATTAGACACCAATTGGTAAACACAAAGCAGTAAGTCTAGAAATTCCCACTTCAAATAGATTTAGTTTCAGCCACATGGAAAATTCCACCCACATGAACTGAAAAAGGTCAGTGAAGCTCTATTATAGAAAATTGCAGAAATTAGTGGGAACCCCCCTAAGACTGTTCTAGTTAAAGTGTTCTGCCAGCAGAAGAGTGGCAATGCTTGCTGATGACTTACCAAAACCATTCTGAAATGATGCAAACATCTTTAAAACAGAACACAGAATACACTCTGACTGACTTGTCTAAAGTGAGCCATGTGCCTTCAAAAGAACTGTGACTTTTTAAAAGAAAACTGATGGGAACACCAAAGTGGTTTTTTCCTATCACGGTTCCTTGAAAATGCATATATGTGTGTACAGACAGAGCTGCTGAAAATGTTGACATTTCCTGTTCTGACAAAAAAACTGAAAGTCTGTGGTGTGTCCAATGTCCTGCATTTTTAATATGCAGGAATATTTCTTTGGTGGAAAATGTTTCAGAAAACTAAATATTATGGGAAGTATTTTGGAATGTATTTGCTGTGGCAATAATGAGCTACATGAAACTGCTGACCAATACTTTGCATTTTAAAAACATCCTGCAGATTGATGAAAAAGTGGGAGCCCAGTGGAACTCAGTGGAGCTACATTTGATGACAAATTTCTTTCCTTTAAAAAACAACTTGCTTATAGGAGACTCCAGTTAAAATGGTAAACGAAGTAGAATTTTGTTTCATAATTTTGTAACTACATGGGCAGTGTGCCCAGGCTTTACCATGCAGAATCAGGGGTTCCATCCATATGGAAAGCCCTAAGACAACACAGCCTGGGGGTGAACATTCCTGCTGGGGACCCTGCCAGTGCTGGGCACTGTCCCCAGGATGGAAGGACACCAACTATTGCTGGTGTGAGAGGTTGTGTTCATGCAGAACTTGTCCTGTGAAACATCAGCCTGTGGACAAGCCAGCCTTACCACTGCCAAGAGTTTTCACCTATTTTACACTGTCATGGCCATGTCACTCAAGATCAGATCTCAGTGATCAGCTAGACTGTCTCTACACTCCTGTTTCAGTGCAATGGCTTCCTAAATTCCTGTGTGACCAAGACAAAATTTTTTCCTGTTAATTAAATGCCCTTCCACGAGCTTAGACCATAAAATCCTCTCCCAACCCCACAATTAGATGTGATGACCACTGATTGGAAGATAGAGACTCATCCTTGCATTGGCTTCAACCCAGCACTCAGAAATAATAAACTGGTAAATATAACAACAGGCTGAACAACCTAAACTCCACCAGAGCCACCCCAGGTAATTTTATCAGGTCATTTAATCCATCAGTATCTCTGATTCCCCAAAGAGCATTCAGGAAGAAAAGCATTTTCCTACATCACATGAAGTGTTCAAGTGTTTTGCAGAGAGGCCTCTATGATGTACTTAGGGATTTCCTATATGGAAGCTTAAACACCTAAAATCCTGTCAGAACCCCTCAAAATGTTCCAGTCCAATAAAGTTCAAATGGGGAATAACACATTTGTTAAAACAGGCAAAATTTTATATTAAGAGGATGACATGGCCAAGAGACCATACATGCCTCAAAAGAAAATGAAGACAACATTATCCAGCCAATGTAAACTGCCCTGGCGTGGTCAGTGTTTTGAAGATTTTAGAGACACTTGGAATGAAAGAGGGGAAAAAAAACACAGCCAAGTCTCAAGCGTTGCACAGTCTGTGTACACTCCAGGAGGAAACTTGGGTTATGAGCAAATATTTTAGTACAAATCAAATGCCTTCCAGGGATAAGCAGCTGGGAAGGCGGGAAGAAATTAATATTGGAAGCTTTAGAACTTCCCAGAACTATTCCCTACCTCCTTGATTGAGGGAATTAACTTTTATTTTATTAACTTTTTAATGCCCTCCTCCCATCCAGGGTGCTCTCTCTGAATTGCTTCTCCCCTCCTCCAAAAGGGCTGCCCTGGGGATGTTGCTCTTCTTAGGCTCTAAGTAGCAGCTGGCTGTGATTAAGTGGATTGGGAGGATCAGGGCTTGATTAACTTTCTGCTGCTCTTGGTTTGCCCAGGTTCCTGCAAGAGAATTAATCTCTTGGTTCAGCAGAGTGGTGGGCTCTAATGGATACCAGATATTCCAAGCCCACCCAGAGGATGCAGTGCCAGAGCCCTTGTTTTAACACATTCAGCCTTCATGCTCCTGTTTTACCAGAAGTAAAAGTCATATGGACACTGATGGGAATTTTTCTACTCTGTTTTTCAGTCCAGCTGCTCATAACTTTACCACCAATTTCTGCCCAGTTCTGCATCTTACTTCCTATTTTTTTACTTATTGCTGCTTTCCCTGGCAGTCTGTACTTCTTAACCAGAAGAAATGTCCAGGTCAGGCAGTAGCAGGGACTGAAGCATCTGTGCAAGAGTTTTCCTGTATGAAACGTTCTCATCCAAGGAGATGCATGTGCTTTTTGAAGAGGAAACTCTCAGCTGGCTCCTGGGACAGCCTTTGGCAAGCAAGGGGGAGGTAGGGTGTCCAGGAGGGACTTTCCATGTAAAGGACCATGGCTTTGATTTGATGACAGGACAGGAGAACTTGTCAATCCTCTGCGAGCAGTTAGGCTTCTGGGCTAAAAAAAGTTTCCCTAAGGGACAAAACCTTGGACAGGTTTTATGATGTTCCTTTCCTTTTTGCAACTGAACCACAGAAAGGTGAGAAGAAACTGAGATGTGCACAAAGTAAAGCAAAATATTTCTATTAGCATGCATCATTAAGTGATCAAGAGTAATTTTAATATTGCCATCATTTCCTGCTCCAGAGAAATGCTACAATCACTAGGCATCAATGATTGAGCAGAAGAAGCAGCTTTTTCAAGAATTACTACTTAATTTAAACCATAAGGTAAAAATAGCAATAATTTAAAAAAAAATAAATCCAAAAGAACAAGAATGGAAGCTTGGCTGTGCTTCTGCACTGAATTATGTCTTCATGGAAACAAATAAAGCTCAAATGAAGTTCACAGGCATCTCCTAATTATATCACGAGGTTTTATTCCACTTAGTTTTTCATGAAAGAGTTCTGATTTCACTATTCTCCATGCAAATATAACATACTGGTTAACCAGGAGAAAGGAAGCAAAAAAGATGAAACTCTTGATCTCTCCTTCTGTTTGTGTTTGTCAGGACAGACCAATTGTGAAGTTTAAACTGGGGATGGAAATTCACTGCTTGCAATATGTCTAGAAAGAAAGAGCATGGGTGATTTAACAATTTACATAACCTGGGAGATTCAGCTGCAAATTGAATGAATAGACTTCTTTGTTTCTTGAAACTGAAATAAAGAGAGGGGGAGGAGAAAGGGAAAAAAAAAGTTTCTTAGATAATTGTCTCTGTGACTGGCACGACAGGAAGTTTGATGTCTATTGGTGGAATTAAGACTGGGACATAGGAGAAAACACAAAGCAGTGCAGGGGCAGTGAAGCAGTTGTAGGTCCCCACTAATAGAGAGTGACAGTCCCAGCCTGGCTGCACAAGCTCCTGAGATGCTCTCATTCTTGTCCTGATTAGATTGGGCTCCTCTCCCCAGCAGGCAGCCTGGGACAGGTTAGAGCCCATCCCATGGAGACACCCTGAGCCACCTCAACTCATGAAGAAAGCAAAGCTCCTGAGGGTTGAAGATCCACTTGTGGTTTTACAGGGAGCACAATCTCCTTCAAAAGGGATTTTGTGCAGTCAGTGTTCTCCAGCTGCCAGAGCCTGAACAAATCCTGTTTCTGTAGAAACCAAGGGGTTAAAGTGTTTGGCCTGGATCTCACAGGCTCAGCCCCATTAACACCATCATCCCTCTGGCCTTGCCATGAAAAAAAAACCTCAGATTGTGGAAATGTTTTGCCATTTTTCTTACGTGAGCACGGGTACTGTTGAGTGCAAATACCTGCAAGCAAAGGCAGGCAAGAACCCCCTGTCAGTCACCCCCAGCTCTCCCAGTAGTGCCCAGCTCAAGGTGCCCAGGGACAGCAGCCTCTGCTGGGCTTGCTGCCTGGATTGGGAGCCTTTCATCTGAAGGCTTGTTCATCCAGCACGTTTTCACCAGCCTGCAAGTCACATTCAAATAAACAGCTGGGAGAGAAAGTGGGGAGGGAAACATCCAAGCTCACCAGAGTTCAGAGCTCTGGCAAACCTCTTGTTACAGCTCTGTCTGCAGGAGCAACCGGTGGCATATGGTGCGTGTCTCCTCCAGAGCTGCTCCGAGAGGAAAAAACAAACTTCACCTTTTGGAATGTAGCAGCAGATGAAAACACATTGACTTCTCTTTTTTTGTTGTTGTCTATTTTAACCCAATGCCTGTTTTAATGTCCTGCCTTTTAATGATAAATCCCAGTCTGAGTCAAAGCCTTCTCCCTTGCTGCCAGCCAGGAGATGCTGTGGCTACTGCTGAGCCCCAGATCTCTGCTCACTGCCCCTCTCATTGCAACCACCCCTCTGGAGAACATATTTGCTTTTCATTTGTTTTTTCCACCAAATGGTAGTGGCCTTTAATGTGCATGTAACTTCATTTTTCCCCATTTTTTTTTAAAGGAATGACTTAAATTTTAATAAAGATTAGTGTTATCCTGGATAATATAAGCTACCTGCTAAACATCATTTATTTCAGAGCAGGTTGTGGCCATAGAACCCACTTAATCTTTGCAAAACTGAAGCTTCAGTCATTGTAATACTGATGTAAGCAGAATGTGATATTCCCCCACCCCTAAGGAACATCACCACTCTCTGAGTCTATAAAACTTTTAAAAATAAAACCCAGCCTGCATGCAGCACATAAACAGCCATATGCTGATGAATACTGCTCTACTTTATCTTTCATTCTCAAAAATCTGAGATTGCAATGGTGGTTTTTTTACCCACAGTCTGCTCCCAGAAATAATCAAGTATTTTGAGGTCATCCTTTAGGGTACATTTTTTTCTCATAAAAAATAATAAATATCAGTATCTGAACCACATTTAGGTGTTTTATTTGATCTTTGGACTGCCAACTAAAACAATCATTTGTGTCTTATATGAAGGCACTTCAGCATTTAAAAATAAATATTTAAATACTACTTCACAGGAAAAAATATTCATGTGGTTAGATGAGATATCCTGGAAAAATTAAGACTTGTCCTCAAAGGCATGTCATGTTGTTACACTTTCCTGTCCTTAATTTGGTAAATCCATCTTCAAACTAAAAAACTCAGATCAGAGGAAAAAATGGAGGTATTTTTAAAAGAGCTTTGATGCTCACAGCAGATTTCTTAATTAATTTTAATTTAACAATTTGCTGCAAAAAAATAGGTATGAAATAACAACTCTAATCTATATAATTTATCTGTTTTCTTCTTGATTGTGTTACATAAAGTCTGCATGTCTGTCCAGCAAAGGGCTTTCAAGCAAAAATTTGAGTAAGAAAGAGATTCAAAAGAGCAAGTGATATTTTTCTTCTGTTTGTAATCAAATAGCTTCCACTTACATGGGTATTAGATTCCCATTTTTCCTGTAGAAACCTAGGAAAAAAATGATGAAAGGAAAGGAACTGAAAAACATCCTGACACCAACCCATGCTGTAAGTTCATGGGGAACATGAAGATTTTTTACTTAAGTAGCAGTCACAGCAGAAGAAGACTGATAAGTATTTGAACCCCACAAAATACTGATGAAAAATGAGTGAAACAAATCCTGGCCTCCTGCCTGCAAAAATATTAAAAAGATTCAATGGGAGCAATAGTCTAGAATTCCTCATCTTCTGGTAGCAGTTCTTCCAGTTGTGTTTTACCTGCCTGCTGGGTTGAACTGGCCAAGAATTCCTTTAGTTACAGGGCCACGTTGGGAGTAAGGTTCAGCCTGGACTTGTGGATTAAAAAACCCTCCTGAAGTCCATGGAAAGACTTCAGTGACCTTGGATCAAGGCCATGTAGGACTGGAGAGAAATCTCCACTTCTCAAGCACCATCATTTTGCTCTTGATTGATTTTGCTCTTGACTCTTGAGCCTCACCCTGTCTTTCCTAATTAGCTCCTCCTGCTTCAAAAATCCCAATCGCTGCCTTCCTTTCCCATTATCTTCACCCAGGAGAAAGATCTGGCTTCGAATGGGATCTGGCTCTTTTAAGCAGTCAAGTATCAGCTTTCAGGTCTGCAATCCCCTGTGCTGCAGCACAGGGAAAGGATAACTCATATCTGTGCTTGGTAGGAAAACCCAATATTTTCCCTCGGGCACCAAGGCAAGTGTGAGGTAGCAAATCACACGTTACTGGATTTCCAAACCATATCCCTTTGGTCCACCTTTTAATACTGTTTTCCCCCTCCCCATGAATTGCATATCCGTTATTTTACCACCCAGTTTATTTGATCATCAGGGAAGATAAATGGCTTCTGGTGAAACATTAAACAAAGGGAAAATTAAAGTACTGGGAAGAGTAAACAATGGAGTAAAGCACAATTTCCTTTCTGCTCCATGAACAAAATGTGTCTCTTTCTTGCTGAGCACCAGCACACATGCTCAGACTCTGCCCACTCACACACATGTAACATTCTCACCAAAGTTGAGGGGATTTATGTGTCTGGGTGAATTCTGAATTGAATGCAAATGAATAAAGGCTTTCTAAATAAGATTAATCCCCAAATAAAATATATAAAGAAATCCAGCATATGAAGCCTTTTAATTTCCCTAATTTTTTTTTTTTTTTTTAGACACTCCTTGCTTAGCATAATTTTAACCAAAGATAAAATGAAAAATGCTATTTTAGTTTGGCTTTTGTACAGTTCTTAATAAAAGAAGCTGGTGATTTGCCTGGACAAGAGCCCAGCTTGGTGTAAGCACCTGCAGACAGGAGCAAGCACCAGCCCATCCCTCCAAACCCTGGCCAGGGATCTCTTGTCCTTCCACACCCGGGGATGTACCATGGGAAGAGCCTCAGAGAACTCTGTTCAAGACAGTGAGAAGGACCAATATATTTTTCTGGGAGCTGATTTCTCTGACTGAGGTCAGGTTCCTCCCAAGGCAGGCAACTCCTTGCATTGCATCACTGCTGGTGCCAAGGCTGCTCTGGCCCTGGCAGGGATGGGCAGTGGCCACCTTGGGCAACCACTGTTGGCAGCCCAGGATGAAGTTTGGTTTTGAAAACACCCAGGTGAAAAACATGAAGTCATGGCCAGGACTGACAAATTTCCTCTCAGGTAGTTTATCCCACCTGCTGCTTTGGAAGGAGATACTTTTATTTCTGCTGTCTGCTGCTGCTTTGTTCAGAATTTTACAAAGAAGTTTCTCACAGTATTCCTCACAGCTCAGTACTACAGCTCTGAAATAATTTAGTTTGACAGTTGATTGATGGGAAGGAGGGACTCATTTCATATGGACTTGCCACTATTCCATAGGAAACATCTGAGGATCACATTGATTTTTCTCATTCTCATGCCATTACCACCCAGCTTTTGAGTTTGGGTTGACTAATTTTCCAAGCACGAGTTGTGATGGAAAAATGACAAACGACAGCTGCCCAGGATTTGCTCCAAGGATTTTGATTCTCCTCTAAGTTTTGTCAGTTTAACTTTGATTTATTTTTTTTTCAGCAAAGCTACCTATGTATAGAAAAAAATTATCCTCACTGTAGTCAAGGCATTCCTGGCTGCAGTGAGACAAGGCACCAGTTTATTATTCCCCTTTTATTTCTGGAATCTGATGGGGGTTTTCAGGCAGACTCAACAGCTGAGGGGTGCAAATAGACAGCAGGAATATGAAGGACCAGGGACAACAGGATGGCTCTACCCTGAGGGTTTCCAGGAAAGGCACAAAATTTGTATAATTGCAAAGACAGTGTTGAAGGTGAAGCTGAACTCTCTTTTTGGGAGGCAGCAGTCTGTGCTGGGGCTTCTCTGATGCTGCCCCGGCAGTGACCTCCATCCCACCCGAGAGCCCCTGTTTCTCCAGGGTGAAGGTAATTCAGATTCCATGCTCACTGAGCCCTGACCTTCCCCTTGACAGAGATGGATGCCCAGCTCTGCTAATGGTCTGTGGCAGCTTTGGGCTCTGGCTTTGCACCTCAAGCACTAACCTGGGATGGGGAAATTCTCTGCCTGCTCTGATTCTCTGGTACCTGATACACCAAGCACACCTTGTCCTCTCCCTGCCCCCTCAAAGCCCAAATTTCCCTGAGCTGTAACACCCGTGGCTCTGCACACACCACATCTACTCTTATAACCCCAGAGAACACTTGGAAGTTGCAATGGTTTTGCAGATATTGATTTCCAGCTTTATCAGAACCTGCATCTCCTCTGATGCTCTGCACTTATGTACAGAGTGAGAAAACCACCAACTGCATTAGTATGGAGATATCCTATGGAAAAAAATAAGGGGGGGAGGGCAAATAACTGGAACTGATGCTGGTGTTCTACCCCAGCAAGTGGTCTGCAGAGTTTGGAAAAAATGAGGAACCACTTCCTCTGGATCCAGGGTTGCTGCACATCCCTGTGATGGGCTGTGAGCTACGTAATGTGTCCTTTTCTTAGTGATGCACAGGAGAAAGAAATTAATTAATTGATTAAAAAAAAATAAAAAAGAAAAAGGAGAAAAAAAAACTTAAAAAAAAAATATTCTCCTGGACAACTGGGAGGAGTGCTGGGCACTCTCTTTTTGGACACAGCTCTAATTTAACAAGGCATGAATTTAAATATATTAAGAGCTAAACAAAACACGGAGAAAATCAGAGAGGTGAAAAGTCACTGCCCCTCCTTGTCCTGCTGTCTTCTTTTTGTTGGCTGCTGGGCTGGGAGACACAAAATAAAACTGAGCAACATAACTTGTCTGAGTTTTATTCAAATAAGCCAATTAAAACATCAAGTTGAAATGTCAACGAACATGTTATGGCCACTCAGGAATTAAAGCAGGAAAGCATCTGTCTGTCTTCACCACAAAGAATTGAAGATTTTTAATTCCACTTCTGCAAAAGCTATGACATTAGATTACAGCCATGAAAAACACCATCTGCAATGTGCCCTGACTGCCTGGCTGTCATCAACTGTTGCTTTTACTCAAAATTAGATTAAGTTAAACACCTTCATTTTTTTTTAAATTCTCAGGAACTATTTATCATGCAGGGTTCTTTTCTCAAAGGTGTGCACCGTATGCCTTCTGACAGGGGCAGAACTTACTCAGCTCATTTGTACTTCTGCTTACTGCTCAAATGCTGAGCTGAATCAGAGGAAGAGCTGGTGGGCTGGTTTGTGATAAGAACAGCCAGGCTGAAACTCCTCTAGCTTTAGATTTTTTCCAATATTTAATCTTTAGGATCTCAGGCTGAGTTTTAAGGGTTCTTTCTATATGACACAGGACTTTGGGTTGGCCACAGCCATAGTTTATTGTGCCCACATCTTCCCAAGTTACCTCTTTCTGAGAGCAACTTGATGTCAATAATCCCATACACTGCAAGAGATCACCAGTTTTCCAGGCTGCTCAGCCAATCTCTTCCTAGCTGTGCACAAGAAATTGTTGTAAAAAAAAAAAAAAAAAAAAAAAAAAGTTACGTCAGAGTTAATCTGTTTCCCTAAAACTCTGTGGTTTCAACAAGTCATCTTTCTTCTTAATGCAAGTATGTTGTGTTGAAGAATTCCCATTTGCAAGGTAACCAGATATTGGGCTGAGAGCTCCAGAAGTGTGTAAGGTAGACAGAGCCATTAGAGCATTTCTTCTGTGTTATTAGAAGGGCACGAGATACAGAAGTGTTATTTCCCAGGTGAATGTAATCCACACTGGGTCTGGCCACTCAGAGCAACTCCAAGGGCTCCATTAGGATCCTATAGACACACACATGCACATGGAAACCAAGCCTCCAACATTCCTTACACTAAAGAAACCCCAAAACAAACAAACAAAAATGTCTCCATAATCCAGAGATCCAGCCTGCAAATGTATGTTTCCACTTGCAGTAATTGGCAGGACAGCTCCTCATCCATGTTGGGTGCCTTGCTGCTAGAGGCTGTGTAAGTAATATTCTTGTCCCCAGGCCAGATCAGGATCCCAAACAACCATTTGGAACTGCTCCTGGGACACAGTATTCGATATTTAGGTAAAGTTTGCCTGAGAAAAGGGACTGTTTTCATTTTTATCTTGACTTCAATTCTCATTGCTCTACAGACATCAATGCTCAGCTGGTAGAAGTGATGTGTCTGGTCTTAAATAACAAGATTTGGGCTTGTGTCCAACAGTGACATGAATGCACAAGCTTTGGGTTGGGGTGATTGCAGTCTTGGCAAAAGCAGCTGCTGTAGGATGAGGCAAAAAGAGGAGACACACAAGGGACTGGGAGAGCTGCCTGTGCTCTGCAGAAGGGAAAGAGCCCAGGACAGAAGGTTGTGGTGAGGTGGGATGGTTATGCTGCAAAGTGATGGCAACTCATTGGACTTGGTTTTTCCTTCTCTTTCCCCTTCCTTGTGTAGATTCTGGGGGATGGAGAACTAGACAAAAAGTATTTCATTGCACAGCTTGACCAAGTCCTCTGCCTGCCCAGTGGCAGTGGGGTAGGATGAGCACACCACAGCTGTAGAGCACAAATTGATGGTGGGCACAATGTCTGTCCTGTCCTACTTTTTACCTTTGCAAAAATACTGCATTAAGTGGTGGAGAACCAAGTGATCAGTGCTGAAATGTGAGTGACAAAATGTTCAGTAGTGCTGCAAAAAACTGTGATCCCTGAGTAGCTCCTACTGTCACCAAGTACACCACTAATTAGAGGCATATGGCACAGTCACAAAATAACCACAGGAGGATTGGGAGTTTAAGTGTCCTGATGCTCCCTTTCCCCCATACCAGCCTGTGACTTTCTGCTGGTTTTCTGCTGATACTTAAAGGGGCAGCAGAAATGACTGCAAATATATTCTTAGTTTGAGAAGAATGCTAGAAACATTTTAAAAGACAAAACGAAGATATTCCTGGATAACTTCTGTAGCCAGCACAGATATAGGAACAAGGTCTAGACCAAAACCCAATGTTTCACACAACTTACAAATTAGACAAGTAAAACCAGGTATTTTCTGATGTTTCAAAGAGATTGAGTTACGAGCAAGAACGGATGAAATCCAGGGCGTTCCCTGCAAGCCAGAATTTCCTGTGCAAACACTATTGACCATATTTTTGGAGAAGTGCATGAAAACAGTTGATGTGTGCAGTAATTATAGTGTGTCAGAAAAATTAACATTTGCAATTCCCCATATCCTGAGCAAAAAAGTAGCACCAATCATACAGACGGTACGGTTAAAATAAACACAGCCCATCCAAGAGGAAACTTTTCCTTCTGCTAAGTTTGAGTTTTCTGAAATTAATAGCTATTTGGATTTTGAGCCTCAGCTAAAATATGTTCAGATAGGCAGCTGCAGTTGCCTGCAAGTTTGGGTTCTCTATAAAGAGCCTGTGCTGATAAAGGGTCCCAAGTCTGAAGGGATTCTGTGGATCATTGCTATTTACATTTGAAAATTTAGACCCAATACATATCAGGTCACTTCTGGCTGGAAATCCTGGCCCAAAGAGGGCTTTTTGTTTGTTTTGTTTTGCTAAAGACACAAAATGTAGGGCTGATTTCAGAGTTAAGAAGAAGGAACTGTGGATGGGGGCACTTGACCTGGATCCAGCACCTGTTTCACCGAGCCCCCTTGGCCTCCAAAGATCTGAATAAATGCAAATGCTCTGAACCAAATCCAGAAATAAAACATAGAGTTATAATTTTTAATAACATCAAAGGATGTGCACTGCACTTGCCTGTTTTACTAATCCTGCTCCACCACAGGTTTATTTCCTCTATAAATTACCTCGTGCATCTTTGCTAATAGGAGCCCAAACCCTGCACCAGTCATGTCCCAGCAAGTAAACATGTTGACACAGGAACAAGTAAAGCTTGAAAACTTTGAAACTGCTGGTTTAGTTTTGGCTGAGCACCCAAAAACCTTGTGCCCCAAACTGCCTTGTGCCCTGAGGTCTGAGAAATTGTTCCTTTCCCTGCCAGTGCCTCAATGTCTCCTTCTGAAAGGCCAACACCCACCGGGATGGGGAGATGCCCAACACTCTGCAGACACTGTAGGACTCCTGAAATTTGGATAAAAGTTGTCATTTTCCCAGCAGAGGGTACTGCTCCTGCCCCCTGGTTTGGGGCTGGGAGAGGGGGGTTGTGTCACTTCAGCACAGGTCACTTGGTCCTGATCTGGGCACAGTGAGGCCAAGCAGGACCCTGATCTCACAGCATGAAGGTTCTCTAGTCAAGGACATGGCTGCTGATCCTGATGCACAGCAAGTCCAAGTGGGGAGCATCTGATAAACTGTCATTTCAGAGAGCCCCTCAAATTAACTCCATTCATTTCAGCTGGAAGCTTCAAAAAGGTTTGAAATATTACAGAATATTTCATTGTCCTTAAATCTACTAGGTCAGATCTTTGCTCTGCTGAGTTCAGAGCAATACTAAATTTTCCCAGTTAAAGTTCTGACCCAGAAAAGTTAAATCTTTCTGAGATGGGTTCCACACCAATCATATTCTCTACCATAAATTATCCTGGACAGCTTTAGATTACCTATAGCAATTTAGTTTTCTTCTCTTTAAAAAAAAAAAAAAAATCAGGACAGGGAAAAGGAATTCCACTGTACAAATATCCCAGAGAACAGCTTGGTTATTGTTCAAGAGCATCGTCTGTAATAGCATTACCAGAGTGGCCCATGAAATCACTAGAAAGATGGGCTGATTTTCCTCCCCAGGCTGGCAGCTGGGAGGTGTGCAGGACAGGGCACAGCAGGACTCTTGCAGGGGAATAAATTCATGTACAGTTAAAGACTCAAGTACTCAGTGAATAAGGAGGCAGGAGATTTCATTCTGCTCCTGGCCCTGCTGTTCTGGTGCCCTTTAGCAAATCTCTTCCTATTTTATGAGCTTCCACGACAGCCTCATCTGTCCTGTGGCAGTTTCCAATCTGAGTTGATTTGGTTGAAAAGTTCCATCCAGGAAAGTTTCCCAGCAGGAAATGCCCTTCCATGTTAACCAGAATGGTTCACAGGCACTTATTGCTCCTGTCAAAACATTCATGGCAAATCTTTTTATTGCTATCATTTCTATTTTGATGTGTAGCTTGAAATTATAAAGGCTAAACCATTACTGAAATAAAAATAGTACTCTTCTCAGAGTCCCACATTTCTGTAAAGTCAAAATAAATATTTCGTGGATGCCTGAATGATGAACTAATGATGCTGTTTGCATTTTTCATCTGTACCCCAGACCAAAACCAAGTTCTGAGCTCTGGAGCATCTTCTGGAGAGGATTTCTGTATTTATTACACCAACACCCTCCTTTAGATTTATTCCAACACTATCTCTGGTCAGCAGTAATCTGTTTTTACAATAGGATCCCAAGCTCTGCTGAGGTTTTCAGGTTGGTGCTATAACAGAAGGAATAAGCAAAATGATGATCATAAAGACATTTTATTTTTAGGGAATTGGGACCACAACTTCCTGAAAACTACTAGACCAGATAATGTCTTTTTCCCTTCTCTCTCTCTTTTATGGCAGGCACTTGTTCTAAAAAAGTTACACAACTTTCTCTAAAATGGACTTTTAAAATCCATCATTTAATGCAACTCTGGAAAGTTAGCTCCTGTGCTATTTCCTTTCCTTCCTTCCTTTACCTCTCTTTTTCTTTCTTAAATCCATCCCTGCATTTTAAATTAGTTACGAGAAATAAAGAAAAAGGAGGTTTACAGGGCTGAAATTGCTTCAGTGTGACAGGGTGATGTTTTTTTTGTGTATGAGTCTAAATGAGGCTTTAGAAAATGATATGGTATCCCTTAAATGGATCTGCTATGGTCAGAGACCATTAGGCAGTGGAGGAAGATTCCTCAGGGAGAGCTGAGAGCAGACGTCTGAATCCCAGAGGACGGAGATCACTATTTACTTTTCTGCATGGAGAATTAATATATGTCTCCATCTTCTACCAGCAGCCCTGAACCAGTGAACATAAAGGAAACAGAATGAGTGGGGGAAAAAAATGGCATGTGTGTTTTTCCCTTTTTCCTTTGGTGCAGATTCATTTTTTTTCGTTCCGTATTTGCACATTATTCTTTGCTTTCTCCCCCTAGGATTTTCTTCCCTGACTTGGAGGCAATTCATCTGTCCTGAGAAGGTACCTAAAGATAATGAAGAGGCACATAATTTAGTAATCTTGGCCATCTTTTACTTAGAAGATTAATTTTGGCCTTTAAGTGTCAAGGTTGGTTAAACAGAGTCAGCAGCAAGAAAAAGCAATGGCCAGGAGCAGAGACAGGAACCTGGGCTGGGGCAAACTGCAGAAAATAAATGAATCATGGAGGCATTTCACTATCTGCAAAACAACAGACTAATGATTATTAAACCAGAAATCCTCCCTGGTTCATCTAACCCGAGTCAAGAGCTCTCTATTTCTCCTTTCATTTTCTTTCCTCTCTTACTTTTGCCACAGAAGCTGATGGGATATCCCTGTGTGTCCTGGAATTCCCCACTTTCCATCTGCCCTGCAAATGATTTGCTGGGATGTTGGCAGCACAGCAGGATGGCTTGGATGGGCTTCATGTCCACTGCCTCCAAGAAGCAACAATTAATTTAGGGATGGGATGGGGTGTAAAGTAACTTTCTACTGGGCTCACAGTGCTAGTACATGAAAACTCTAATAATGAGATGTGGTCTTGCATGACTGCAAGCTCTCCTCCCAGTTTCCCCATATCTTGCAGACTGTAGAAGGTTTCTGTAGTAGCAGAGCAAGAGCTGGAGGAGAAAAGAGGAATAAATAAATCATCCAGCATTATTCACCCCAAAAGAGAAGCTGAAAAAAACCCAAACCTGAGCATGAGTTAATCTTCCAGCCAATACTAATTGTTAAAAATTAGTCCTTTAAATAAATAAAGTCCTAAATAAAGTCCTTTATCTTTACCATCATCACCTTCCATCCTGAATTTATCTATAATTTTTGCAGCATGTAGTAGCTGTCTGCTTGTGGCTGGGTTCCATTCATGCAGCACACAGCAAGGTTAGCTTGGAGCCAGATGCTCTTGTGGTGTGAAATCAGCTTCTTACCCAGCAGATCAATCATGCAAAATAGCAAATATGTTTACATTTCAGGAGCTGGATGGAAAGTAAGGAGCACTGCCATGAGGAATGCACCTCTGGTTCTGTGAGAGTCTGTTTAAGCAGGGTGGGTATGTGAAATGAATAAAGAACAGAAGCATGGAAATGCTGAATTTATGGGGTAGAAAACTAATCTGACATGTCTCCCCTCCCAGTCATCTCTCTTCTCAAATGGCTCTGGATTCCCTGTTTGCTCTCATGGTGCACGTGAAGTAGCAGAAATAGAAACTCTGCATATCATGTAAAAGATGAGAAAGTGATTCCACATTTACCCAAAACACAGAGATGTGTCTGTCATAGGTTTTGTTGTTTCTGTTCTTCTTTAATTGGTACTTGCTATGCATCTAAGATCCCTTGAAATACTTCACAGCTGGATTAAACTTGTCTTCTGTGAGATTTTCCTTTTCTATCAGTAAGTGAAGACAAGGCTCCAGTCTAATCCTATTTTATTGTCATCAGCTACTCCACACTTGTATCCTCTCTCATAATTTCTGTGTGTATGTGTGTGTGTGTGTGTGGCATAAAGCCCTAAATGGGAACAGCTTAAGTTCCTGCACAACACACAAAAGCACACACTGAGCCAGCTCACAACTGGAAATATCCTGAATTTTAGAGCTTCCCTGTGGCCGAGCCTCTGAGCTTGCAGCATTTAACAGGATGGATTTTAATTTTTTTTTTCCAGGAGTTTGCCCAACCTTAGATAAACAGAGGTGCTGTCCAAGGCAGGACACTTGAAGGTGTTAGTGGCTGATTTTATTGGTCAGTTGAGTGCCCACCAGCATCTCCCTCACTCCTCAGACCTCACACCCACACTCCTGCCCTACAAGCAGGAGGTCCTGGAGGATTCACTCATGGTGCTTCCCATGAACTACTTCTTCAGGTTTTTGCTCATTTTGAGTTCAGGTTTTTTGCACCCTGGGTTATAAGGGAGTTATGAGGGAGCAGTGGAGCATTTGCTGCTCTGGATGCTCGACCCTTCCTTCCCCTTGCACAGCAAAACCTGGGACACCTTTTCCCCCAGGAAGGAATATCCTCCCCCCATGGGTGGACAGACTCCATCTGAAAGGATGAGAAGTTTTTACTGATTTTTTTTTTTTTTTTCCTACCAGCGTTAAAATTTTTTCCACTGATTTAATTTATATCAACCTGGAAAGTTTCAAATGAAAATGTGTAATGTTCTAAAACCACATGTCTGGAAAAAAATCACGTGGTTTTCTTCCACTTTATAATTTCAGTTTTTCATTTCACCTGGAGTTTGGACCAGGCTGTGCTTCTGAAAAAAGATGAGATTATTCATTTTTCTGCTTCTTGATTTTTGATTGCAGGAATGACTCCCCTGCCCCTTATGTTTCCAACAAAAAGTTCTTAATTAAAGACAACAGAAAGTGAAAAAGTGAGAAAACATGAAAAATATTCCCTTTTTTCTACTCGTTACTTTTTATACAAAGTAAAAAGTTATTCAACATTATGCTAACTAGAAAAAAAAAGGTTGAAAAAAATTTCTACCATATTTTTGCTATTTTTAGAGGGGTTTCTGCCTTTTTCCAGTATAGACAAGAATAAGTAGGAGAGGAAGAAAGGGGAGAGTCAGCAATGAGGGAAATAAGTGACATGATAAAATTTTCAAAATGAAACACAGGTTTTACTTTCAAACTGCTACTTCATACCTGCACACACACAAAATCAAAGTGTATTTTGAAATGAAAACACTACAGGGAGAATGATATTTTCAATTGATTTTTCATTTTTGCCCCCTCCACTTTTTCCCCTCCCAATAAATAAATAATTTGGTTTCCCAGGAAACTCTTAAAGTAAGAACAGAAGGTGAAACATTGAGAAACAAAAGGGTTGATAGCCACACTGAGCTGAAAAAAAATATGTGCATTGACATGGTTTATTACTGGTGTGTTAATTCATCTGCTAAGAAAGGATCTGCTGAGAAACACATGGGCATCATTTACTGGCTGTAAATAGGAGGTTTGTTATGATTTAAGTTTTTAATAGTTCCCCAGGTCATGGAGTTCCTGATGAAGTAATAGCTCAGCTCCTATCTGTTAGCTTTTCCTACATAGGATATTTTGAAGACATTGGTTGCAGTAATGGAGCAATAAAAAGGCAATGTTTCCACCATTAGCAAAAGGGGATGTAACTGGAAAACCCTCTTGCTACCCACTGCTCCAGTTTCCATAGGGACTGGGAGAAGCAGGGTGGGCAGTGGCAGGGAGCACCCCTGAGCACCATCCCCAGCTTCCAGCAAAGCCTTCAAGGAACACTCACTTTGTTCCTCTGCTTTTATCCCTACCATGACCAATAGACCCATCTGCAGCTTGGACAAACCTGTGCACCAGGGCTAAGCAAGAAATGACTTGGGTCAAGGTGGAGCACGACCAACACTAACCCACTCTGGGAAATTTTGAGGTGCCTGAAATCCATCTTCAAGTCCAGGCTGGTTTTTGTTGGCTGCTTTGTCCACTGAAACCTGGGGCTCAGATCTCCAGGTTGTGGTGCTGAGATAGCCTGAAGGACAGAGCAGCGAGATTAAAAAAAGGCTGTGACAGTTCATGGCCCCATGGTGAAAAGCCTGGGTGGAAGGTCAGCAGATGTGGGCTGTATTTCCAGGACACATGTGGAAGCTGCTCCTGGGTGGGAAGCTGTGCAGCTGTCCGTAGGGCAAAGCTAAATACACAAAACCTGGCTCTGTGGTTAAAGGCAAGCCACCTAAGAAGAGATGCTGTGTTTGCTACAGAAGAATGTGGCTGGAAGGCTGGGGGAGATGCTGTTAGAGCTGTGGCCAGGTTCAGTCTGTAATCCCAGCTCCCAGCATGGTTATGTCCCGATTTGCACTGATCTCAGAGCTTTAGCAGCCCTTTTAGGGCTTCCACATCTCTGGGCGTGGAAACTGCCAGATAAGGTTGGTCAAGATGCCTTCATTTTTATTTTCTAAACCAGCACAGGCGTCCATTGCACTTTGTGTAAATCACTCACAGTAAATGCACGAGGCTGGAAGGTAATTTGGGGCTTTCAAGACTTTTCCACGAATTATCCAGAATCAGAGGCAGTTGGCTACAAGCAGAAGAGATGAAGTGTTGGTGCACAGGGAGGAAAATTGTGCCTTCTGTTTCTCTTTTTGGTATATAAACCACACGCTGCATAGCTGGGTTGGAAATGAAAAAAAAAACCTTCTAGTTCTCCAGCTGCACAGACTGTACTTTTCAGCATTCTGCTACGTAAAGAGCATGCAAAAATATTAGCAAGAAAAAAGCTGAATTTGCCCATTAAGGCATGTGATTAATGCAGTGCTGAAAGCTCGTTTAAAGGACTGTACATTGCAGCTCACTGGAGTAACAGAAAGAACAGGAATACAAAAAGTGAGCTGAGTGTTCAGGGTACGACTGAGTCCTGGCTGGCTGTAGAGGGCACCAAAGATCTTTGCAATTTCTCAGAAAGAAGAGAAAACTGCAAGCTGCTTTTTACACTTTGCTATTAAATAAATAAATAAATAGATCGAAATTAACCCTCTTTAGGAGCAAGTGGGACCACATCAGACTCAAATATTACAGCTTCTCCCCTTTTAACCACTTATAACGGGCTGAGCTAATTTTGGTTCTGATTTGGGGGTTTCTTTCTTCCCTTTCTAAGAAGCAGTGAGCTGTGAGGCACCGACTGCAGCAAGACAGAGTCTGTTCAGCACAAAGGAATCCCATTCCTTCAGAGGAGAAATCTGCCTGAACTGCTAAGAAATGGCAATTTATCAGCCAGGTTGTCGTGGCTGAAATGGAGAGGGACCGCAGCGGGATCTGGTCACATTAACATGAATCCTAAAATAACTTCTGGGTGTCTCAAAACACTCGAGGTGTTTCACTTGTTTGGTTTTGCACGTCTCTGAAATGTCTGGGTTTGGCTAGAATAATGCAAGGCTTTTCTTGTGGTATTTTCTGCCATCAGGAATTGGAAATCTCACAAGAAATCCTGCTCTGATGAGATTCCCAGCCTCATATACAGCTTACGAGAGAAACTGCAGATTAAATGTTGGATTTCAGTGCTTCATATGAGACAGGTCAAATTCTCCAAGAAATAAAGATATGAAATGCTCTGCTGTAGCCTGAGAATTGCTTTCAGCTCGCAGGCCACCAACCTGAGTCCAATATTAAAGACACAGTCTGTATATTCAATCAGCCAGGGAGAACTTTTACTGCAGATTTCTGAGGAGCCTTGGTGGTTTTTACGTGCAGCTCTGCAGCTGATCCTACAGCCTGAGCTCTCCAGAAATCTGCACAGTCATCTTGTTTTTCCTGGATATTCTGTCAGCTTTGCATCAGACCCATATAAGAAAATGTAGCATGACTAAGAAGTCTGTCTGCTACCTAATTATATTGCTGTAGTTATAGTGGTGTAGCTTTCTCTGTAGTTTCTATTCTGGAAGAAGTGTGCCTAATAATAACTTTATAATTACACTGCTATGATTTCACTGCTAACCTTCCCCCTTGTGCTTGAGCCTGAAGTGCAATACCCAAAAAATTCTGACACACAGACTCAGCAGAGCCGTGCACACCCCTCAGGTACATAGAGATTTGCAAATTAAAATCATTTGATTTCTCTCAGCTGATACCCAGGCCACACACAACTGACACAGATCCCTCCCCAGGCTCTGCACTGCTGAGGGCATTTTGCTTTTCAAGAGCTGCACCTCTCATTTTGGAACTGAATTGCAGATGGAGAAGTCGAAGCCATCAAGATATCCTGGAGAACTGCTGTAACTGAACGAGTGGAAGTCTTGCCAGCTCCTGACCATCCAAAATGAATTTTGTCAACTACTGCCAAGTGCTTTGTGAGCTGAGTATTTCCCTTTAAAAAAGGAACTGGCTACTTTGGCTTTCCTCCTTTTGGAGAGAAATCAAAATGCTAAGTTTTAATTGTGGTATGAGGACAGGTTTAAATCAGGCTTACAGTTCAGTCTCCATGATTATATATAACATTGATATTATATATAACATTGATATTATATATAACATTGATATTATAAAAGGCATTTTCAGCTTTTGGTCCAAAGTACAGGAGAGAACTGGTGGTTGTTGGAAGGGATAACCCTGGTGCTACTCTCACATGGTGAGCAGGAACAGGCTGAGGAGAACCAGCAAGGGGGATAGAGCTTGACTCATACTGAGATCTGGTGGAATTTGATGTTCAGGTTCTGGGTTTTAGTCCATTTGTAAATAAAACCAATGAAGGGGCTGTAACAAAGCATTCACATCCCCCAGCAGCTTGTTGGGGGGTTAGATGGTTACCTGAGCATCAATCAATCAATCAATCAATCACACCAATACACATGGGCTTGCTCCTCCAAGCACAATCCCAGCCCAGAGCTGAGGTGCTGAGGAAATGTGCTGCCCTAAAAACTACACCAGACAAGTGTGGGGTTTCAGTATTAAACAGTCAAGAGGGGTCTGCTAGCCCTGTCTGGCCAGACAGGTCTCACTGTATTGTTTCTTTTCCTTCCCTGGCAGAATTCCCATGCTCTTTGGCATGAATAACTGCACCTCCAGTCAGAGCATTTGGTTTCCCCATGCACATGCAACCTTCACATTCACTTCCAGAAACATTGGTGTCAGTGGGGGTTAATGGGTGCATGAATGGCAGAAAATGAGAAGAGAAGTTACTGTGAAATTTCTGTTAGAGAAGCACTTGAAGGCAGCAAAGCTATATGGGACTTTTCTTGTCTCAGAGACAGTGAATTCAGGGATCAGTCAGATATCTCAGCAGTAGTGGCAATCAGCCAGCTGGACAAGGTAATTTAATATCCACTTCTACTTGAAACAGGGTGCTGGTGACAAGACCAGGATGGTTTTATCTGGATTTAGGCTACAAGACAAACCTTTTTGAAAAGCAATTGGAAAGGGAAAATAGAAATCTATTTCAAACATGGAAACAGAATAAAAAATTGAAATCTGGAATGCGAGCTCTCCCTAGGAACCACAGCTACTCTAAGTTAGCAAAAAATGATGTAGCTTAACTTATAAAAATAGTAAAACAGTAAAAAGGTACCACATGTTCCTCCCAGACTGCAAGCCAAACAATTGTTATAACATTTAAATCCTGTTCTGACATAATTCTATAGAAACCCTGGAAAAAATGGAGCCCACGTTGTGGAAGGACACTGTGCAGAGGAAGTGCTGTGTGTTTGGAGCACTGCATCCCACTTGCTCTGACAATTCAGTAGCCACTTTAATGAGAAAACAAAATATTCAGATCCCCTCAAATCTGAGTTTAAAATAAATGACACCTCAACTCGACAGAGCTGGCAGGCTGAGTGCTCTGGGATTCAGCCAGGAAGGAGCCTTGGTGGCTGCTGCAGGTCCTGGTGTGGAGGTGCTGAGGGCAATGCCAGAGCTTGGACAGCCCCAGAATACTGAGCAGCTCTGGAGGAGCCTGGTTATTTTTTCTTTTGAAACAGCCATGCAAATAAGACACAGGCACAGAATGTCAGTGCCCCTGCCTGGAGCTTATAGATGATACACAAGATTCATTGGTTTCTCATTCCTTGTTCTCCCTTTTAGTTTTATTTTTTTCCTTCTTTTTTTCCTTTCTTTCTTATCCATTCTGCTCTGTTCCCCCAATGAAAGATGAAAGCACAGTTTGGTAGGTGATAAACCTGTCAATTATTTTAAAGGCTCTAATTTTTCATGAGTGACTTCAAACTGCTCCTGCAAGCCTGATGCCTAAAGCCACAAGGAATAATTCTGAGATGAACACAAGCCCTGTCCTGGAAAGCATCTCAGCTCCAGGACAGGTGTATCCATGGGACAGGAAAAAGTGTTAGCAACACCTGAACAGGTAGCCCAGAACTGGCTCAGACAGTTTCCATAAACTGGTTTTCATTCACTACACTACAATATTCTCAGTCAGTTTCAAAAGCATAAAACCAGAATTTTGCTTCTAAAGTAAAAGCCACCTTGTGCCTTCTAATGTCTTAGATCCCAAGCTAGGTAGAAACTTAGGTCCCTGTAAGACTCATGGCCATTTATGGATCTGAAAATCCTAGGTTTGCATTTGATTTTTTCACCTCCTTTAAAATTACAGATCTAAGGTCTGGTTCCAAGGGCTGTGTGAAGAATCAAGAACTCCAGATTTTCAAGCCACAGAATCTCAGCTTTTCAAAGAGAGCAAACATTAATTGCACACTGCTGCAGGTAGAATTTAGGCTATGAGGTTAACAATAATTCTGGTGTCTGAGGCCCCAGAACTCTGCTTTTCTAGGTATTGTCCCAGGGATGTTCACCTCAGTGACTCTCAAAGTGAAAAGCATGAAGTGCTTTAGACCCTGCACCCCTTTCAATCAAAATCCACCAGTTTAGCTGAGGCACATAATTAATTTTCAGTTAGTGCAAGCAAGCCCATCCTGATTATACTATAGTATGAAATAAAGTTTCAACTGGTTCAATCACTTCCAGTGTGAGCCTGTCACAGTTTATATGTATGGAAAAAAAACCCACAAAACCAAATACAAATAATGTGGAAATATGGCTACTTTTTAGCTTCCAGAGTGCTTTTAGCTCAGTGAGGTCTGGGTGGTCCATGAAAATGAGATGACTGGACAGGTATTAAAATGAATTGCATGAGCTTCTGCTATGGAGTCAGCATGTCCCGAGGAGAGGGGAGAATTGGATGGGCTGATGGAAAGGGCAGCAGCCAAGGGTTTGTGGCACAGCATGGAGTTCCAGAAATCTTGTAGGCCATAAATGAAGTGAATATTTCACGTTTGAAGGCATTCCTTTTTCTTGGAGAAGATCAGTCATTTTATCTGGATCTAGTGGCCATGTGCAAGCAGCAAGACACTGAAACAGTGGAGGGTGAGGGAGATTTTAGATGGAGACTTTGTGGCTTTGATTGATTTTTGCTGTCTCCCAGAAAAGAATGAGTCTGTGGCTCCTCTCTCAAAAACTAGATCCTCTGGTGCATTGAAGATATGAGAAACATTACCAAAATCTGTTATCCAGCAATGCAAAACACTCTTGACCACACACTTCTGCTGCCTAGCAGGGATTTAAGAACTCTGTGGGAATGCAGTATCCTGTATCAGAGAGGAACACTTGGAATCCAGGAGAAAATCTGAGAAGCTTATTGTGAGAAGAGCTGGAATGTGTTACCCTGCATCCCAGATCTGACTTCACTACATCTTAATCAGTCTCATCAGAAACTAATAGGAAAAAAGACAGGTTTAGGTTTCAATGGTTGTAGTGCAAAATATCTTCAGATATTGAATTTAAGCTTGCAGACAACAAGAATGCATATTTAAGTCCGAATGGGATTTAGATAACTTGGAGTGCTCAGCTAAAAGAAAAGAAACACAGTTTCAAGCCCTTACTCCATCCCAGGCATGCTGGGGTACATCTTGATCACCCACAGGGCTGGGATTAATAGTTCAGGCCCAGCATTCTATTAGCACCACTGCACAGCTTCTGTCCTAGAGCTGGCTTTCATCCACTTGACTGGGAACACACAGAAAATGCTTGCCTGGACCCTTGATGTGGACACGATGCACTCAGCAGGGGCAGGATTTGCCCTCCCTGATCATAGCCAGTGAAAAGCAGGACACTGTCCCTGCTCAGTCACGTCCCTGCTCTGCAGGGAGGGAGATGCCTCAACACAAGGACCCTCCTGACATCCTCCTGAGGGCAGGGCTGGGGCAGCACCTCTTCAGCTGGTGCCCAACAGCTGTGAAGACACCATGGAAAGTGGAAGATGGAGAGCTACTCAGGTATCCTACAAATGAGGCCAGGGAGGCACATTATTTTCAGCCCCAGATGGATGTCTTGGGTGAGAAGTCATTATTCAACATTCTGCACCCACTCTGCTCCAACCAGTTACCATTTATTTCCTTGACTCTTGTTTCCAGGCCAGGTTCAGCTTCGTGTGGTTTCTTGGATCTTCTCAGCTCGTTTTGAAGTAAACAAAGGATCAGACTTTCCCGTAATCCCCACACACCACTGGCATCTTTCTGTGTCTCTGCTACCCAGCAGAACAAACACAAAGCCTGCATCTCCATGTGCCCTCTGCACAAAGTCCCTTCAAGTCTAAAATGGAAATGTTGGCAGGAAAATTTGGGAAAGTTGGGTACTTGCCTGTGCCCTACCTGGCTTGCAGATAAAAGAATCAGGTTGCCAAGTCTGCTGCTCTTTTAAGCCTGACAAATCCACACACTGGGCATTTGACTAGACATGAAAAGTTGAGGGAATATCATTTCTAGAGCTACAAAGCTTTGCTTCTTGTATTGCTTCTCAAATGAATTCAGGCAATCTTATAAAACTCCAGGCTCTTTTATTTCTCTCTGTCATTGTGCTGTTCCCTAAATCACAGATTCCTATTACCCTTTTCTTTGCCATTACACTTCCCTCATTTTTTTCACTTGTTTTATTTCCTGTGTCCATGTGTCTCTGTGTGTGCTCTAAAAGGAGCAGTTGCTCACACAAACACAGTCTGGCTTTATCCTGTCTGCAGCAGAAAGATCCCCACTCTCTGGACACAAGAACAAAACTCTCAGTGCTTTCTGCATCACTCCTGGCTGCCAATCCCACACAGGTGCAAAAAATCCCCTCAGCATCCCACTTCCTCCAGCAGCAGATGCTCTGGGGATCCTTTTAGTGAGAATGGCCACAGCATATTTAGCAAATAGTGCCTGAGCTTCCTGAGCACCCAAGAAGACAAATCAGGTAGGTCAGGTTAGGCCTGATCAGTCCCATTTTCCACCCCAGGCAGCAGAAATTCAAGTCCTTCTCCTCCAAGGAGCCCACAGAGCTTTCCAGTATTCTGGAGGCAGAGGGAAAAAGGATATGACAGCCCTTAGGATCACTTGCAGCTTTCCCAGCATTACAAGTCCTTGTGTTAGCTGGTCCTGCTCTAAAGATATTTTTCATATAAATTCAGTTTTTGCATGTTATTTGCTAATTGCCGTTGGTATTTAATTATGGCAAAGTTTAAATTACACAGGCAGCCACTAATCCACGTTATTCAAAGACATTTCCAAAATTCTACTCCAAACATTCTTTGCGGTGCTTAACAAACAGAGGCAGTTCTCAGTTGGCCCAAAAGTCACATTGCAAATATTTTCACAAAAGCAAGGATGAGCAAAAGGATCCTCCAGCCAATTCAGTTCATTACACAGACTTCCACCCATGTTTAATCTGGAGAGATCCATTTGTTTTCCTGAACTCCCTTCCCAACCCTAAATGAAATTAGGACCAAGCCTACTTGGACCATCATGGACTCAAGAAAAATATGCTTTAAATTAATTTTTAGGTCTTCTTAGCTTCCCCACTACTGAGACAGAAGTACTGTTCTCTCCCTGCTCAGATGCTCTTCAAAGCTCTACTTGGTAGAGTGTTACCAGAAGCTGCTCCTTCACTAGGAGGCCCTGTTTTGAGAAACAGATATTTGAGTTCCTGCTTTTACAAAGATCATATCATTTGTCCTCCTTCACCTGTCCTGAAAAGAAATACTTTCTTCAGAGTTGCCTTAGCATTTACAACTATGAGACATGCAAACAGCAGTGAATGGGGAATTCAAGCTGCTGTGTGCTCATCTGAATACATTCCCATTAATGACAGCACAAATATTGCCAAGGGTGAGGTAATGGTAGAGCAAAGCTATGAAGAGTCAGACCCCTCACAGCACACAGCAGGATAACCTGATGGGACTCTAAGAAGAGCAAAGAGGAAAGCAACTCAAAAATCTAGATAATCTGTCTCAAGAACACACTGGGAAGAAAATGGGGCAAGCTGTTAGCTTCAAGGGTCCTGTCTCTACAAAACTGGAAGACCTAAATTTGCTAATGCTGAAAGCCAGAATATAAAATATCCACCAAGCAGTTAACAGAAATTCTCAAATGGAAACAAACGTGTGAGTCACTTGTCTATCACTACTTAGGTGATAGACAGAGCAAGATGTTTAGAGATGCTTTCTGGTGTTGTTGGGCACAGGAAAAGCTTGTCCATAAGCTGTGGACACATAAGCTTCTCCAGATCCAGTGCTGCTGATAGATGCCACAGCTTCCAGCCTGCCCCTACCTTGAAATTGGTGTTTTCTGCTCCCCACCTCTGCCTGCTGAGCCTCCTGTAGAAATGGTCCCAGGCCAACTCATCAGCAACATGCTGAATCAAGCTTAAGCTGTTTAAATACTAAGTCTTTGATAAGATGGCAAGGTAAGGAAAGCTCCTGGAAGAGATGAAGGAAAATAAGGTCTGTATGACTCGCAGAATGACGTCAAGCCTGGGCTGTTGTCCAAAGTCCTAGAGGAAAGCAAGAGTGTGCATAAGCTGGCTCATTGATCTTCAGACTTACATACATTTTTGCCAGAAATGGTTTTTGTTGAAAGAAAAGAAGGGGGCAAGCCCTAGCCTGTGGATCACAAGCACGTCAGCGTGTCCAACAGTGTGGGGTATTCACAAATGGGTGGTTATAGCCAAAGCAGCAAACCCCAAGCTCCAGCTTTCAATCCCCCTGAATCTTTTTGGCAAGTAAATCACCTTGGTTCAGGCTTCTATGTAGGGAAAAAAAGTAGTTTTGTGAGATTCACTTAGACTCTCTAATTTTCTCCTCCTATATATTTGCACTCGATGTTTATCCCCTTGAAAAATCCTTGTTGTGTTGTCTAGAGAAATCACTTTAAGGTTACAAGAGGCACACAGTACACTCAGAGTAAAGATTTTCTCATTCTTTCAGGTTCTTGTTTATGCAGGTTTCATCTGAGCTATCTGCTGGTTGTCACAGCTTTAAAGTAAAATGCATCACACAGAAAATCCTTACTGCAGGCATCCAGGACTCTGCCTGACACTGGTAAAGCTATTGTGACCCCCCAAACTTCCTGCAAAACCAGACTCAGTTGATGTGCTGGCACACTGGAGCTTGATGGCTGTTTAATAGCTCTACCACCTTTGGGGATGCATTCATAAATTGCAAACAGAAAGACAGGGGTTTTTTTTTCCCCTTACTTGTTTTCATGTCTTCTAATTTTGGTGACACTAATGGGTTGCCCAGAGCTAGGATGGCCTGAAGGAACTGCTGTGAGTGTCTTCCCCATCAGAACCAGTATTCTCTGCTCTGCAACCCAGGTGGGTGCTTGCTGTATTTCAGGGTGAGCTTTTTGCACCAGCAGATCCCCATTTTCCTACCTCCTTGGTCAGGAGGTTATGTACTGGATTGTATCCTGCTTCCCTAACACTGGATGTTGTGCAGTGTTGAAGGAATTTATCCCATATCTAATGTTCAGATTTTATTCTTTGAATCCATGTTACTTCCTATTCTAGTTAGTTTTAATGTTTCAGATTTCTTTGGGAGAAAGAGAAGAAAGATCCCTACCTTTAGTAACTTTTTTTTTGGAAAGTATTAGTACAGAAAATAATTATTTTCTACCCATGGATTCTTTAACTTACTTATTTGCTTACTTATTTACTTATTAACTTACTTACTTTTAGAACTAAAATATGGTAGTGTTCACCCAAGTTAAAAGTTCACAGCTTGAGTATCACTAAAATTAGTAAACTCCCTGAGAAATCAGAGAATCATCCACCCTGTATTTAATCAAATCCACTTATTCTGCTAACACTTTGCAGATTCTTATTGTAACTGGTATTAATTTTTCTGCATTTGTGACCATCTAACTCCAACCAAGATTCTACACATTTCCATGCAGCCTGAAAAGAAATAAGTGAACAGCTGACTTAGTAAATGGACCTTGCTGCTTTTAAACCCCTCATAAAATCAAATATTATCTTAAGAAATCCTAATCAAATTAATCTTCAACTCCATCTTCCCTCTCTTCACCCTATGACTTCACCCTGAGCTTGCCTGAATATGACCTGAATCTCATTTACTTCCCATTAGAAAAAATGAAGTGAACTTCTAAAAAAAATAACCTTTCAATTACCTTTTAAACTCCTAAAAGAGGACTCGTTTTGACCATGACATCATTCACTGATGATTTTAGCACATGGGCCACATTCCCTGCTTGACCTAATTTATCTGAGCTAACAGAGATAAGTAGGCAGTGAAATATGAAAAGTCCTTTGTAGCCATTGGTGAATTTTAATTATTTTTCATACGTATCTCTAGATAGATAAGTATGAAGATAGGTAGCCCACACCTTATAAAGAACAGAAACATTATGTCAGGTGGGTGTGCAGCCAGATCCCTCCACATCCAGGCTGGAGGAGAGCTGGATACTGGGCTGTGGATAAGCTGAGATTCATGGGCAGTAACTTTGCTCAGACATCTAGAGAAATAAGCACTTCCAAAGAGCTCTCCAGCTCTCCTTTCTTGGACACCTATTTTCATATGTGAGGAATCACTCTCCAGAGAGCACCGTTTTTCTCCTCTCCTGATAAAGGAGGAGCTTAGATGACTGACACCTAAATTTTAAATATCTAAAGTCCATGAAGATTGATAGGGGAAGGGGATACCAGCTATGAGACTGAATAGATGGATATTTAAGAAGCTGCACAATGCCCAGAGGGCAGAAGGTGCCTAAGCAGCACAGTTTAAGCAGAATCTTGTTCAACCCCCATCTATATGTTGTGTGAATGTGTAAACTTAATCTGTTTGGTGGGATTATACTGTTGTTGAGGTTTGGGGGTTTTTTCCAAAAAAGTCTCTTCAGATGACTTATCTTTTAGAGCCTCGTGGTACAGTTTGAAAAATTGTCTCTACATCTTCCTGAATTTGCCAGCCAGGTGCTGGTAGGAAAACCTGGCCCCAGTCCAGCCACCACAACTCACTGGATGTTATGCTAGAACAACACATTAGCATCATTCAAATCTAGAAATAATACAGCACTTTGTCCTTCCAGATGGCTTCTTTGCTAAGTCATTAAAAAACTATCAGCCTCACAACTGTCTTCTAGGCCTTCACAGCTGAGAGGAGTTTAGACATAAACTCCAATTGTGGTAGAATTAAAACCACCCTGTGGTTTTTAAATAAGGCTCCTTCCATTTCCTCCTTCCCCCCTTGCTTCTCCAACCTTTTTCTCCTTAACCAGCTCAACTCTTTTCCAGCACAGAACCTCCCCATCACCTCCACCATGTCCTGCTCTGCAGGAGCCACTCGTGTGCTCCTCCTGTGACAGATCAGGGTATTTAGGAGACACTCAGCACACAACATATGTGATTATCCCAGGTAACAGCCAACCTGCTGCTCCAAAATGCTCCCCTCCTCTCACACAGGTTGCTGCCCCAGCTGGCCCTGCTGCTTTAAGGCTTTAACACCCCCAGAGGAACTCCTTGTTTTGTTATTCTACATGGATCTGCTTACTCATTTTCCATTCCTGCAAGATAGGTTTTAATGGACTCGATCCAGTACCAGGAAGGCCTCATCAGAGACATAATTAATGGATGCTCAGCATAGGAAAACTTTGACTTAGAAAATGTCATCTATCAAGTGCACAGGACCAATTAGGGTAGCCAGGTTTTCAGCAGAAGTAGCTTTAACATCATCAGGATTTCCTACTGAATGTACTGTTTGGAAAAGGTGAGTGGAATTGGGGGTGATGGCAGGGAGGGGGGAATTTGTTTTTCCATGGTGGAAAGTAATCTGCCACTCTTGGGAATGCTTTACCAACACCAACTGCAAAAACATCCATGTTGCCAGTTTACATTAGGGATAATATTGTGACTGCATTAAAACTGGAAGAAACCACTCCATCAGTCAAAGGAGGATTTCAGGGGATCTGACCTTGAGTAATGTTCTGGCTTAGCAAAAACTGTGGATTTGATCATTAATAATATTTTGCATGATCCTTTTTTTTTTATTATTCAAAGCAGACTTTGTCAGCCAAAGGAGTCAAATCCTCTCTCATGTTCCATTTTTCTCCATTTTCGTGTGAGCAAGAGAAATCTCTATGAAAATATCCTCTGTTTGCCAGGACTGAAAAGATAACATTCCTAAGAGTGGGACTGGATTCACCTAAGGTCTCTTCAAGTTCTAAGATGGTCAAATTTGCAGTCTCAGCAGCTTGGACAGCAAATCATGGCTAAGAAAGAGGGGAATTTTCCTCTCTTGGAAATGCCTCCTGCATTTGGCTGTGAAAGTTTATCATAGTGAATACTTCCCATGGATACAGCACAACCAGTGTCAGCCAGGTGAGTTGTATCTGGGTTGCTGGGAAGGCCCTTGAGCAGCAAGGAGCTGTTACAACACTTCATCATTTTGCAGCTTTCTTGGCATATTCCATCAGCTTTGATGCTGGAAATGATGGTATATGTGTTCTGGGAACAGGGAACCTGGGTGACTGAAGCCAACTCCTGTGGCATTCCAAGGGATGCTTCCCCAATCTTGGAGTAGAGCTGGGTTCTTGCTGCACTGGAGCAGAGGGAAGTTCATGCACAAGCACATCTGCAAGCAGTTTATTTTTTTTCTCACTGCCAGTTGGCATTGCTCTCATTAGATCCCCTGCAAAGGTTTTGCTCTTTGTTACCTGAACAGCTACAGACTTTTTTTGTCCAGAAAAACCCATTAATAAAGGTTGGATCTCCTCTACCCCATGGGAGCTCCACCTGAGCCATTCTGCCTCCAGCCAGAGACACTCCTGAACAACAAATGCCCATCTTGCTTCTGCTGATCTGCTTCACCACTGCAGCACCAAAGTCCAGCTCAGCAGGGTAAGTGATCAGTCCAGATCCAATGACAGATTAGGCACTGTGGGAGTTGGGTTCCTCTATTATTCATGCCATTCTGCTACAGCCAGATTTATGTGTCAGGAAAAACATACAAACGGAATCCGATTTACTTGCAGAAGTTCCTGTTCTGTTTGATTTATGTTTGAGTAAATAAAGACATATGTCTTGTAGGTATTGGTTTCTGGCTCTCTTTCTCTTAATAGATCTATGTCTAATTTATCTGCTGCTTTCTCTGCTGAGCTTCTATTTGTAAGAGTTTGCAGGGGAGGCAGTGCTAGCTGAAGGGAATGCCTTTGACAATCTGAAGTTTAAGTTTTGGAATAGGTTGGACTTTTGGAACAGTTTTGCACTCCAATTTGCTGCACTTCCAGCAAAGTTTAGCTGCTTATCTTAAAAGAACTTTATGGGGACTCCTGAAACCCCACTGTGGTGGGAAAGGAAAAATCCCTGCTTGTTGTTTTCTAAGCCATGTGGCAAATTACTTACCAAACCAGGCCAAGGGGCTAGGAGTCCTGATGGGTCAAGTTCTGGGACTCAACAAATAGGCCAAAAGATCTGTTGTTACTAACTCATAATTAGCCAGCTAACCATATCCAAAGATATTTCAGAAATACTGAAACAGACTGCAATGTAAGAAGTGTTGCTCTATTTCAAAAAGTAAAAATTTTAAAAAAGAAATTCTGTAATTTTCTTTACAATTTTTTGTTGCTTTTAGATTATTTTTTTCCTCATGTTCTAGTTTTGTTCTTTTTATCCATTGGAAACAGTGCACAAAAGATAAACTATCAACTTAAACTGAAAAAAACCTGCCATTCCCTGGCAAAATTTCTCATCATTCCTTGTTTCCATATATTAAATAGTCCAGTCCAAGTCAAACTGAAATGGCATCACTGATTCCCAGTTAAAAAGAAGTAGTATTAGATAGTTGTTTGATAATGCAATGGTTGGGTTCTGCAAAAATGGTACAAAAAGAAATAAATGAACCCACATGTTGCTGAGAATTTCATCCAACCCAGTTCTGCACTCAGCATAACAGAAACCCTGCCCATTCAAGGCCAGGAAAAGCTCATCCATCATCCCAGATGCCCAATTGTCTGTGTCAGGCTCAGTATGGATGCTGAGCTCATGGCAGAAAGTCTGAGAGATGTATTGAGGAGGGAGGAGAAATATCTGAAGCTGAAAATAGATATTAAGGGCCCTGGAGTTTTTTTTTTAATTACCCAGACTCCTCCTTTCTGACATGAAACATCTGTAAGAGGATATTTCTCCAGGACACCAGGATGAATGTGCTTGGCATCCAGCAGTGTTTGATGCCTTTGTGTCCTACAGAAAGTCTGATGAGTTTTCTGATGAGTTTTATCTAATTACCTTTGATCTCCTCCACACCCATGTGCTTTACCAGCATCAGTGAGCACCCAGGTGGCTGGAGCAGCCTGCATGCCATGGTGCCCAGCCCCAGTAGCACCAACACTGCTGGAAAATCAACCCACTGGTGTGAAGGTTTATTTGGCCACTCTTACTGCCCACAGCTCCCTTTGCTGTTCACTTCTACCAAACAGCTTGAGAAAATATTTATCAGAGGAATGTGGTAACAGATTTATGGAATCCCCAAAGCCTGAGGTCAGCTTTTTAACATCAGGAGCCTCTGCACGTGAGGCAACACCTCAGAAATAAGAGGTAACCCGGGAGATCAGTGATGTTTCTGCTAATTAATAGGAAGTCTGTGACCAATAAAACTTCTGGAGAATAAAGGCTGGCAAGATCTTTTCCCTCTCGAACAAGCCCTGGAACTTACCTGAAAGATGTCCATAGTTTCCACACAGCTGTCAAGTTTATGAGCATTCTGTGGGATTTTGTTTAAATAGATTTTGGGCCCTTTTAATGTCGAGTTTTGTTTTGTTTTTTTTAATAGGATTGAAATTTATAATGGCACTTTTGTGTTAATCTGCCTTGCCATTTAGTTCAAATGCACGGAATGGAATGCCACTTCCAATAATAGCTCTGGGTGGAATGCAATTTCTTGAAGGACCTGCCAGGAGCATGGGGAGCATCAGCACTGGGACTCTTGAAGGGCAGAGTAACATGCTGGAGCCTCATAGACAGGGCATAAAAAGTAAATAATTCTCTTTCTGTAGAGACTTGAAATGATAAACTAAACAGTGGGCACTGTAGTCATGAGTGGCACTTTAGTGCTTTCTTTTTGCTTGCAGCATCATCTGTAGATTGCAACAATCCTTTTAAAGCAAACTGGCATTTTTATAGAGCTGTGACATCAAGAAATCTCATTGTCTCAGTGAAAGCACATGAGATCTAATTAAAATGAAGGGAAGACATTAGATTGTGTGATTTCTTGGGCAAGTTGTCCCCAAAGTCAATTTAAAATAAAAACCTACAGTTGAATGGGAAAGCTCTTTTGTGCACTCTGTGTTTGCAGCTGTCACTTAGAGGAAGTAATTGCATTTGCACTGATGCTTCTCTGCAAGCACACTTCTGTGATAAACCTGATGAATAGTGCTGTGCAGGATTACACAGCAATTCCCTTCAACTGCACCTGAGAAACTCATCAATCTCATGCCACAAATCAAATAAGAACAAGCAAGCAAGCAAAGGACTCCTGTCATCAAATGCTCTTCTGCTTTTGATGAGAAGCACAGACTTGGTTTAGGTTTCTTACCATAAGAATATTCTGTTGTTTGACAGACCAAATCAAACCTCTTTTCCTAAGTTTCTGCCTACCCCAGCTGTCACATCCCCACCTAGAGCATCTCCTCACTGCTCATCATTGGGTGAGCTGCAGAGCTGGTGGACTCCAGCCACAATTGCCCTTCAAGCTGTGTGCCAAGCCAAGAGCTGAGGTTTTGTGCTGCTTTTCCATCCTCTAAAGCCAGACCTTCTAGGCTGGATCCTCAGCTGGTGGGAAGCAATGTTTCCCAGCAGAGTTGTGCCAGAGAAGGATCTATCCTGTTTTTCACACAAGGTTAGATTTAATCTGTTCCAAGGTTTTGGCAGCTCTGTGCTCTTTTTTGCTAAAAAACCAGCCCAAGCTATATGGAAAGATTTCCCCAGAATGCAAAGCAGCTCAGAGACCATTATACTCCCATGCCTGGGTGTATTTCTCCTCTTCCAGCTCAACCTCCTCATTTTGTATCTGTTCTAAGAAATGAGATCCCTGAGCAGCTTCACACAGCAGAGATGATAAGAAGAATGAACATGTGTTTGAGACTCACCAGAAACAGCCACACTGACTCAAGTATCATGCCTGAGCACTTCACTAATTTCTCCCAGTTGCTCCATACCTTTCCCTCAGCAGAAACGAGGCAGTAAATGACTCTCAGAACTTTGCTCCTCAATTTCAATTGCAAACAGAAGTCCAGATCACCCTCTAAACTATTGACCAAAGGCAGAAATATTAATTACAGGTTAGGGTAACCTGCTAGCACTCAGCTCAGGGGCTGCTGTTGTATATCAGTGGATCAAAAAATGACACTGGAGAGAAGAGGCTGATGTAACCTTGGGTGTTCCACACCAAGGCTTTAACCTGGGCTTTGGCTGCACCTGGCAGGAGGGGAAAGATGCAAAGCAAGTGGAAGTGATTACAGTAACTGCAGAGGAACCCAAATCTGCAGCCCAGGAGTCAGGGCAATGGGTCCCACATGGTGCAATTGGTATCATATGTCTGCATTGCTGCTGAAAAAAAATCACAGTGGATCTTTCCCTGCAAGACTGATGAGAAAGCAAAACACAATGACTTAGTTCAGTACTTTTTGACATCTTGAGAGAGATGAATAAAACAAAGAGGAGGGAGGGCAGGTATTACTCAGAAACTTGGCTGTGGGAAAGAGAGAAGAAAATACTATAACTTAGTTTTATGTGTTTGCATTTGGGCAATGATTGCTATCAATTCTGCTGATAGTTTTGCATTGGCCATTTCCTCTGCGTGCTCCAATAATCTGACAAATTAGACATCTAGCAAAAAAACCATCAGCCAAACAGATCTTGAATCTTCAGGAGCATTAATCTCTCTCACACTGCTGCTGGAGAGCAGGATTTTGTGCCTGTCCACCTGCTAACCATCCCTTCTCAACCTTGATGGAAAGAATGCTACAACATGCTCAATAGGTTTGGGGTTGGCAACTGTGGCTGAGGAGACATCTCAGAGCCCCTTCTGGTGGCAAAACCATAAGTGGTCAGCAGTCAGAACTCCTTACATAGAGAGCTGATCCCCACTGCCTTTCACCATGGGCTTAGCATGGAGGAATTCCATTGCCAAAGTAGATTTGGCTCATATCTATTGACTGCTTTACAGGACAGAAACTAACCCCAAATTATTACAAGAGTTCTGAGAAGTTCTTGTGGACTTTGGGGTGTTTCTCCTCTCAGCAGCCTCTCACTTATTAACTTATAGCTCCTTGAGAGGAAGATGGACCTCTTCCTGGTGGACTTCACCCCACGGTTGTGGCTCCAAGGTGGGGATGTGCTGATGGTACTGAAACACTGCTCTCTTTTTCTCATCTGTAAGAAGTACAGGGCCACTTCTTGCAGGGCAAGCTGGAGTGCCATGATATCAGCATCTAATAAATATGGAATCATCGGATACTGTGTGCATTTCAAATGATGACCTTGCTTGTGGCCTCTCTATATTGCCACCAGCACACTGGCAAGGGCCTGTGTTCTGTCCTCTGGGGAGGGGTGGAAGGAAACGTTTCACTCAGCTACTTTCTATCATCTGCAATGCCAGAAGGGAAGCAAGAGAAATATAAGGAAGTTGCAATGATAATACCAAAATAATCTGCTGTTTTTCCCACATGTTATAGTAATTATACCCTTCTCCTTCCATCCCCAGATGTTCCCTGTTTGAAGAGAGATTCATGGTTGCATAATGAATCAGGAGGGAGATGCAGAGAAAGGATGTGAGCTGTGAGGATGATGTAAGAAAAAAAGTAAAAAAAAAAAAAAAAAAAGGAGGGGGAAAAGGAAAAGAGAAGAGATTGTTGAACTCTTTTGGAAGGGAAGGAGGAAGCCTCAGTGAAGGGCTCTTGAAATGGCACATCACTCAGATGAGAAGATGGAGAGGAAGAAAATCAATAGCATGTGAAGCCAGCCAGGAGAGAGGCAAGCAGCAGAGCAACAAATCAAAGAGCTGTTAAAAATCAAGATCTGCAATGAAGGAATTTTCAGACAGTCTTTGACAAAAAATCCAGGGCAAAACACAGCTTGCAGCTGGAGTGCCAGGAGGCATGGAGCTTGGTAGCTGTTATTAGGAGAATTAGGAAAAAATAGGGAGTGTGATCCAGTAAATCAAAATGAACAGGCAAATCTGGCTGGGATACCTTTCTACATGCACAATTTATGAGTTAGAAGAAGGTAGACATTTGGCTACATCTCATGAACGTTTCATTTCCTCAAAATTCTCCTAAACTTTAATTTTAGGGGAAAATATTGGCAAACGTTTGAGGGGAGGGAATCTATTCAACATTTTCCTCTATACTTCCAGCAAAGTGATTGAACTATTTTTGAATGAGAGGAAAGTGAACACGAAGGCTTGGCCCACGAGGAGAAAACCAAAACCCTCACCTCAGTTTTATGAGCAGCTCTGATGATCCCATATATCTCTGCTGGTAAAAGCTGGGCTTTGACTAGAAAATAGCTTTTACCAGTAACAGGTGTCCTTGATTATTTCAGCATGATTTTCAACACTTCTTATCCACGTTTCAACGTGTGGAAAGTTCAGTCTTAGACTCATCAGGAGGTCCTGAGCTCTGGTGTTGGGTAATGAGCAGCTCGGAGGAAGGGCTTTTGTGTTCCATGGAAAACAAGATCCAGGACTGAACCCAAGAGATGCCAAAGGGCAAGGTGCAAGAGGAATCATTTTGCCCAGCTTGTGGTTGGAGCTGCTCCCCAGAGAAGCACCTGCTTCTCCAGGGTGCCTCAAGAGCTGTTCCCATGGCAGAGCTGGAGGTCCCTGCCCCCTGGCCACACACAGTCCCCAGCTGAGAGGATGCCAAGAGCATGCAGTGGGTGGGCAAAGGAGCAGCTGGCTGCAGAAACCAGACCTGGAGGAACAAAAAGGGATTTGGCTCAGGGTAACCAAAGAGCTGCATGGCCAGAGCTGGTCTGGTGACACTCCTTTGTTCCTTCTTAAAATGGAAATTCTGGGCCCTTTGCCTCATAGGGTTCAATGAAGGAGGAAAAGCTGCAGGAGAAGGGTGAGAGGCTGGTGAGGAAGAGTGGGAACTGGAGAAAGGAGGAGCACTGAGAAAACATGGGAGATATTTAAGAGATTATTATTCAGTTTGGGGTTGTTGGTTTTTTGGGTTTTTTTTGGTTTGGGTTGGTTTTGAATCGTTGGTAGATTGTATCAACACAGCCTGAAACCAGGCTCTTGTGCTGGAATTCTGCAGAAACCAAAGCTGACACTGCTAAATGTCACTGTGCTCTTGAAACGTTCTGTAGGGGTCTGACTCAGTGCTCACTGCTGTGGCAAGGAAGTAAGAAATATGGGATGATAGCATTTCACTTTCTGGGAAGGCTACAGAACAACAGGGAGCAAAGGTATTACTGGAATAACAAAAAGAAAGTAAGAAAGTAAGAAAGAAAGTAAGAGAGAAAGAAAGTAAGAGAGAAAGAAAGTAAGAGAGAAAGAAAGAAAGTAAGAGAGAAAGAAAGTAAGAGAGAAAGAAAGAAAGTAAGAAAGAAAGTAAGAGAGAAAGAAAGAAAGTAAGAAAGAAAGAGAGAAAGAGAGAAAGAGAGAAAGAAAGAAAGAAAGAAAGAAAGAAAGAAAGAAAGAAAGAAAGAAAGAAAGAAAGAAAGAAAGAAAGAAAGAAAGAAAGAAAGAAAGAAAGAAAGAAAGAAAGAAAGAAAGAAAGAAAGAAAGAAAGAAAGAAAGAAAGAAAGAAAGAAAGAAAGAAAGAAAGGAAAGGAAAGGAAAGAAAGAAAGAAAGAAAGAAAGAAAGAAAGAAAGAAAGAAAGAAAGAAAGAAAGAAAGAAAGAAAGAAAGAAAGAAAGAAAGAAAGAAAGAAAGAAAGAAAGAAAGAAAGAAGCCCAATTATTTTTAACATGATAGAGTATCTGTTAACAAATTAGTATTCTCTTATCTGTTTCAGTGCTGCCTGCCTTCTAACAATGTCTTTCTTTAAGACTCTTAAGAAGATATGAATAAAAGGCAGGACAAGTGAGTTGGTTATTTGCATTTCTTCTATTTACAGTGACCAACATTATACTGCATGGGCTGTGCCACCTCCCCATGCTCCATCTCATCAGCTTTGCAAGGAGATAAATTCTGGCAAGATTCACCCAGCTCAAGTTTTCAGCCTCTTTCTACCTATGCTTCATTACAATACATTATACTGACCACAGAACAGCAAAGGAAACTGTGGAAGCAGGATCCAGGAAACAGTGTAACTAATATGTGAATAAAGAGAAAGCAGATGGGGAGGATGCTCTTCTGTAAACCATGGGAAGAAACTTGCTCCAAGGCCAGTTTTCCTTTTTGTCCTTTCTTGCTGACAAGCCAAGCAAGTTGTGGCCTCTCAGAATAAATTAATCCAGTGGCTTTGATGCAAATGTGATCAGAATTTCCTTTTATAGATGAGGTCAAGAGTTCTATTTTCACTGAACAGACGTGGTCACTTCTTTTAACTCAGAAAAGAAGCCTACTAGAAAGTGATCACCTCTTTAGAAATTTCTAAGTGAAAATTTGGTGCAACTGACATGAAAATCATTGTCTCAGCTTTAAAAGATTTGCAAGTCTGCATAACAAAAGTATTTCAGAGTTATACTTCTGCCAAACTAATCCACATTAAATTATATCATATTTAAATATATCTATATATACATTTATTGCTATCCAGCACCACATCATACACATGACATTTAGATTTACATCTCCTTTAGGTGTATCTCAGTACTGTGCACACCGTGCACCCCAAATAAAGCAGTGCACACCTCCCAAAGAATTGAAGTCAGCTATATTTTTTACAACCTTTTCAAAGAACTGTGGTTTAAAACTTAATCCATGGTATTGGAATGAATTACTATGGTTACAGTTATTTTACCTTTGCTATCTTTTGGATTTTCTCCTGTTGAACAACTTCTGGAAGAATTGCTTCTTCCAGTGGATGTCAAATACTGCCCAAAAAAGAATTCCAGGGAATACAGATGTACTGCACAGCTCAGGAGTGGCAGTTAGAGAGGCAGATCAAAAAGAATTTAATAAACCAAGTTTTCAACTCACAGCATGGGGTCAGCAAAATCAAACTTCGGAGCTGATGAAACTATGGCAAATTTCAGACTTTCTGACAAAAACATGGAACAAATTCTAATACACACAAAAAAAAATAAAACAAAAATTAAAAGAAAAGCCTCTGTAACTGTCTTTAGCAATTTTACTCTAACTAGGCTAGTTCAAATTTCTCCCCAGTACTATCCAACTGCTCTCTGCACTGGATTATGTCCCATTACTGAGCTGGATGCCTTGCTCAGCAAATTGCTGGGCCCCAGACCAAAAAGGGGGAAAGTCATGAAAAGAACAGGGGTTGGAAAGGTAAGGAAAGTAAGACCTAAAGCTCTCAAGTGCTGAGTGTGAATGAACTTAATTGTATTCTTCAAAATCCTTGTTTGAAAACCTATGATAAGGCAAAACCAGCCCAGATTACCAGCTGAGCTGATAATAGCCAACCACCTGCTTGCTTCATGCTGAAGGCAGCACTGGACAAGGTCTGACCACATCTGGTTTTATTCAGCTGTGGTGCAGGGTTTGACATCCTATGGGGACTGACAGTCCATCCGGCCCATCCGCCCTTCCAGATAGATAGGGAGCTACTGAGCTGCTTTGGAACAGGTTTTACCTGGCTTTGCTGATTAGTTTGGTCAAATTTCAAATTAGAAACAATCAGTCACATCAAATACAATGACATGAAGTTGAAAAATAGCTGAAATGTATTTACGTGAAAAGAATATATATCAAAAAGAATGAGGTTGTAAAACCAGCTTTCCGTATCTGATTTTTAGTCAGCTGAAACTGTCCTAAGGGATCAACTGCTTTTATTAATCTTTTCTATCCACAAGAAACACTCTGGAGCTGTAATGTGCTACAGGATGTACCTTGAGTTACAAAGCTATTAGGGAAATAAGTTGTTTTAGAGTGATACTCCAATAAAATCACAGAGAATGTTCCTCAGGGTTCAGTGTGCAGTAAGAGAAAATCTAAGAAGAATTTAAGTTCTTGTCAGATTAAAATCTTGGTGTCAATGTGATGAGCAGCATGCCTTCAGGCAAGCATGAGGCTGTCTGGTTATCTGTCCTTCATCTTGTTCCTCAAGACAGTCTAAGGAATGAAGGCGTTGTATGATAGTTTCTGGCTCATTTTGATCACTTCTCATTATCCTTTTTCTGTCTCAAACCACAGCAAGAAATGAACCTGAATGTTGGCAAGACATCTAATTCCCTATTCTTCCCTTAAACCCAAGCAAAATATGCATATTCCTTTGTTCCCCATGATAGTCTTCTGAACATTTGATGTAGTTTTCTTTTCCTATTTGTAGAGCTACTCAAGGATATTGGTTCTTCCATTTAACCACAGGGGCCCTGGAACAATCTTTAATGCATTTCGGATGTGGTCGTATTTTAGGATGTTTTAGAGTATAAAATCACACTTGAGGGCTATTTAAGTCCTTGAAAAAGTGCAATGGACCCAGCTGTATGGCCTGCCAATCTCCTGACTGCCCCTCCTGCTGGCCCTGGGAGACATCTGTGTTAGGGAAGGGGTAAGAGGATTATTCTGCTGACTGTGAGTTCACCTGTTTACCTAGGCTATTATTTATTGAAGATCAAATTGACTGAAAATCATTCCCAACAGGGAGCTGGCAAGAGATGACATTATGAGGAGACCAGAAACGGTGTTCTTTAGGTTCAGTTATCTGTGATTTAGGGTTCATTATGATCTCTTTAAAATTCTGAAAGCTAGCCAAAAAAAGTATAATTAAAGGCAGGCTGTGCCTTACATTAAACAATTTTTACAACAAATGGGAATAGAGTAGAGACACTGTTCTGTTGGGCTAAACCTTTTCTTTAGTTTGATATCTATGGATTTATTTAATGTCTTTGAACTTGTTTTTGCCAGCTTGAGTGCATGGAGGGGGAGCATTATTTGTGATGGGTGAAATATTCCTACAGATAACTTCTGTGCAGTTCCTCAGATGGTCAATGCTCTTCATTTGCCCTTCAGCTGAAAGAGCAAGACCAGTTTATTGATGAGTAAAAGTGCTCCAAAATCTTGGTGTCTGCACTAGTCATACAGGGAAAGGGAGACTCCCAGGTCTGAACCTTAGGCTGGAAATACTTCAGATTGAATGGGGCCAATATCTTGGTTATTCTGATTCCAGTTGACTATTAAGGCAGTTGCAAGCAAGACACTTTAAACTGCTTTTTCTTGTTTGTACGGATGTCTTACAGCTATTTATTAGCAAAAGGAACAGATTTAATACTGTAAGACAAATGTGTAGAGCTTCTAGCTCCATTTCCAACTATTTCAGAGTTGATGTGGGTAATAAATCTTTTTTGACCATGGTTTTCTGCTCTGGGAGGGAACCAGCTCAGGAAAAAGCAGAGATTTCAGCAAAGGGCCCTCTTATGTTAAGCAAAACCTGTTAGTTTTATGGGGTAGTTTGGTGCAGGCAAACCTGCCATCTAACAGGGTACTCATCTATTTTCCTCCTACTTTTGCTTTGTTTTATTTTAGCAGAGCATTTCTTCCCTGCTGTTTATCCTCTCGGACAAACACAGGAAAAAGCCCACTTGCACCCCTCGACCTTTCTCCTCAACAACTGACAATTACCTTCCTCAGCCTAAAGGCATTGCTTTTTTTGGGAGTGCCTTATTTAGAACACATGATCAGCATTCAGTGCTTTCCAGTAGCCTCCAAGCCCCACTGAGTATTTATTTACATTGTATAAAATTAGAGGAAATGAAGGGGTATGTGTTTGAACTAAAAGCAACAACCTAATTCTGCTTGTTATAAACTCCCCTAATGGAAGGATTTCAGTCAATGTCAGCTTAGGGCATGGAGGGGAAGGAATGCTACTCCTGGGCATTTCCAGCATAATGGGTCATGATGCCTGACAATAAAACACATTTAGCAACTTTCTAAACAAAAATCATTTTGTGGATTTGAAGAGCTTTTACTCTTCCATGCTCCAAACCCAGTTTGTGTTCTTGGCTTCCTGACTTACCAGAGGACATCCCACAGAGGTATCCTCTGGGACTAAATAAAACAAAGAATTTTGTACTGAACAAATACATTATCAGAAAAAAAAAAAAAAAAAAATTATTTTTATGTGGAGGAAGGAGGAAAGAGGGAAGATTCCATTGCAAGTGAAAAAGATGGATGCCCAGGAAAAGGACACTAAAACATAATGTACTAATTACAGATGATTAAATTAGATTAATTTAGTTTGCCTTGGTAGCTGCACACGTTCTCTGTCTTTCCTGAATTAAGAACTCATCATGTTTTTCCATCTCCACTCTGCTTGTCAAAGGTAAATGCAAACGAAATAACCACAAAAGGAAGTCGATTAGATCCAGGTTTGTGTTGTGGAAAAGAATCAAAAAATTAGTTACAGCATAATACTGTAAAAAAGTTTTTTCTAGAGCTAATAAATTCAGAGTCCAAGATGGATCTTAGTAGGAAACCTGGAAAGGAAAACCATGGAAGAAATTCCAGACATCCATAGCAGCATTAATGGTAATCTAGAACAGATTCCCAATTCTGATGCCAAAGTTATTTTAAAGAACATTTATAGCTCATTGTCATTGGTGCCAGCCCAAATTTGCCACTGCCAAATTTAGCACCAGTGTCAGTGCTTTACAGCATCTCTGGTTTGGACATGCCTATCAGCCACTTTTTAGGGATCCATAAGGAAGTGACTGTGCTTCCTGGAGCTACTGAATGTTTTACCAAAAACTTCTCAAATGTCTTTAGAGTCGTTTATTAGAAAACCATCCCTGCACTGCCCAGGTTCATTCTCTTTGGGATAAGCTGATCACCAATTTCTCTTCCAAACAACTCTGCTTTTAAGAATAATGCCTAAACACAATCAGAAAAAGTTTTCCAGAACACTTGATCAAATTACTGTTAAAATTATTCCGTTTAGTGTTGTGAACTCTTCTATGGGCTGGAAGGAAAATGAGGGGGAAGAAGGAACACTGAATTAAACATTGATGTCTAGGTCCTTGCCTTTGAGCTGGAGCATGCTGGGTTCAAATCAATATTTGTGAGGTTTTAATTATACAGAGAAAGCTTCAGCAGACATGACTGAGGAAGCCTGAACCTACCACCAGGTTTGTGTTCTGTATTTTTTTAAGACTGTCATAAGACCCCAGCATCACAGTCAGGGAGTTTGGAATGAAAGTGTTTTGGGCTTGGCATGCCAGTCCTTCTGAGTGGGATCCCCAACTCTGAACATAATTAGGTGCTACTTCTATCACTTCTGCAGCTTTTCCAATGAAACCAGTATAAGCTCACAGGAGAATGAAATGGAATATCCCCCAAGTCATTCAGTTGGACAGAAAGGTACCTGCAACTTCTCCAGATGAAGGCTGCTCAGCCATCTGCAATGGCTGCAATTTCCTCCCACACTAAATTACTGGAATTGGGGGAAGTTTCAAACCTTTACTCCAGCATCTACTGGGGTTCCCCTTGGCTGGCAGCATCCTGTTAGTGCCTTTGCTTGGCTCACTCTGGAGAGGCAAAAGGAAGAGCTCAGACCTCACCCAGGTCGCCTGAGTTCAGCCACAAACAGTGACACATCTTCTGTAGATGTCTGAGTCTTGATTCCCAAACCCACAGATATTTCCATGGCATCTTTTCATGCATGCAGGCTGTAAGAAACTACTCTAAGAACTGAAAGAGTGTAGGTGCCATTTAGTGCTAACAGCACTTAATATACAGAGATACAAATATATATATACATATCTAAGAAATAACTGAGAATTTGGATGCTCACACTTGCAGATATCCACCTGGAATTCCCTTTAGAATATCTTTTCAAGGGCAGATGCTCAGAATGTTCTGAAAGTGAGACTTCTCTAGCAACATTTAAATATTTCTAAGATCATAACTTGCCTCTCTCTTTTTACACTGAAGAGCTTATGAAAGCCTCATGGCTTTATAAGCCCACTGGAAGTCTGGGCACTGAGTCTGCAGAAAAGAGTTTGAAATGTGATGGAAGGAGCAGGTGAAAATGTTAGAAACTAATATCAACTTACAGCAAAGAGGAAGAAAAAAAGTTGACTTGTCCACAGGCAGATAAGGAAAGAGCCTGGGCTTGGTTTCCTGGCATAACTTGAGAAAAAAGGGAGAGAAGTACCAAACCACAAATAATAAACAAGGATGGGGATTCTTAAAAGAACTTATTTATTTGTAAAACTCCTACGTTAGCAAAAAACGTGTTCTGCTAATGATTGGGAATTGAAACAGCTTTTTAAATAAAACAAATAAATATTCCTGTGCACCTTTAAGACTCTTCTGCCATGATTTATGGCAAACATATCAACAACATAAACCACTATTCAGTAGCTCAAGCAATAACTTGCATTCAAGGTCAAGTAAAATCTCAGTAAAAACAAACACTTTTTCAGCAGTCTTTCCAAAAGCAGAAGCTGAAAACAACAGATCATATGTTTAGAGAAAACATTGGAAAATTGTGAAAAAATGTCAACACAAATATTTGGCCTCCATAAGAAACCCTTCTCTGGCTTTTCCTAAAACGAAGCTTGCAAAACACCCCTTCTCCACGGGGATGTTTTGTAGGGCTGCAGTTTTCTTGGGTCTGATTCAGAAAACCCTCAGGAAGTGGCTGAAACCCGTGTGGTGATGTAACTGTCAAATTGACACAGGAATGATTCTGTTGATATTAGCCGGGCTAATCATTCCGCTAATTGGGCAGCCATTGGAGCCACAATGCAGAGCCAGCTCAGCTTTCACTTTAACTACTCAGGCAAATGAGGTTTGACTCAAATGTAATACTTTATATCAACACACTGGATGACTGTAAAAATAATACCACATGTGCTGGTGCCTCTTTTTAATAAGTGTCTTCCTCAATTTTCCCTGCTGGATGAGGCACTTTAACATTCACATAATTAAGGTTATTTAAGGGATATCAATTGAAAAATGCACCCACAGGAGGCTAAATATGAATGATAGAGCTACCAGTATAGCTCCCAGAAGTCACTCGCCATAATTTCATGCAGCACTTCTAGAATATGATCTTCCACTCATTGCACTGGAGAAGGATAGCCTGGCAATCTCTTGCTTTGCTCTTTCTGAAGTCATTTGCATCAATACAGAATGGATTTAAAACGCTACCTTTGTGGTTGAATAGCAATTGACACAGGAATCATATTGGATAAAAAAAGCAAAAGGCATAGAGAAAATAGATCTGCTGAGGTCTGATGGGGACAACCATTCAGAACCCCAAGACAAAAGCATCTTCAAAAGATGACAGAGATGAGGGGCAGGCTGATTGCAGCACAGTTTTGAAGGTACCTTGTACTTTTGTGCTCTGGCAAGGTTTCCCAGGATTTGTCCCTAAAAGGGAGCTGATTCTGCAGTCAGTGTAGGGGAAGGCACATTAAAGCATTAATTCAGTGATTAATCCCACTGAGGATGCTTCAGGCTCTGAGCCAATGCTTTGCCCCATGCTCACAGATGATGCAGAGCAGGGATCACAGGACCTCAGGCTTTCCAGCAGCTTCACCACTCCTTGGACAGCACTAATGCAGGCCAGGATACACACACCATGTGCACAACATAATCATCATGCTCACTGAAAGGCAGCAATTTTATTGCAATAGATATTTTCCATGTTTCTACTTCAGGGCTTTAATCTCAGCAAGGGTTCTGTTTACCGTGAAGCCTGTAAACGGTTTTAGGGGTTATTTGATAAAGAAGAAAAATCAAATGTGTGCTTTGGCCAAGATCAAAAAGGGCCTGTAAAAAATTCTACAAATCCAATGATAAAGAATTGCTCCCAGAGTGTATCAAGCTAATACCACGACCACATTCCACATTAAAGGCAGCCCAGAGCAATGCACTGAGCACTAGCAAAGCAGAACTGAGCTGCTCCTTTCAGTACCAGATTCAGGTCCTTCCACAACACACAAACCCAACTTTTTCACAGCTTTTATAGTTCTACCATTGCTTGAATCCATGTCCCCACCAACCCAATGCCCTCACAGGACCATGACAATGGCACGAAGCCACCCACCTCTTACTACAGTGTCATGTGCTATCTGAGGGTGCTGGCCAAGAATGGGAAGGATCTTCTGATTTGTCTTGATAAGGCAGAGGAAATTTCCAACTTATTAAAAAAAGATGACAGAAAAGAGTAGTCCACTACTCCTACACAGACACACTTCCATGAGAGGTAAACCTCAAGTATTTTGCAGATAAACTATTGCCCTTGCATCTGTGCTTCTCTACTATTTTGTTTTAAATTGTTTTCACTCTTCAGGCCCAGTTACATCTTAGGTCAAGCATTTCTTGGTTAGGAATAGATCATCTGAGTTTAACATGAGAAAATGTCTTAAGCTGGAGAAAAATCCTTCCTGCTATGTACCTGTCCAACTGCAGTTCCCTCTGCATTCAAGTTCTCCATTTCTCTGCAAAGTTGTCATAAAAATCATTATGTGCCCTGAACAGATGTGACCTTAAAATGCAGCTTCATAGAAGGAAAAAAAAAAAGAGGTGGGGAATATAAAATACCCTGTGGTGAAAATAACAGCAGGAAAACATTATAAAATCTGAGCCATAGCTGGCTGGCTTGCTCCTGATTATTGCTTTCTCTTTCAAGGACCCGTCCTTGAGAGTCCAGATATTTGAGGGTGATTTCATGAAGGCAATTTTAACACTCTGTTGTTCTAATGAAACAAAGCTGCCAGATAGACCTGTAATAACCTGGTGTTTGAAGAACATCCTCAGCTCATGGTTTAAAAAGGCTCAAAGGCTTCAAGGAAATATCATTCTTCATGATTTTCATTAAAGTGCTAACAGAGGACCCTGACTGCTCTTGGAGAGGTTTTTTTGGGTGGCTGATGTCAAAGGCTCTGCAAACTCCAAGCAAGAGCCAGCCCTGGGGTGATTTTAGTCAGAAAAGCAGCAGCAGCCTGGCCAGATCTGTGGCAGAGCTGGACATGGGAATCAGACAGACCCAACCCCAGCCTGGCAGTCAGGAAAAAAATCAGGACATGGAATACGATGGGGTTTTTGGCAAAGGGCTACAAATACCACGTAATGGTTAAAATATAAAACATATGAGTAGCAAGTTTAAATTGTAGATGGATTTGCAAATTGCAAGCATCTCTTCTACATTCACAGGGCATGGGTCACTTCTGTTTCTAGCCACCAAGGAAAGCTTGAATTTCACCTAAGCTGGGAAGTTTGATTCAAATGCTTTAGGTTGGATTAGGCTCAGAAATAATCTTTTGAATATGAGAGCAAGTTCTAAAACATGTCTGGTAATACTTGGATGCAGACACAGTTGTCCTAAATTGGAATATAGCTTAACTACAGTGTCAGAAACCAAGTGAGAAATCTGATGTGTCAGTTATACCATACCATGTTCAAGCTACAAACTGATCTCTATTCTTTTTAATAAGCTACAATTTTTTAATTTTTTTTTTTTCAGCATATGTGGTATTGTATCTATGTAATGTAGAAAAAGCCTTTGGTATTCTAAAGTCTTTTGAAAGAAAATCACATACAGTCAGTTAGGTAATGTGCTATACATTGCAGGGAGGAACAAACACATTGTTTTTCTAAACAGTAAGGGATGGCCTGAATTTTGGGATAAATCAGAAGCTAAAGTTTATCCCAGGCTGGTAACAGGTTTTCAGAGGTTTCTCCCAGACACTATTACAGTGTCTGGGAAGTCTGGTTTGCAAATGCCCTGGAAGGAGAAGCCATTTGCTCCAGGATTTTTTGTTCTGATTTTTCCTCTTCAGCTCCTTGAGAAATTAAATGCCAAAGAGCTGTGTACCAGGAGGGTTTGACACAGCTCTTCCCCACCTATCAAGTTTCAACTCCTACACAGATTTGACAATTCTTGTCTGGTGAGATACACAGATAGTGGATTGAATCCTGTCCTATTTTATCACCACTGTAGGAATCATTCCTGTTTGGTTGGTTGCCTTTTTCTTCCTCCTCCCCCCATCATTCCAACATTTATCATTATCCCACTTTCCCAATAACACTGCCAGTTCCATGATCAGATTTCTCTGGTTCTGATGATACTGGAATTAGAAGCTGCTCCTGCACTTGGAGATTTTGGTACTTTATTTTGCATGGATGGCACGATTCAGATGGAGACTGGAAGTAGGACTTTATCAAGGAGTTCTGCTGCACATGGCTTCAACAAACTTAAACTCTGGATAAACTATATCCCTAAGGGATTCACCAGGATCTGACAGGGCTCACAAACTGCTGCGTAGCCCCAGCTGGCTGATGTTAGAGCTCTGGTACATACTGATCATCACACAAAAGCTTCTGCAGGATCTGTTTCTCCCCTGAACCCTGCCTGTCTGCCTAGCACTTGCCTGCAGCTTTCCCTGTTTCAGCAAAATTGTTCATTCCTGGTCCCAGGTGAATCCTGCCTGAGGATTTGATGTGTCCCTGAGTCAGATGGGGTAACAGAGCCAGGAGCAGGGGACAGGGCTGCAGAGCAGTGGGGCACTTCCCAGCACCAGGCAGAAGCAGAGGGGGCTGTGTTGTTGTACCACAAGCACTGGGGGAATTCTGTTTTGTTTTGGGAAGAGATTGCTGAAACAGATGTTGAATGTGAGATGGTGTTTTGAAGCCTGCAGCAGGCAAGAATTATCCTCCAGGATTGAAAGTGACCTCCAGTGAGCAACAGGACCTTTAATCTGGAGCTTTGTGTGTTGCTGTCAGCTTCTGATCACTTTTTAAATCCCTTCCCTACCACTCAGCCCTCCCTTTCCTTGGAAAGCTCATCTTAAGAGCCTGGGGTGATGCTCCAAGGATCTCCCTCACTGCCTGCTTCTCTCTGGGACCTGCACAGATGCCAACCAGAAGCTTTCAGTAATTTTGAAATCATGAAGAAAAAAACCTAAATACTTACTAAAAAGAAACAACAACAAACTGGCCCTCTCTTAGCCTTGTATTTTGGTACTGAGCTTGCCAATTCCATGTTGTAATTTTTAAAGCCATGTACTCTAGGAAGGAGAAATCTTCCTGCACACACATGTCCCTGAAGGACTTAAACCTAAGGTCTGTACCTGAGTTGGTGATTTCAGTGCATATTCCATGCTCCAAATGGAATGCTTAATCACCTAGTCAGGGATTTTTGAAGGATCTGTACCCCCTTAAATTTAGCAGAACTATTCCAGCTTTACAGCCCAAATCTGACCACTGCACTTATGCCCATGCATTATCCTGGTGGGGACTTTATTCCTTCCTCTTCTCAGACCAGGCAACAAAGCAGAAGAGTGAGGGCAGGTAAAAAGTTTGACCATGCTACTGCTGCAGACCAGGATGCCACAACCTGATGAAACCTCTAGAGACAGCACCATGTCTGTGCAGGTATTAAAATGCCCCCAGGATGTTCTCACAGTTGAACCACTGATCAAATTATGGAGTAAGGATTTCCCAGACAGCAGCTGAAGTTTAGCAAAAAGCTTTCCTCTGTGTTTTATGAGCTGGAGCTCGAACTGAAAAGGCTTTTTGCTCAAGGGTGAGTTTCACTCTGTAAAAATACTTTTTAAAAGAGTGGACGTGTAGAAATACTCGAAGCCATTGCCCTGGACACGTCCTGCAGAATCCTGGCTTTCCCAAAGAGGGCACTGGTGCTCTGTGCATGGAGCAAAAGGAAAACTGAGAAATACATCAGCGAGACATAAATCTGTGAAGAGAAATCTGTCTTAGCACGTCTACCTCAGGAAAAGGGGAATTATTACACTTAATTAAAGTGTATTGACACCACATGTGGCCCCACCTCTCCCTTTTGGCTTTATTAATGATAGCAAAACTGCAGGCATGTAAAGGTGGTGGAGGGGAGGGGGGGTGTCTGCATTGCTAAACAGTTACCATAGATTGCTTTGAAAAATATGAATGCAGCAATCACACTTTTTAATAAGCCTAATTTTTACCTCTGAGCTAAGTCAGAGTCCATATTTCTGCTTCTTGGCTGAACTGGCAAAAGGGAATCAGTGTGGTACTGTTTTTTGAATTACTCTTAATGCCATTAGAGCAATACACGGACCATTCTTCCCAATGTTTATTGACAGAAAGCATTCATTAAGCAGTTAGGGGTTTTGTGTTGTGGGTTGTTCTTTTTTGTCTTTTTTTTTTTTTTTTTTTTTTTTTTTCAGGAGAGCTGTTTAAATGAAAGTCAAACACAAAATAATGTCCTACTTGAGCAGAAATTTCTCTGCCTACAATTCAAGAGAAATCTCAGCAGAAACAAAGTATCTGCTGAAATCTGGAGCCACATGCCCAGGTTCATTCCTCCCACTGAGGATCCCAAATTTAACAGTGTGATTCCTTTAGTTCCCAGACACAGAAGACAGCTGGGGCTTTTGAAGTATGAGGCTTCCTAAGAACTGAATTTTACACCATTCATTAACACCTGAGCATCCCAAAGTATCCACAGCTTCTCTCTCAGGTCTGTGGCCAAAGCTGACAGTAACTTGAAATCAAACCAATTGCATTTCTTAGTTCAAACAGTTAAATAAGTGACCTTGAGCCCCAGTGCCTTGAAACCCCTTATCTTGTATTGATTTCTAGATAAGCAGCAGAAGTTTGAAGCTTTACATCAGATCTTTGCATCAATGTTTCAGTGTGCAGTTCCCCTGCCTCTAGAGCTGCTGCCTTTCAGGGGGGCCTTTTCCATTCCTTGCCTTTTCCTTACCAGCCCTGTTAAACCCTGAAGTTAACAGAAACTGCTTTTCTCTTTTGCAGGGAAACAGACTAAGCAACAGGTTTAACATTTTCCTCTCCTACATTATGAAAATCATGGGTGGCAAAAGTGTCATTTTCTAAAATCTTGGAGTCATTTCCTAGTAAAGTTTGGCCGTGCCTGGAAATTTCACATAAAACAGTGGCAAGGGTTAATATTATTCCTGCCATAACATTTTGTACTATTTCCCAGGAGAGCTCTCAATGGTTTTCCACTGCCACTGGAAATAATGACTCTCAGCTGGAGTAAGTTGCACTAACACTTGATATTCCTGTGCCAAGTGCTCTTGGAAATCAGTTTGTGTTGCTTTTGCACACTCAAGAATAGGTAACACCATCCACTCTTGGTCAGAGTTTCAAACCAAAAGCCAACATTCCTCACCAAGTTGTTCTCCAATTGAGTTTACAGCAAAATCTTATGGAAACTGAGAGCAACACTAAATGTAACTATCAAATCAACCAACATGTTTTTAGGGACTGATGAACTGACACTTACAGGATGTCCACGTTCTGGAGAGTTCCTGGGTAGGTGTTCCTCTTCCTTTCTGGAGCTGTGAATGTTACCTAAATCCCAAATTAACTCCACACTTGTGTGAGTCATGTAAATTCTGATTTATTTTACTTACCTGTTCAACTGAAAAAAATGAATTAATTTTAATCAAAGATAGGGCAAACTGTCAATGGTTTTCTTGTGAATACAAGAAGCTTTATAAGAACACATTAGCCCATTTCCTTCTGGGGATTTGTCTTCTATGCATGTGCTGAAGTTGCACAGCAGTGTTTAAAAGCTTTATCACTTCAAATCACTACTTGAATTATGCAAGAATAATAAAAAAAAAAATCTATCCTTCAATTCATATCTCCAGGAGGATAACATTATACAAGAATCTGGCCTACTTACTACAAGACTACAGAGTAAAGGCAGAACACCTTCACCTCTACCAGCTCAACCACCCAAAGATAATGCATCCTCCTTTACCTGCCCATGACCATGTGTGGAAATCGTCTTTGTAGGCTACAGGGATTGCTTGTATTCAAAATAAATTATCTGACATTTTGTGTATAAGAAAAAAATTCCATCCTTTGTATTTTGCAGATCTTTTTGTCGTGATACAAAGTGTCCCAGCTCTATCCAGTGACCTGGTGACTGGAGGTCTCTGTCAGTCCCTCTCGGGGGAAGATGAAAAAGGGAGTAACAGAGATTTTAAGGTTGGAAGAAAAAACTACATTCAGTGAAGCCGCAAGAGTGAATTACAGATATATATAAATGAGTAAACATGGCACTCACCCTGCTCAGCAGAACCATCCCAGGCGGAACCATCCCACACAGGATGCGGCAGCAGATGGGGCGGCCAAGGCCTCAGTGGCAGCAACCCAGGGGGTTACCTGGGAAGGCAGGAGCAGGTGAGCTGTCTCCATGCCCAATGTCCTCGTTCTCCATGGCCAATGTCCTCGTTCTCCATGCCCAATGTCCTCGTTCTCCATGCCCAATGTCCTTCTCCAGTGAGGAACCCCCCAGCAGCAGCAGCTCCAACACCCCCGAGGCCGCGGCCCAGGCAGCGCTCAGCCCTCCCGGGAGCCATTTCCTCCTGAGCGCCATGGGCAGGAGCTCTGTGATTGGTCCATCCGGGTCACCTGACCCCTCCTCTGCTCCCCCCCAGCAGCGCCTCAGCGCCATGGCCGGGTTGGTGTCCTGGGCCTCTCAAACCAGGGCAGGAAAATAAAGGTTGGACAAGGGGACACATGGCTGAAACTTCTGAAATTCAAACCTTCCAACTTCACCCTTCCGATCTACGCATTTTTATTTTTCTTTTAAGGCGTTGGTGCCCATGAGCCCCCTGCACAAGATGAGCTCAACGGGGCCGTAATTTGAATTCTGCAAAACCCCCTCAGCCCAGCTCTTCCCCACCAACCTGGGGATGGGAAGCCAGGTGATTCCTGTCAGGAATGATTGCTGTTCCACCAGAGGTCCCGTGCAGCTCTCCAACGCTCTTCAACCACCAAAGGGTCAGAGCTGGGAGTGGCCTTAAAAAGCAGAAGATTTCCACATCGTGACCCTTCATTTTTAAACAGATATTGCTGGGTCAGTGTCATGCCCTGAGCACGTCCACTCTCAAGGCGATCCTGGGAATTTCACCCTGCCCAAACTGCCAAAAGAAAGCAAAATGTGACTGCACTGAGAAACTTAAATCCTCGATGTCATCTTGTTAACAATTGAATTTAACACCTGCAATGGGTGCTGGGGTAGCTGGGTGTTCCCAGGTGTTCCCAGCCTCATCCAGCAGGCACCAATTCATGCAGAACAGAAGGACATTAAGAGAACTCTGAAGCTTGCAGAGTAACCCAAAGCCCCCCTATGAATTTATAACTGGTTATGACAGGGGTTAAAATTATGGGGCAGCAGTATCACCATCTGATGATGTCACAGCTGCCCTCTGGGAGAGTGAGGTCACTAACTGAGTTGTTCAGGAAGATAAGAGGCTGGTAAAATAAACAGAAGTGCCACATAATTACCCACAGTACAGGAGGAGGATCAGACTGTTTGGAAGACCCCATGTCTGCCTTACGCTGTCACTTTTTTTTTTTATAAATCCCTAGGCCAACGTGGAGGGAGTTGCATGGCTGGAATTGATAGCTGAGGAGTCTGACCTGAAAAAAATTAGTGAAATCTGCTTTTTAACATCAGTTTAAAACCTGTTTCAGTAGTATTACACACCCTGTGACCTGTATAGACCAGTGCTGTATTATCAAGATCGCTGGGAATTTTTTCCCACCCAACAAGGCTTGTTCAGTAAAAGCACTTAATAAAAATGCCTCAGATTTAGAAAATCCAGGGAATGTGCAGGCTTGAGCGTTCTCGCCCATCGGGAGAAATCAGCACAATTTCAGCATTTGGAAGAAGATAGATGTGCATGTTTTTGGTACAGGTTTGCCAGAGCCCCGTGGCACAACTCCAGCTCAGCAACAGCAAGAAGATGGGAGCTGAGACCCAGCTGCATGCTGTGCCCACCCTCCCCTCCCAGCACCACATGTTCTGCACATGCAGGAGCTTGTGTTTCCCCAAGTAATGGTTCCAAAAGGAAAGATTGAGAAATCCTCAAGCAAATAACTACACTGGCATCTTTTCTTTTTTTTTTTTTTTTTTTAAGAAAATGGAAGAGATGACCAATGGGTTCAGACTGTCTTGGAAGCCTGTTTTAAAAGTTCCCATTGTACAAACAAGTCATCAGGACTCAAACCACTTTAAAACACTTGCAATTGAAAACATGCTTTTAGTGGTTTTGTGAGAGTGGAGACTTTTACCATCTATTAATATTCTGCTAGCTTTGGTTACTAAAAGTATCATCCTGGACATGCTATTTTTGACACTCTATTTGGAACACAGCAAGAGCACTAGGCAGGCACTGTAGATGGTTATCCTGAGCATTCATGATGTTTAAAGATCTCCCAGAAAGTACTGTAAAAGTGTGTAAATCCTAGGAACCTGGACAAATTCCAGCTTCAGTAATGCATTCCCCCAATATTCCTCCTGCAGTTTCAATTGGAAACCCATCCTGAAGAGCTGGATAGCACTGCCATGTGCTCTGAAACAACTGCCATATTTTACCCAACATTTGGCTGCTCTTCTCTTTAAATAATTTGTAAGTCATTTTGTTAGGAGCTCTGGGATAAAAATGGGCTGCATAAATATATTATCATTGTCATTAATTCTGGCACCATCCAAGACCACCAGTATTTAAAATCAATTAACAGCTCTTTTCCTATTATCATTGGCATTTTATTTTTATTCAGCTAGAACAAGTCTCTCATAAAAGTTAAAAACAATCTATTTTTGGAAGTAATACAGCAACAGTAAAGGAGACCTGGTGAATTCTCGTTTAGACTTTTACCAACATGAGTTTTCTGGAAATATTTTTCACATGTAGAAGTTTTGGATTGGTATAAGGGGTGAGACCACATCCAGTAATATGATTTATCCTGCTTATTTCACACCTTTAGCTCATCGTTTCTTTTTCAGTCATCATTAGAATATATCAAAACAATGTCTGTTCTAAGCTGAAAATACTCTGAAACAGAATCTAAATCCTCTCTCTGTTTTGGCTCAGAGAAGCCAAGTCAAGGTTGGATTTCTTTAGCTGTTACCAAGTCTCTGTCAGCAAAGGTAACAGCTCTGCTCCTTTCCATGGCTCCACATTTGATGTGCCTGAGTGACAACAGCCTCAAAGTTTTGTCAGTAGCCAGAAAATGGCCTAAATTAGCCACAACAGCCTAAATTAATGCTGCAGCTTCCTAAAGATGATATAGTATCACCATTTTTTTTTTTTTTCTATTATTAATGACTCCAAGAACTCTGGAATTTGCATCAGCCTTAAATTCAACTCCTAGTTTCATGGGAAGTTTTACCAGACCTCCCTGTGTTGTATGGAATTACCATCTGAGTCACCTGGTGATCTGCACTTTGATGGAGATCAAGTGGAAAAAGGCTTTACCTGGGCTTTAATTTTTAGCATTTTTGAAGCAGAGCTCTGGTGGGACAAAATGTAAATGTATTTCCCAACATAAAAAGGTAATTATGTCAATTAATAACACTTCAGGAGGACTTATTGTCTTCAGACATGCTAACATCACCTGGATGGCACAGAGTGGGGAGATTTACTATTGCAAGGCAACAAGGAGTGTCTGGAGGCAGCTGGAAATAATTCAGTAACACAGTACAGTGAAAAGGAGTTTAAAAACCACACAGTCTCAATGATATTTTCATAGTGCTCCAAGCAATTTACTTCCACAAGTTAAATGGTTTCAAGACTATCCAGCTCCAAATTACATATACAGCATAAATGCCAGCAGTGGTAAACTACAGAGCATCAGGCCAATGAAACAACAGCCAACAGCCCTCGAGGAAATTACACTGAGATTTATGAATGGCATTCTCCTGGCTTTGATGGATATCACCCAAAGTCCTCTCATATCTGTCAGTGCCTATCTCTTCTGTGTCTCACTATGGAAAATAATTTTCATTTCATGCCAATATTGCAAAACCCAGTGGGCTCATAAAATCTTTGCCTCTTCTTTCCACCTTGCTGGTATCCAGAACATGAGCTGAGTAACAACTCCCCACAGATTAGACAGCCCAAAGCTTGGGGTGTTTGGAGCACAGGTAACTTTGTGACCCAAATAAAGCTTTTCATGAGATGGAAAGCACCTCCAGATTATAAATGTGGTGAGAGAGTGAGGCTTAGGTAGGGCACCTGTTAATGTGCATGCCAGTGACAGGAATAAATACTCCTGATTTTGCTTTATATTATTCTATTTATAAATTTATTATTTATTATATTTATTTATATTCTCCTACTAAGTTATTCAAGAAGCAGAGCCCACTTTTGCTTGACTGCATCAATGAAATAGCTCTTATTTAAGGTAAGTAGGTGGGATGTGCTGCTGTGGTCAGAATTTTTTCTGTGCTTCAACCTAGGTGAGGTATTTGGCAGGTGTGGAGGTTGCTCAAAGACTCAAGTTCAGTTTCTGGAGTGATCTTGGACTCATGGAAGCAAAAGTCAGAGAAGGTAAATAAGTCAAAGGCAAAGAATTTTGGCGTGCAAGTGTTATCAGCTCGAGAAATCTTAAGTTGAACAGCATGGAGATTTTTCATGGGTCTGCACACATCTCAAGTTGAGACACATAAAAAATTAAAGCTATATATATATATATTAAAGAAAACCTTGTTATATGTCTAAAATTTCATGTAAAATCCCACAAGAACTTCAGGCACTATTGGAAGGCTTTCAGCAGACGTGGCTTGTGAAGAGACATCACACCCAAGGGGAGGAGCAGGTTCAGTCACACAACCACAGACCTCCTGGAGATAAATTAATTGGGCGCCAGAAATATGGCAATGAAGGCAGCCAATAATCTTTATCCAAGAGGGCTATGTGATGAGAGAACAAGACCATGGAAATAAAGTAAGTAATAATTTTATCTGTAGGGTAGAAGGAAAATCTGAAGGAGAACATAGGAGGCCAGATGGAGCTTTGAGGAATAAAATAACCTTGCTATAATAATATACTTCACATTATGATTCCACTGAAAAAATTACCAAGTGAGAAAATGTGCAAAAGGCCAGATCACAGAGTAATGAAAGACACTTACTAGTATGAACAAATGTTTTTAAAAATGAATGAGTGAAGCCTTACAAAACTGGAGGTGGGGGGAGTGAAAGCAAGTGCTTGAAGTTGTTTTATCTATGAACGAATCAAGACAGAAAGCTGGAGCAGAATGCTTGCAGACATCAGCTGTCTTAATTTTAGCCATCTCTGTGTGAATTAAAAGGTCAAACACTTTCTGTCTAAATGATGTAGCAGTGCTCCAAAGTAAGAAACCAAAAGTTTTCCCTCCTGGATGAAGAGAGGAATTTCTCCCAACATAACAAAGAACTGAAAAATGGAAACTAATAAATAATAAAGGTACAATTAAAGCAGAGTCATGAATCCTTCTTGAGTGTCTAATCCAGAAATGGTGAACATCATGTCAAAATGAGTTATTCTGGTGGAAAGTTTTTATCTTCTTGTTGAGAGGTTTTTTTAAAATATGTAACATGAGGAGAGGGTGCAGTACTGGTTACTGTAAGTAAGAATCTCTAAAATACAGAAAGAATGTGTTACTTGAAAATATTTCATGCTCTCAAAGCAGAGTTATGTGATGTAAGGCATTATAAAATGTTGAAAAATCAGAGGGGGACTAAAGAAAGGAGTAACATTTGCAACTTGGAAAAGAAAAATGTAAGGTGTTGAATTCCTGTAGTTTGCCAAACAGCAGCTCAAGATTTGATCAAATCACAATTACTGGTACATAAGCTATAATAAAAGTCAATGTGGGATGCTGCTGTGCAGTAAGGTTGTTCAATTTAGTAGCAGATTTCTTTTATAGTTATTAGCCAGATTAGCAAGATTAAAATCAATGCAAGAAAGCACACGTGCTGCCATAATACATAAAGAGAGTAAAATATCCGGCAAGAGAAGCTTCCCAGTTGAGTGGAGAAAGGCATAAACCCAGGTAACTAAAGCCAAAATGAGGATAAAAATAAGGCATCCATTTACAGCAGGGAGAGGGGTTGCCTTTTTATAGGAAAGACCTGAGGAACCAGTGGATTATCCCTCTCCTGAAGCCTCTGATCTAATTCAAGCCCTGTCTTGGATGGCAGAAGTTGGCTCAGCCAAGCTCAGCGACCTCATTACAGGTGTGTGAAGTTTTGTGGCCTTCACATCCAGGTGAGGAGAGAGGAGATTCCCCTCTCCAAACACCAACACAACAAGCCTGGGTTCCTCCCCACGCCTGCTGGGGCTGAGCTGGAAATGCTCTGTAACACGTAATAAATACATCTGCAAAGCACCAGGAAAGTGTTGCCACAGAAAATAAAATAAATAAAAAAAAAAAAAACCAGGTGAAAAGGATGGGCTCCCTCACTGGCCACACAGCACTGTGCCATGGACCTGTCAGGAGCCATCACCCTGATGAAGAAGGATGCAAAGTATTTTGGACAGCAGGGAGTAGCCACAGACACAGCTTAAAAAATAAAAAAGGTTGACAAAATATATTAGCCTGACTTAGAATTCAATTGAATCTTGGCCTGATTATAGGCTGCCCCATCTCCAAACATGCACATGCACTTTTCAAACCCCTCTTTAGTGTTTTCAGTAAGCTGCAATTATTCCTGCAGGGTTTTTCAGCAAGTCCTCCGTGGGATTTTGGTATTTTCCAATGCTGTCTCAGACAGCTCTGTTTTAAAATAAAACCTGGGCAGACTGTGAGACCAAGGGCTGGGTCTCTGGGCTGTGCACAGGGATGGATGCAGCAGGGCCAGCTCAGTGGGACTGAGGGGACAGATTTGGGTTGCTTTAGAGGAGACTTGGGCTCTGTATCAAAAGCAACAAGATGCAAAGAAAACAAAGAATGGGAAATGCAAGATGGGACCAACCTTAGCAAAATAAAATAAAAAAAAACAACAACAACAAAAAAAAAAAAAAAAAAAAAAAAAAAAAAAAAAAAAAAAAAAAAAAACCACAAATAGAGAAAAATAAAAAATATATCTGTGGCTTATTTTAGCACCAAGAGCCTGCAGGTGAACTAAAATCTTTCTCCTCTAGGTCCCACTTGGGCTGTTTTATTTGTATGCACAGTGGGATCACTGCCAGTAGTGATGCAACCCCTCCCAGTGAGCACCCTGGGCACACGTCAGGGAGCTGGAGCTTGCAGTGCTCAAGTGCAGCTTGGTACAGAAAAGAGAAACCCTCAGGGCAGAGTTAAGTAGTGACCATCCCACTCCATCCCAATCCATGGGCGAGGAGCTCAGCACCAATCCAGCAAGGTGCAGAGGGGTCTGGAGCAGAACCCTCTGAGCCTGGAATTGCAGAATTTCTTTTCATTTTTATGCTGATTTGGATAGAAAGATTCAAAAATTTTCTCTGCCAGCTTCTAATCTGGAGAAGGGAATGGTTGGCAGGGGGCAGGATGGGATGAGCTTTGTTTGAGCTACACTGAAACACCTCACTTCAATATCAGTTTTCAACTAAGCAAAGTTCACAGCAATGGCCCCAAACTTTAGTGGGTTTTGATGTGAAACCATAAAACAGAACATTTCCCTTTGAGCCCCAAGATTCAGAATTAGCCCTGAAAATAACATCCACACATCAAAAGTGAGAAGAAATAAATCTGCTGGCTGTCACAGTTTCCAGCTTTACTCAGGCTTCATCTCCCTTATCCTCCTGTAATGCTGGGGAAAAAAAAAAAAAAAAAAGAAAAAAAAAAAAAAGAAAAAAAAAAAAAAAAAAGAAAAAAAAAAAAAAAGAAAAAAAAAAAAGATGGGCCTTGAAGTAATAAAGATAAAGCCATAAAAATAGCCATAAAGATACTATCTCCATCCCTGGGTGGGGATAAGAGTCCCTTGCCCTCAGTGGTGATTTTAAGTGTAGATAATTAGCATGCATCAGATGTTTTGGAGAACCCAAAATAAAAAGGCTGTAGCAGTCACTGGGATTGCCATTTATGAAATGGTCAGGAGCTCCTCAAGCTGCTAGGAAACCTAAAACAAGTTGGGAGCTAAAGCTTATTTCAGAAAGCTGAATCCTGAGTGCATTTGGCAATGCTGACGTTTGGAAAGCACTTTGGGACAGTGTTTTTTGCACACATGTGTCTCATTTTGCACATTACCTCAGTCTTATGGTCTGTGGCTTTCCAGAAGTTGACTGACAGCTCGGAAAGTGTACTCTCAGCTGTCAGATAAATTGCTGATTATTTTAGTCCTTCTTCCAAGGCTTTGAACATCCCGTTTAACTCGCAGGGAAGAAAAAACAGACTACCCCAAAAGAAACAGATCCAGGATGTTACTCTAAGGCTGAATTTTACTTTGTGTTGCAGAAACTGCCCTGATCAGAGAAGGGATGTGTCCAAAGGTGTCCTGGAAAGCTCTGCTGTTTGCCTAAAGCTACACAGGGCAGTGGGATGAGACAGAATGATGGAGATGAGGTTTTTTTGGCTTTCTTGCAACTGAAGAAGAGACTGCTTCAAGCACAGAGCTGGCAAATTGTCAGTCAGTGGCCCCCACAAGTGGTATTAATACAAATTTCTCTCCTGCTCTGTTTCTGAATATTATGGAGTCCTAGAAAACAACACTAAAATTCTGTGTGTACAAACCAAGAGGCAGTCTCATCCAATTTTAGGACTGGTTTTAAGTGGGTTTGCCTGCAACACAAACAAAAGAAGTCAGGAATCACCAACAACTTCCAGACACTGTTTCCTTTTCTATTGGAACCCTGGAGCTTCCACCAAGGCTTATCAGAGATGCAAAGAATAAAAGGGTAACTCTTGAACTTCAGTCATTTCTTTAGCCTAGCAGAAAGCCAGCTGGGAAAAAAAAAAAAAAAAAAAAGTAATAGAATTTTCATTTTGGGACAGATTGAGTTACACCTTCTCTAAGGCTTGTTTGAAACTTATCTGAATCTTCAGGGACAAATTTAGACCTGATAAAAATCTCCTTTGCTTTGAACAAGAGATGCAGCTGTAGCTTTTGAGGTGGCAAAATTTAGCCACAAATGCTTGAAAATAAAAACCTTCCCTGCCCCTGTTTGATATCAAAGATTATTGCAGCCATAAATCAAACTGCAATACTTAGGTCTAAGCAAAGGCAATGTGGAGTGAATAATCTATCTAGAAAGGCAAATATCTCCTTTAGCTGCTGTATTTCATCTCAGCTATTGCAGGCCTCTGTCCAGCAAAGGAATTAAGCACGTGCTTCATTTCTGAGATGTGGGGAACTCTACCAATATTAAACAAACTACCAGGCTGCTCAGACTAAAGCATGTGCTGAAGCAGTTTTTTTTTAGACTGAGCTCCCAGAAAAGCATTAATGTCTATTTTAAACTAAATTGATTTGGAACTGGATTTAATCCATACACTTTTTGACTGTGGCTGGGTCCTCCTCATTCCCTGGGCTCTGCATCGTGGCAGCTCCCATCCCACTTGTCCATGCATCCAGTTCTCTCTCAGGATAGAACCCTGTCCTTAGCAAAGTTCAGCTTACATCTCAGAAAAGTAGCTAAAATTGTTTATGAACAAATACAAGTCAAGAAGAGGGGTCTGCCAGGGATCAGAGAGCAGCCAAAATCTTTGGTCCTCTATTTTTGGCTGTTTTCTCTAAAAAGTTTTTTAAATCCCTGGTGAAAAAGTAACTCCATGAACCCAACATGTATTAATTAGGAGAAAAACTTCTCTGCAAAGGCTACTGTATAATTATAGGATTTGAGCGGTGCCATAAAAAAAATCAGATATATTTTTTAAAAATAAGCAGATTATTATATTTAGAGCAAAGTCATCCCTACTTTTTCTCTCTCCCAGGATAAACATGAAAACACCTTGAATTTTTTTTTCCTATAAGTACATTTTTTTTTCACAGGTCTAAGTGCATTCAAGTGAATGTAATTACATATTGCATTCAACAAGCCAAATATTTGATTTCATATTAATATGTTTTTTCTCCAGCTGGTGGTAAATGTGGCTTCGTGCACCAGATGCAGAACATTCTTAAGAGGTGGGCAAAGCCAACATATATTTATGTGTTTTGTGTATATGTGTGCATGTAGATACATATATAAATGTAAATGCCTACCACGGAAGAGGGGAAAAAAGCTCCTGAATATGAAGCACTTTCCCCTCTCCCCTATAATAAATCAATTTTTATGGAGTAGAATGAAACAGATGAGCATTTCTGATCACTATGGAATTGCAGCAAAGGGAAATAACAGCCACAGATGCTGCTGGCAGAGTTTACTCCCCCCCCACTGATGCCCTGACAGTCACACAGAGTGTGTTTTACAAAGGGATGAGACCCACAAACTGGAGATCAACCCCCAAAATCAGCAAATATCAGGGAACAAGCTGACAAAGAAACTTTGAGAGATACTCCTGAGTGCAAATGTGTCTGGAGGAGCAATGAAAACCTGTGAGACTGCAAGAGATAAAAAGCATCCAAGGAGGCAAACTTCTTGCTGCCCATGCAAGACAAGATATGAAGTGAGCATCTGACAAATCCTTCAGTGGAGTGGGCAGGAGGTGGGCTGAGAAAACCTCCTTGTGTGCAATGGAAAAAATGGTGCTGAAATATTTAATTGACACATTTTACTCTGGGCTTGGCACTCAGGTTACGTGGAAGCAATTTTGCCTTCTTCTTCTTCTCTAGAAGTCTTATTAATATTGTCATCTAAAAGACACACTGACAAATCAGGTAATTTAGAGTAAAGACCCACGTAAAGAAATATAGATCAGTGACTTAACATAAACCACTGGTTTTACCATGCCCTGTGTCAGATGACCATGCTTCTAAGGGACTTTGATTTCAGATAAGCCCACGGAATGAGACATGAGACAGCAATGACCTCACCAGCTGTACAGACTCAGTAAAAGTTAAAAAAAAAAAAAAAAATGAATTTTTATCTCTGGGAGTTACTTCTACTCATTCGTTTAACAGTTTGACCACCAGCAACTCATGACTACCAACAGCAGGACAGGTAAGCAAAAAAACTTAAATAATCCCATTTAAGCACCACCAGGACTTCCAAAGTGATGGGTACATAAAGTTCCCTTCAGAGCTGCAGTCCATGGTGTGAAATCCAAGTCAGGGATTGCCCTCAGCAGCATGGACATTTCTCACATGGAACAAGACACAACCTATGGAAAACTACTGCCAAGTGCAAGAGGGATGTGGCCTTAATTATGTTTTGATTTTAGGACAGCATGAAGCCAGGATATCTCTTGATTCACACACTGCTGCCTTCAAGCCACATCAGTAGATTCTTCTTCCAAAACTAATACACTGTATTTTTAAATTAAATCGTAGGATTTCTACCCCCCCATTTTCACACATCATGATTCAAGGGCAGCTTTAGTAATGAACAGATAATTAAATTTTCACTTTTCTGCCTTGATGCTTTGTTTATTTAACAAGCCTGATTAAGAAATAAGTAGCCCACAACTTGGTATCACTCCAGCTATTTCCAACATCTCATCATGTTTCTTGTAACAACCCACATCCAACCCACCAGGAGCAGCACAGAGACTCCAGAGAAATACCATCCTTTGACTCAGTTGCACCAATCAAAGGAGATGTTGGTTTGTTTGAATTAGGGAAGGGAAAGCAGAGAAAAATAAACTGCAAACCAAAGTATGTTCCTCCTTATGGTACTTTCCCCTGGATTAAGCAAGAGATCCAGCACAACTGTAAATCATAAAAGATAAAGATAGAAAAGTTTACTCACTTGAACTTGACTTCAGTAGCCAGAACATCATCATCACAACCAACACCAGACCCATCATTTGGTTCTCCTTGATCCATTTTAAGTAGGGAAAGGAAAGCTGGTGCTGAAAGTGTAAATCAGTAAGAGCTCCCTCAATGCAGAAAACACACCTGACAGGCCATGTGCAGATAATTTTTTTTCCTCTGTTCATTTTTCACCCAGCAATGCCTGTCTCTTCTCTGTATAGTCTTGATTCAAAGATTATTAGAAAAAAAAATTAATTGGTGATCTTTGCATCAATTCCCATTATTAGAGTATCACATCAGTGTTTAGCCTGGGGAGTACTGAGATGTGTAAATACTTTTTTGGGCTTCAGTGGGAGAAAATAGTAGGGTTCAATAAATCGTTGCAAGTGAAAAGGGTTGTAATTATTAAACCAAAATATGAAACTCAGCTAGCTTAAGTAAATAGAGTCATGCCCAAAGTTGGCAGTATTTTCTGTGTGTGTCTTTATCCCATTATAGCCTGTAAGGAGAATGTGAAGGATGAGAGCAGAAAGTGTATCTAAGAAACCTCAGGATGCCAGTAAATGTATAATGTATTATGAGAGTATAAAATACAAGAAAATGTAGTTCCTTCAGCAAAAATATGTTAAAAGAATGGCAGCCCCCTTAGTGCAGAGATGTTCTTGGCTGCAAGCTGCTTGAGCCAGAGCTGTGAATGGAGGCAGTCAAGAAAAGTGGGCAACTCCAGGAAAATTCAAGGAGTACAGGGAAAAGGCTGAGCCCTGGATGGGAGCCAAATAAATCTTGTTGAGGAAAAATAAATATCTCTGCTGGATGTCATTCAGAGATACTGCTATTAAGCTGGTATTTCCCAGTGAAGCTTGTAATCACAACTGAAGCCTCCTGCAGCAGCTGCTGGGAGCTATGGAAAACTGAATCTGTGTTTAAGACCAAAAAAGATACCTAAAGAAATATCCCAAAGTTGCTAAAAACCAGAAAAGCACCATCTACATGACTTGTTGCTTTATCCTCCAAACTTGTTCCACCACCTGTGTGTATAACACTTCTATTACTTTTTTCATCCCCAGGAGACCTGCAGGATGCCCACAGCTGTCACCCTCAAGGACAGCACCAGCAGTGTGACACAGGACCTCTGGCAGATATTGCTTGAGTCACCTGCATTTGTCTCCTTCCCCCCATAAATCACATAAAAATTACATAAAGGATGTAATTCCTCTCTGTGGAGCCCCCAGCTCAGCTGGGAGGCACAGTTACCCACCCAGAGCTCCAGGTAATGACTGTGCTGGCAAAATGTCACCACATTCCTGTCATGGGATCTCCAGACACTACATGGAGCCTTCAGCCACCCTGGTCCAACTCCTGCCTTGTTCAAGTTGCTGATCCTAAGCAAGGTCCTTCCTAACAAGGACCAGAGGTCACCTCTGGAGCTGGACACCTCCCTGGAGCAGGAATCATCACTGGCAAGATCAGCATCAAGATCTGGCTGCAAGTGGCTGCTCATGCTATGATTAATTATTGAATTTTACAACACTAAGCACCTGAACTGGCCTGGAAACAAACCGAGGAACTGTGGCTTTTCTGCTGACTTTTTCATCTACCCATACAAGAATTTCTTTTTTTTTTTTTTTTTCTTCCCTTTTTAAAAGTTAGCAGGGTAAAATATCGGGCTGTGCAGAATGACTGGCTGCTATATTTAACTCAGACAAACACATAACAAATCACTATTCTGTAGAAAGAAGGCACACCTCATAGGCTATATTTTTTTTTCTTGAGACCTGGACGTAAGACCACAACCCTCTAAATAATCCTCCAGAAATAAACCAATGAAATGTTCCCTCTGACAACAGACACAGTATTATACCTGCAGCTGGTAAATGTTTCCACAGTTCAACCACCTTTCCTTTTCGTTTCCAGTAAAAATTTGATCCCAGGGGACAGAGTCAGCAGCGAGGATTTTAATTACTTTTCTGCAATAACGTAGAATAGAGAGTAGCATGGTTTTTTGGTGGGTTTTTTTTTTTAATGCTACTGATGTATTCAACTTTTATTCTCTTTCTTGAAGAGGAGGACAGAGGACAGTTCACAGCAAAGCCAATGCCCTGTGGAGAACCACCCCCTGGACTCTGATATCTCTCAACCCTTTGCTATTTGCAAACCAAAGGCACAGGATCTTGAGGATTTGATGAAGACTTTGGGGAATTTTGTCTCTGCAGCACTTTTGTCTCAGTCTTTTGGACCAGCCCCTGAGCAAAGCTCCATGATTATACCACCTTGCTTGCCTAGAACTAAAATTTAAGGCACCATGAAACTGGGGACTACCATAAGTTTCAAATTTAAATCCAGTATTTGACTCTGAAAATGTTCCAAAGTCAGGAGGACCAATCCCCTCACACATGAGGTTGCCTTCAGAAGTTGTCTGGTTGCCTGTTTGCTTTTAATTAAAAACAAAGCCCAAAGAACACAACCTAGGTAGTTCTGATTCACCTCCTAGGCTTCAGCTTTCATATATTCTTGTCACACTTTCAAAGTTTGATGTTTCCTTTTCAGCCATGAGACCTAGAAATTTCCTTTCTGATAAAAGATAACACTAATGTTATTTTTGCTGATTTCAGTAGGGAGTAAAGGAAGTATGCTCCAACATATAACCATATATATACATTTCTAAGCTCAATGTACAAATATGTCTGCTCACAATCACACAGATATGCTGCCAACTCCAGATAAGCCATTCTGCAAGTGTTGAAGTCTAGTTCTGATTTTTATGATGTACTCCCCAAAAAGCACGCTGGATCCCAACTTCCCTGCTCCAGCACAACACATTTTGCCAGAAGGTGCAGTAGAAACCCTTCCTGAGGCAAGTGGTGGGAAAAGAGACAACAGAATGTGCCCAGTAATGACACCAAGAGTAGAAGAAGCTGAGCTGGAAGGTCAATGCACTTGGGAGAGTGAGAGATGGACAAGGAGAGCAGCTGCACAAGTGGAAAATCAGTATTTCCTGTTTGGATAAATCCTTTCCACTTACCCCAGTATTTTAAGAGGTTTTGTCTGGAGAATCTTCATCTCTTTTTGCTGGCAGGCCACAGACAGAGCTCTGAGCTTTCCACTGGGGGGGTCCCTGGCAAGAGCACAGGAAGCACCGAGGACACGGCTGCCGGGAACAGCTCCCTGGGGGTCGAGTTCTCCATGAATTCTCCAGGAAGAGAAGTGGGGAAGAGCCAGGGAAATGAAGCAGCACAAAAGCCCCAGCTTCCTTTCCAGTGGCTTTGCCACACAAATTTCCCTTTTGCAGTGTATCAGCCTGTATCCAGAGTCCTTCCCTGACACTTAAGTGGACACTGTATTTTTCTTTTGGGACCTCTGTGCACATACACAGAGATGTCATTTCCTCCTCCTCTAAAGCTAGGGGCTTAGAAATACCTTAAACTTAACCTGCTTTCAATTTCTGTAATAACTGTGATTTATATTAAGACTTTTTTATAACTAGCTATCCTCTGCCCTGTTCTCATAAACCAGAACTATGTTCCCAAGTTCTAAAATGAGGCCTCAGGATAATAAAGCTTGCAATATTGAAGCCTTTCTCTGTCAATATATCACCTCCCATCCAACCTACAAATTACCACTTAAAGCCTTTGCTTCCAAAATTTGAAAATATCTTTTTTTCAGTGTTCTTATTCGGATGTGGTTTGACATTCAGGAAATATGAGGCTGATGATGACTAAGAGCCATATCAAATAGTAAGAAATTTAGATATTACTATGAAAAGAGAAGATTTCTGATTGATTTGTATTTGATATTGTAATGACCACGAGTTGAGGCCCCAAAGTCGGACTTCATAACAGTAGAAACAAGTTCCATGGGCCCAAATACTTTGTGTTAAAGTAGAGACTTTCAAGTTGCTTTGGAAGTTTCTCTGAAAGGCACTTTACTTACTTCATTTTAATATTCAATTCTTACCCTGCAGCACTGCATGTAACTCACACTCTCAGTCAGGGAGATCTATGTGCATGGCTTTGGGTTGGATAACATCTGTCAGTCAAACAAAACCCTGAGATGATGTGTGCATCAAAGCCACCAAGAGAAATGAATGCTGACAACTTCAAAATTGAAAAATATCTCTCCAGAATCATAAAACATTAACTGCTGGCTCTAACTTTGAGTCCTCGGAGCCTCAGCAGTCCCTGAAGTATCTGATGTTCAATGAGATATTTCAAAATAGTAATATTTCACTGTAAGGAGAGCAGCTTATGGGGTCCTGCATGAGGAGCATCCCAGCCCTCTCTGTGGCAGGACAATGCTGACTGCAGTGGGTGGACATCTCACAATTCATTTCCAGGTATTTTTTCAGTTCAGGTGTTTTGTAGTTTTGTTGTGGTTTTGGGTTTTTTTTTTCATTTTCCTATAAATAAGAGAGATCTTTAAGAGATGATAACCCACTGGCACTTGGTTGGAAGTCTGGAGCTTTGGTTTCCCACCTTGGTTGAGGTTCCTGTCCCTGCTGTCTGCAACTTCCCAGCTTGGATGCCAGGTCCAGTGGAACCTGAGCATCAAATGATCAAATGTGCACTTTGGGTTTTGGTGTTTCTTTTTTTTTTTTTTATTCTTGTGATGGAGAAGCAAACAGTCAAATTAGCTAAGCTCATAATATGAGTTCTCCAAAAAAGATTTGCCTTTTTTTTTAAAATAAACTAGAGTTTGCAATCAGGGAAGTAGAAAAGCTTGCACTGGCTGAAGATGTGCTGTACAATGTTCATACACATCCAAATTTATGGTATATTTGTACAACTGCAGCTTTTTATCTGTTAAAGCTACCACTGATGCTTTGTTGTATGTTTTTACATTGCCATGCACATCTTCCTCCTGCATTCCAGGAGGAACAAGAGCTCCAGAAATGAGGAATGAGCATGTCTTCATTCCCTGCTACAGGTTACCAGCTCCTTCCTTACTTGTAGCTTGTTGCACAAATACAATAATTGTGCAAGCACCAACAATAAAACACCAAGAGAAGCTGCAGATCTTGGAGAGTTTGGGCACTGAGGGATACCTGGAATTCTTCATGCTTTCTTCCCATCTGACTGTGGGATGCTCACAACCCCCCAGGGAAGAGGATGCTTTTCCTTGGCAGGTACCTTTCTGGCACTACCCCTACCATCCCAGGCATTTTAATGAAATATTAATGGTCCTGCCTTTAATAGGAGTTTCAGCACAACCTAAATTGAGTCATTGGAAGAGAGATATTGTCCCATTAAGAACTGTAAACCCTTCCTGAAGAGTAGCTGTGGGCAATTAAAGTGACAATCAATTTAACCAGGCACTATTGCTTTATAAGTCTCTGAAGTGTGAAGTCCCAGCATGCCTGATGTATTTCATTTTAATTTCCTTTTGGAAAACAGAGCTGTGGTTAGTGGGAAACCTCACGCACGCACACACACACGCAAGAAAAGCCTTAGGAGTGCAGGAAAGGAGGAAATTATTTAACCCTTTCAAAAAGCTATACAATTTCTTCAGCTAAGTAAAGAAAAATAAGCACAGATACTTTCTTCTTTAGTTCCTGTGTAAAAATAAACAATAGTCTTGCATAGCTAATAACTACGTGAGGGCCCCTTGCTAATATCTGCTACAAGTCCTAAAAACTTTGTGAAAAATCTTTTTTTTTTTTTTTTTTTTTTTTGTAGTTTCCCTTCACTTCAATGGACTTCTAAATCAGCAGCTCATGCCCTCTGTAGGGGAAAGAGATAAGAATCATGTAATTTCATCTGATTTCCCATTTCCAAGCTATTTCTCTGCCATCAGACCACACAGGTACATGGAGCCTCCTTATCAGATAGAGCTTACTGCTGCTTTCAGGTCAAATCTGATCTTTTCAAGATGGCAGGGATGCCAAAATGGAGTGAGAAAGAGTCAAGATGATACAACACAGGATGTTGGGATGAGAGTATCTACCTAAAAACAGTTCAAAAGAGAAAAACTGTACTACACTGCTTCTTCCCAAGACTATTTCAAAGAGATTGGGAAATAATAATAGGATTGATAAACCTTTTCAGGAACCTTCCTTATTTTACTGGAAACCAACTGTCTATAAAATTAATAATATCAGGAGCATCCCACCATGGGTACTTCCTAAAAAACCAAGCAAAGACAGTGACATTTTCAGACAGTGACCTGTGATAAAATAATAATAAAAAAAAACCAACCAAGTATTTCTGTCTGGAAGTCAGTTAGATGCATTTATCTTTGCTTTTAGTGCTCTAAATTATTATTTTTATTAGAAAGACTGACCAATAACCTCTTATAAGGTTATATAAATCATGCACCCATAGCTGAATCTTAAGAACTTTTTTTTTAATGGAAACAGCCATACAAACAAAAAACTCCTGAGACTTTTATTCTCATATCTGTAGGATCATGGTTCAGCTACAGGCAGGAGTTAAGCCAGTAATTACTTCAATTTCATGGGAAAACAGATAGGGATGTGCTGACGACATCATCAAGGACTGCAACAACTGTCCTACAGTTCTGAGTCGTGCTACATTTGGAGGAATCCTGCTGGTGTGTCTATGAAATACAGGTCTGTTTATTTGTAGTATGGTGCAGTGGAGAAAGAAGTTAAACTTGTATTTATTTTGCATCTGTATATTGCATTTGCCAGCGTGAAAGGAAGCCTCTTTATTTTTCCAGACCAATCAAGGAGAAAATTTTAATGGTCTAAACATCTACCCCTTCCTGGCTGACAGCAGCTTTTGAAGCCCAGACCCAGAGCTGGCAAAGTCAGACAAGGTTCCTTCTTGTCTCATCATTTCACCAAGGTGTAGGAACTCCATGGCTTGTCTGTGCCCCAAGGAAATTCAAAGCAAGGGGCTCCCCCATGCTACATTTAGTGCTGATGCCCATCACCAGAACTGTGAAAGGCTCCTTTAGAGTCAGCAAGTGAAATGGGGTATATCAAGTTGAAGTGGTTTAGAAATGTTGCATTCAGGTTTTGAGTAGGTGGTGGAAAAGAGAGGAACTTAAAGATTAAGGCTTGAAAGGCAAAACTTAGGAAGTCGTGTTTTTCAGGGATAAAAACCAACCCAAACCTTCACACCCAGAGCTCTCCAGCTCTGCCTGCAGCCCTGCTGAGATCCAGGAGCTGAGCATCTGAGGATGCCCTGTGCCCTGTCCCCACCCCAGCCCCATCCCAAGGGGACAGCTGCAGGGATGCAGCTGGTCCAGACATGGAGTGGGAAGACACAAAACTCAGGACACTGGCTGGAAACAAGAAGAAAACTTAATTATTAATTCTTCAGCTGCACATGAACAAACCAAAGTACCAGATAAAATCTTTTATCTTGTATAAAGTCTTTTAAAGCCTGGCTTGTTTGCTGTCAGCCCCACACTTGCTCACCAAAATGTCATATAATCAGCATATAAAATATCCAGGATTTGTAGGTGTGCCTAGGAATAAGGGAAAAGGTTTTACTGAGAGTTTCTATGTTGGGCGGAAATGGTTATCTGCTCTCTGAGCTGAAGCAAGCAGTACCCTGAACCTACTTCTTTTTTATGCTTCTCTAGTAAGGACACAGGTCTGAACCCTCTTGGTGGGAGAAAGAAAACACTCAGGTTAGTACCCAGAGTGAAAACCAAGATACTGGGTTTAGGGACAAAGCTGAGAAGTCCTGGACTATGGACACAAGATTTGCAGTTCAAGCTTGGCAGCTCACATGCTTAGAAATAGAGATTTATCAATTTGTGATGGGGATTCAAATTTGGGAGCTCACTTTACCAGACCTTTTCCTGCATCTCTAATCATTACAAGATATTGACTATTCCACAACAGCATTAAGAGTGCATTTAAGATATCAAGGTGTCTGCTATCAGCAGTCTAATTCATAGGAGGTTCAAAGAAAGGTTCCCCTTCTTGGAAGGCTGCTTTTCCTGTGTTTATTACAGGAAACAGTTTATGCATCTCAGAAAAACAGCAATTAAAGCAAGGAAAGTAATCAGAACATCTACCAATGCTACAAGCCAGGCTCAGAGTATTTTACTCATGAGCCAAACCTGTAAGTGAAAAGGTTGCTCCAGCTGGAGGTGGTTCAGGGCCAGCTGAGCACCCAGGGGGACCAATGGCACAGCAAAGCCCAATATAACCCTCCCTGGGGCTCAGCTTCCTTTTGGCTCCTTCCAGAACTGTTCCTAAAATCCCTGCTCTGCACCATGGTCAAATCATCTCCTCAAGCAACCTTGCAGAGAGGTTGGCCCTGGGAATTCCTGGTGCTCAAGCATGATGGGGAGGTGGTCAGGTAAGTGCTGGGTTATGTTCCTCATGAGAGACTGAAATACCCAGATTTTCAGTGGGTTTGGTTGTGAGGATGGTTCATGAGTGTAATACAGATGTTTAAACCTCAGAAAGCTTCAAAATCAAGAGTGAGAGTAAGAAGCAGAAAGAGAAGGAAGAGAAAAAAAGAACTAAACAGAATTGTTATGGTATTACATGGATTTTTATATTCCTGGTCAATTTGCTGGTATGATTTTGTTTGGAAATATTCTTTTTAGAAAAAAAACCAATACACTGAAATTTAGCTTGGAAACACTTGTTCCTGCTGTGGTTCTGTTGGTTCTACTTGGAAATGGTCATTTTTTTTAAATTGATGCTGTCGTGGTGCTGCAGAAGCTTCTCTTCCTCCTGCACTTTATCACTTGTGAGTCTGTTTATGAGACCAGAGAACAGCAGGGGCATAGGAAAGCAGAAAATCATAAGGATTTACCAGCTTTCTTGGCAAGTCTGCCTCTTTATTAAAGCAATTTGTCTGTCTTTCATGCATGTGAGGAGATGTGTATGGGCCTGGGTGGATGCTGGGCTCAAAGAGCCCTGTTCTGCTCTCAACTGAAAGGAAAAAAAAACAAAGAAACAAACCACCCCAAAACCAGAACGTGTTAAAGCTTCCTCCATCTAGATGGAGTGGGGACTAGAGTCAAGGGCAGGAAGTCAGGAGTCAGAGCCTAGTGAAGCCTATTAAGATGGAAAAAATGAAGTAATCCAGTACAGAAGGCTATTCAGGTCTGAAAACAGTGAGGTAGGAAAGGCAGAGAGGACAAGGAGCCTGAAATTCAGATGAAATTCAAGGGTCTCTGTGCAGCAGCTGTAGATCATGTCTGGCAAAGCAAGTGTTTATTTGGACAATAATAGCCTTGAAGCCTCCTGATAAAACCATCTCCTTGCACTTCAATCCATAATGCTGCCAAAGGTTTCCTTAAGTATTCCCTTCTACTGGGATGTAAACCAATCTCTGCCCCAGCACTGGGGCTGTCACTGTGCATGGAGAGCGGAAGGGGGGTATGAAAATGATTTCCCTGAAAGGGGAAAAGCAGGAAAAAAAAAAAAAGGATAGGGGAGGAGGGGTAAAAAGGAAGGGTCAGTCTTTTGTTTGATTTTTTTTTTTTTTTTTTTATCCCCATCTTTAATTATTTCCTTGGAAAAACAAACTGAGCGATGGATCCTGGGCTTCTGAGGAAACAACAGAGGAAGCAGCCTGTTTTCTGAAGCCCCCTTGCCATGTGGCTGCTGCTGTGTGCCTTTTGTCTCCCCAGTTTCCTGAACATAGATGGAAAGTGTGTCCCTTTCATAATCCCCTTCCACCTCTCCCTCGCCTCCCTTTGTACAGTTGATAGGAGAAAGGAACCAGCTGCAAAAAAGCCTTTTCATGTCTATCATGCTCCTTGACCCCCCCTTCAACACCTTCTTGTGCCCCCTGGGATTTCCCTGATTTCTAATGTTACATTATGGCAAGCTCCTTCTGCTGCTGAACTTGATGGGAGTTTGGTCTCTGAGCAGCAGCTGCCTACACAATTTTTGCAGAGTTTTTCAGGAGAAAAAAGAATCCTGACCCGTTTTCTTCCTCTGCAAAGCAATTCAGCTCAGTTTTCCCAAAATAGGAGAACATAAGAACTGGTATTGAGTTTAAGATATAAATGAATTTAAACAAGTTGGCCTTTAAAATCCAGGCTTAAACTCAAATATGGGAATTCATAAAACATGTGGATGAATATTGAGAGCAAATTCCACACTGTACTTAACTGCCTTGTAAAGCACAAGGTGCTTTCAGTTCCTTGAAGCAGTTGTAAAAAAACCTCCAACATAATCACAATTACAGAATCCCCAGTTCATGGGAGGGCTGGGGTGGGGAGAGAATGGTGAAAGAAATCAAGGTCCATGATGCCAGAGAAGTGATGCTGTTCTGTGGTTTACCTTTAAGCCATGATGCTACTAGAAAGACCAGATGATGCTATTTTCTGGAAGAATAGGAAAGAATAAAGAAAGTATTCATTACAGTACTGCTAAAGATGTTCCTACAGCTGCCAACTGTCCTTCAGGATTTTATTTTTTTTTTTTTTTTTTTAATTTATAACAGCAATGTTGATGAAAAAAATAGGCTCTCTCAATGCATTAAATGGAAAGAAGATTGGCTTTTAATTAAACCCCTCAATCTCTGTGGCACTTTTTGACAGATGAATTTAATTTAGATCTAGAAAGTGACACCTGGTTGTGTAGTCTGACATCAAGAACACAATTTCATTCCTTTGCCTCTTACCAAGACCAACAATTTCTAGCTAGAACATCACTACTAGAAAGGTATCTGCTCTTGACCTGAAGACCTTGAGAACTTACTGCTTCTGTAGCAGATTACTTTGCCAATCACACTCATTTTTCCCTAGGAGATCATTTAGCAACTGACTCCTCCATTTTGTGAAGGGATTTTTACATTGTTGCTATGCTACTTTAGTCTGCTTTGACAAACCTTTCTGAAAGGCTCTCAGGGTCTCTGGAATTTTTGCACCTCTTTCCTGCACCCTCACACCTGAAAATCTGGATACCAGGATGGGATCAATCTTTTCAACACTCACCAAGGATGTACATAATGAAAAAGACACAGGCCACATTGCAGCAAAGCCCTCAGCACACTGCAGTGACCAATCCAGACTGTGGCAACCTGAGCTGCAGAGATCTAAGCTTTGCTTAGTGTCTTTTATGAGCTGTTGCTATGGAAATGGACCTCCCAAAATAAAAGCTGTGGTCATAGATGGTCTGTATTCTGAAAGCATCCGTAGAGCTGTTAGAAATACACACTTGAATACAAAAGCTAAGGAAAAGATTGATAAAACTGAAATCCTACAATGAAGATACCACTACTTCTATCTTTATCTTTACTTCTCTCTTATATCTTGTTAGTTTGATTTATAAACTGTTTCTTCACCCCATTTTTCCAAAAGGGGAGCTCAAAAGTTACCAGAGGGACTTGTGGGACAGCTTAGTGCTGTGCAGATTTGGCTTGTGTTCATATTTTGCATTTTGGTTTTGGCTCCTCTGGCGGGGTGGGGAGTCTGTTAGCATTTTTCATCTGTCTATTATTCATGAGATCCACCAATGATTTGGCCAGCCTAAGGCTGGGCACTGCTGTGGGGTTACTGTTTAGTCTATTGAGGTCTCACTCAGATCAGTCTTTCCTTTCCTTTCCCCTGGAGCTGCCATCCTGGGCAGCTAAGCTGGCGGAACAGTAAACGACAAATGTTACAAATGAGCTCTGGTGGTTCCCTGGACACCCAGAGAGCTGAGGCCATCGAATGGTGCAGGATGTTTCTGGCTGCTTGAAAATATTTCCATCAGATGTCTTTGTAGGTATCTGACAAATATACTTTGGGAACCACTGTCCCATCCAAGTAAGCTGAGCAAAGACTGTAAAAATTCGTGACATATTTCTCCTACCACAGTATTTCCATTTTTGTTCCGGACAAAAATACTTTCATCTCCAAGTAGGAGAATATCCTTCCCTTTTCTAGTCATCTGCTGGTTTATATCACATTAGAGATTAAACCTATAACAAATGAGGGTAATGATTGTCATGGTGCTGGTCACACTGAGAGGTCCCAGTCCTTCAAGAGACACCAGGTTTCTGACTGAATGGCATGATATTTGGGTTACTTGCATATCCATCTGTGCAACAGTTCCAAAAAAATCACTTTTTAAACCAGTCTTAAGGGAATAAAAGATCCAATCAACTACTGAATATAATCAATACAAGACCACACAACTTAGACAAAAGGATTAATCCTTACTTGGCCTGAAATCCCCACTTCAGTGTTAAAACACACAGAAAATTTGTTACTCCTGTCCAGGAGTTGGCCCAAAGCAGGAGGAATCAAAATCAAGCCCAGCACTTTTCTTAGAACCCAAAATACACCAGAAACAATTTGCAATTTTCACCTTCACATTGTTTGTCCGTGGTGGATTTGGTTTGAAAAACTTGTAGCATGTACATGGAATAATTCAGTAAAGAAATTGGTCCCGACCATCAGAGCAGTGAGAAAACAAACATAAGTGGATTAACATAATTGCTTCATCAACAGCATTCAATGAAGGGCTGCAAGTGTGCTGAATTAATCATCTCATTGTGAGGTGTATTATAAGTAATAAACATAATGAGATCTTTGCACAGCTGGGAACTATTCTAACCCATTAACAAGCAAAATAAATAGGTCTAGAAAAACAACATTTCATATTTTGTTTTACTCTGTAACTACTCGTGATATTGAATTTTGGGGTTAATTTAGAGAAATTAGAGGAGGAATCATCTCCCAAATCTTCTGCCTCCCTGCCTGTGAATGACAGCTCCCTTCAAAGCAATATATTCCCTCAGCAAACAGGAATGATTCTCCATTTCAATGGTCAGTGTAATATTTTCAGTGGGAATGCTGTCAATCCAGCACGTCAACAGGATATAGCCACATCTTTTTGTTAGGCATCAAGATGTTGCCAAAGGTGAAGATCTGCAGAGAGGGCTGAAACCACCTTTGCTTTTCTCTACACCAGTTTTAGTCTAGGTAGAAGATTGGTGGCCTCTACCTTGATTCTCCTGCACATCAGATGAAGCAGATTCCTCAAAGTTTCAGACATTGAGGTTCTGATTACATGGACTCTTGACTCCTTTGGGAAAGGATGGATGGGGACAAAGTACAGTGAGAGAAAAAAAATAATTCATATGTGTCAGGAGCAGAGCATTGAAACCCAAGAGGAGTCCTGACACCCTTTGCATAGGTGCCCAAATGGTGGTGTCAGTTTAGGTGTCACAAATACTCCTTTCACAGCAGCTGTGCCCACTGAGGTCCTGCTAGTTTGGCTCAGCCCAACGTGGGGGAACTTATTTTACTGTTTTCTAAAGTCTGACATCTTCAAAGGAAATATTTATCCCCAGTCATCACTGACCTGTGATGACTCCATCAGTTGCAGCCTGGCAAGGAACACCAACTTATTCCAAGGGATTTTAGGAGACCAAGTGCTCCCTTCTGGCTGTAACATCTCTGCTCCAGCCCTCAAGGGCCACTGCTGAACTATGCAACATCATCTTCCCCCATCCAGCTGGCCAGTGTTTCTCTAGATTACTTGGGTAACAGCAAATACAGGGATGTATAAAACATCTATAATGCCCTTCCTCCATTTTCTCAAGTGTGACTTTTCTACTCTTAAGATTATTAAAATTAAGACAAAACATTGGAAAAGGATAAAGCAAAAAGTCATCAGCCTCTTACGTGGTTTGGGAAACATAGCCAAGGGAAACTTCTTATCTGTAGACATCCTCCTCCAAATCCATGCTGTCTCCTCCATGTGGTGTGTTAAATACTACAAAAATCCTGAGCTGATCCTAACACAGCTGATAAGAAAAATGTCAGTGTGGTTTTTGTGTTTTTTCTCTTCCTGAAGTGGGATGTTCAGAAAGGGATGCTATCCAGCCTGGAAATGCTTGAGGAAAGTACTTAATGCACCAGTTTTGAAAGAAAACAGAATTACATTTCAATCACTACACTTATTTTCATTTGGCTTCTGAAATCAAGAAGGAAGAAAAAAATTTCTTCTTTGGGAACAGCTGGCAAACAAAATTCCCAAATAACCTGAAAGCTAAAAATGGTTTCCAGTAATTCATAGAGAAGAAATCTTTAAAATATTTCTTCTATTGGATGTCCCCTCTATTGGATCCATAGAGGTAGGATCTCCTCAGAACTTAAGGCCATCAGGATTAGTCTTCGTGAAAAAAAGTAATAAAATAATCTGAAGATTGTTACACTTTACAGCTTAACTTTCCCTGGGCTTAAGAGAAGTAATTCTGAATTTTGTTGATGACACTACTGAGCTTTGTGATTGGGCTTTCTTGGATGCTCTAACTTTCTAGAATGGGAAAAAAATCTTTTTGCCTGTTTAGGTTTTGGGTGGTATTAGTGGGAAATGAGAGTGCAGAGCAGTTTTTCATGGCTAATAATCTCTGGCAAAGCAGTTTTAGGTAAAATCAGAAAGGCTGATTAAATATAACGTTACTATTGTAAAATTATCTTACAAGTAGGTAAAGAAGCATAAAATAAGGAATAAATAGAGATGATAGTTAAGCAGGTATTTGCTTTGGAGGAACATGTGCAAGAATGTCTGTGCAGATATTGCAGAATCTTCTCCCCCACCTGAACAAATGCTCCATGCACAGCCCCTTCCCCTCCTTGCCCCAGAGCAGATGGCAGGGGTGACCCCAGGCTGCATCCACACTGTCTTCAGGAATGGTGACAAGTTGCCTGCAGCATGCAAAGGACACAGGGAGCCTGCATTCTAAACAGAAGGGAGGCTCTAATTTTAGAAATCCTCTCAAACCAAATTACATGAAGACCCTTTCACAGCTCCTCTCTCTTCATCATAAAAACACTCCTCAGCCTTTCAACTCCCCTGCTCTCCATATATCCTGATATATATATATAAATATATAAATCCATATATCCTTCCCTTCCTCCATCAGGCTTCTGGGGCTCTATCTCAAGGCTGGGCTGTGCCTGCTGAGCCCTTTCAGAAGGTTCTTCCTTTCTGGCCCGTGGTCCTGATGGTGAAAAACATCCCTGTCCCCAGCCCCTGAGCTGAGCTGAAGGCGGATATGAAGTCAACAAGTATAATATGAAAATAAATAAAAATCCAGTTCAAACAAACCACTTGCCTCAATAAATAGCTTCTGGCTCCCTCTCAGGACTGCCCAGCAAATCATCTTAGCTATCTTGTTTTCAACCAGCTTGAAGGCCTAATCCTTCAAAGCTTTTTGACTTGTTTTGGAGCACTTAATTCAGCTCATAGAGAAATTACTCAGATATTATTGTGTATCGATGATTCATGATGGCTCTGCTGGAAAATGAAAGCTAAGGAGTCTAATCAATAAAATAATTTAGTCTCTTTGAACTAGTTCCAGGTCAATTTTTCTTGGCAGTTTTTTCACTTCCTGAATTATGCTGACCAAAACCATGAATAATGATCTAAAATTACACAATATACAGAAACCATCTGTTAGATAGAAACTGGAAGGGTGATGTCATCAGGCTACTTCTAATCTGAATCATGGATGTTGCCAGTGATGATGTCACAGGCTTGGCAAGTCGCTGGTTTAGTTGGTCAGGCATGAGTAGCAATGGGATTTTTCTTTTTTTCTTTTTTTTTTTCCCCCATCCTTGATTTTTTTTGAAAAGAATTCTTGTGTTCAGTATCTATCACAGAAGCAGGACTGTGTGCTAACATAATTTGTCCTACCCATGAGAAGGTGGTGTTAATGGAGCCCTAATTTGTTTAGAGCCACCTCATCAACCAACCAGAGTCAGACCAAAGAATCTTGGCCTTTTACAGATTGGATCCTCACTTCCCAGCTCCTCACACCACTTGTTTGTACCTGGTTTGCTTCTTTAGCTGTGTTTCAGGCTGTGTTTCAGCTGCATACAGAAGTAACTTCTAACTCTGGACAGTGTCCCCCATGCTCTGCTTCAATTCCACTGGAAGCTCCATCAGGCTTCATACACTGATCAATTCCAGTCACACTGTGGATAACAGCAAAATTCCATGTAATTTAAATGCACTGAGCATTCTGGCTTGAAACTCCTTCCCCATCTCAGTGATAATGTAAAAGAACATGGTAAAGCTGGAGCCAAAGCTTACCTACCAGGAGGTTTTGACTGACAGGACCCATTGGCAGCTGCTTCAAGGGAGTTCTGAGGACTTCCCCAGTTCCAGAACTGAGGACCAACTTGTCCATGTGGCAGGTCACAGCCTGATCCCTGCTGGAAACCAAGGACTGCAGACAAAGCTTCCTTTCCCTTTCAACTGTTATCACCCTGACATGGGTTTGAAATAGTTGTTTCCTGATAGTTCTTCCTTCCTGGAGGTCAGAGATGGTGTCTCCTACCACCTGAGCTCAGCTGAGTGACAGTAAATAGAGATTGACTGTTTTTTTCTCTCATCTTTGCTGTAACTGATCCTGAGAAATTACTCTTTGACTTTTAGGAAAGAGCACCAGCATGTAGATTTTTGTAACACAGAAAACCATTAGTGTTTGGTGCTTCACAAATGCTCCTAAGAAGGCCTGTGAAGGATCTGACTTTTATTGAAACTGTGTCTAAAATTTCACTTCATTTGTGCTTGTTTATCAAGTTGTATAATTTAATTGCTCTAAGTGCCTGAGAATATATTTCTAGTTAGATGGAAGTCTGTAAACAATCAAGTTTCTTATTTTACAGTGTTTTCATGCTGCCTTTAGGGATTCCTAAAATGTTAAGTTTTTCTTTCTAAATATAACAGTCCCATGCACATCACTTTCCTTAACTTCAGTCCCAAAATTACTAAATTCTGAATTTTTCTGACTTGTAACTACCAATTCCTATTAGGTTACACACAGCAAACTGTCCCACAAAATAGCTGTTTGTCCCAAAAAAACCTCAGAGGGCATTCAATGAGTTTAATATTGCTTTGAACTCATTAATATTAAATTCAAATATGACTCCCTGCACAATTCTATGTACAACAGCTGAAATGAAGGGAGTATCTTTGCTCTTTTCATTTGCTGTCTACCCTGTCAAAATCTTTAATCAGCACATTCAAGCACAAATTGCCAACAGGCTAATGATAAAAATACATTGCAGTGACAATAAGACAGATTTTAGGACCTCTGAGGCTGTGGCACCAACATGAGGTATTTCTGCTGCCTTTTCAAAGCAGCAAATGATGATTTCTGTGAGATGAAGTCTCACAGATCAAAACTGATGGCATGATTCTATGTCCCCAAAATCTGCAACACAGATATCTCCGAATGGCAATGAATTCCCTCCAACTGTTGCAGAGGTAGCCTCGTTATTTCCCACTTTAAAAAGGGCAAGGAAGAATTAAAAAGGTCAGTCTTGACTCAGAAAAAAAAGTAGGGCTGTGCTTTCTCCCCTGAAGCAATCACGATTTGCAATAGCTCAGCAAGCTGAGGTAAATTCACCATTTTCTGTGTCCCCTGCTAAAGCCCAGAAGCATCTCACCCATGAGCCTGCCCCTGAATCAAGGCTTTTGTTAAAGTCCTGTTGATGGAAATCTCTGCTCCCACTGCCCCAGCTTACCAGATCTCCATGGCAACTGCACAGTTGATGCCTGCCCAATATTTTCCCTGGCAGCCCATCAAAGTGCTGGAGAACGTGCAAAGTTTGGGGCACGAGAGGCAACCCCTGCTGCTCCAGAGCCTACGGAAGTCACCGCCTGTCCCTGCAACACCACTGGGGCAGGGAGGGCTTGCTTTGCCACTTATCCTTTTTTTTAAATTTTTATTTGAATGCTAAAAAATACTTGGAAGTCTCAGGTTTTCCTCCCCAGAGGGTGCAGTCCCTGATTTCCATGCAATGTCTATCAAAGGGATCTCCTGGATACATTTATCCCTAAGGGATTGCAACAGCCAGCCCTGTCAAGTGCCTTTATAATTTAATGAAATTTTGACAAATGAAAGTGGCCCTGTGTTTACAAAACAAGTTTATCTGACATTCACACGTTCACATGTTGCTTTGGCTCAGATGAGAGATATGCTGGAAGGATTCTTACATTACAACAACCAAACTGTGTCAACAGTCTCTGGTTACAGCTGCAATCCCAGATCAGATCTGAAAAGAACCTGGACTAGGAAGGAAGCCCGGATTTGTTTTCAAGTCTGGCAAATCTGAAAGACCTGCTTGAACAGCAGCAGAATAATAAATACCTTTCAGCCATCCTCTGTATTGAAGGTATGCTGTCAGGACCCCGAAATTTGGGGTTTCTAAAACAAAAGAAATATTGGTGGTTTTTTTCCATGCAAGGCTGTTGCTTTTATCAAATATTTAGACTTGTGTTCTACAGCAGCTTTTCACAGACACAGTTAACACTGTGTGTGAATAAACCCATTTTGTTCAGTGAAGTTCCTCAGGTAGGTAAAGTTTAGATTTTACATGTTTGGCCCCAATGTTTCAGTGTAAACTTGGAGCTGGTGCCATAATGCTGTACAGATAGCCAGCTATCAATCAATACAAACTCCTACTCTTGACTCCCCCAACAAAGATCATTTCACTGTATTCCTAGAAGAGACAGCAACAAATAGCATTATTATTTTTTTTCTTCTTTTTTCTCTACTTCTGATTATCTGGATTTCTACCACCCGGAAAAATGGGAGCAAATGCTCATCTTAATTTCCCCTTTTGGAGGAGGGGAGAGAAATATACATCTATAAATCTGTAGCCCATTTGGGACTTCAAATGCTTCACTTATCTGGTATTGTAAACTTGGAGCTGTAGACTAATACTCACCAGACAAGTCATAAATCATGACTAAAGACAGGTGCAATAAATACCAGTGTCAAAAAGTTACAAAGTAAAATTATATTGTTTTGACAAGACGTCCAGATGCGTTGACAACAGAGCAAGTAAATGGTCTTTCTCTGAGAGTCTGTATTAGTGCAGCAGAGGCTGAGGAAGAAAAAAGAACCTAAAAGACCCAAGAAAAATAACCCAAAAGCTTAAAGGCTTATCAAGAAAACTATGTAACTACTGCAAAACACCTAGGAAGACATTCATTTTCAGCACAACTCTTCCTCCTCTTTCTCTAGCAATCTGTCTCAATAGATTCCATCTCCTCCTCTATGCTTTTTCTGGTTGCTTTGCTATTTTGGGATACATAGGGATTGACACTTTTTTTTTTTTTTTTTTTTCACAGCACAGTATCCTCCTACATTCTATTTAACCAGGTATTCCCACCATTGAAATAACACTTTGGTAGCTTTGGCATACTTAACGTCATTGTTCCTCATCACAGAAGTTTTTAGATGTAAAAATCTGGGACAGAAAAACCATTTCAACTCACCCTCCCTCTTCAAGAGTTCAGCCATGTGCTTGCACCATCTTCCTGGAGTGGGGATTTCTTTACAATTTTTTATTATTATGGCATTGCCATGATTTTCTCAACTTATGTCAGCAACTTCCAGTTTCAACTTTTAATCAATTTGGCAAAGATGAAGAAGAGGTTAATTTGGAAGGCCTATCTTTTAAAACCTGACCAACTGCCCCAACCATCAGACCACCCCTAATTCCTTGCCTGCATGTGGTGCTGATGGTGGTGGCAGATATGCCAGGATCTTGGATCTTTTCTGTTACTTCCACATCTTTTGTAGAACTCTTTTGTGATGTTTTTGATGGGGTCTTCCAAACATATATTGAGCTACGTGCCTCTGAGATAAACTGCAGTGGCAGCATCTTAATATCAAAAGCAAACCTTGCTATTTCTACTCAGAAATTTCAGAGTTTAGGAGAAACCTGGCCTAGGAGAGGATGCTGCTTTTGAGTCCCAGGAGCAGGCTGCAGTGTAAATGGTGGAAGGACTGGTGAGGTTTGGGCTGCAAGGCCAGACATCAGCACCCTGTAAAACCAAGCCAACATGCTTCTGTTGAAAGGAATGTGCTACCATAAATGAAGGCACTTGAGGGTCAAAGGTCACTGGGAGTAATTAGCCCAGGCCATTAAAGGAAGAATAAAAATCATGTTTTACAAGCTGATAGAAAAGAAAGCTAAAAATATGCCTTGGAGAAAAAAAAAAATTATCCAGCACCACATGGCTGGCTGTGTGCATGCACGTGCACGTGAGGAAGGACATGCAGACATATATTTTCTTTAGGAAAGCCTCCTTCTGGCCCTCTCTATGTATACATGTTCCATTACCACTCAGCAGAAATTTTTGGCAAAAAGTAAATTGTCCTGTGCTGTATATAATATTTTAAAAGCTACCTTTAAATTGGTCAAGTCTTTTTATCATCACATTATCTCCTTCCTCCATCTTAAAATCTGTTTGACATTGGAAAAATACACAAAGTTTGACAGCCAGGATAAAGTGAAATCTGAATATATCCTTGGTAAATGTTGGCCATTTCAGAGCAGCTCTGGGGAGATCTGGAGAGATGCTGTGCTCTAAGAGCAAACAATTCACAAAGGACAAGCAGCCCATTGCCCACTGCCCTGATGGATGAGTGACCCATTAAAGAGACTCTTGGGGCTATACAGTTGCCCATTTTACTTAAATGAAATCAAATATGTTTAAGGCTGTGTAGGCTCTGCTACGGTAGCTAAATTGTATAAAATGGGAAGAGACTTTTAGCCCAACTTACAGGAAAATCCAGATCATCTGCTGCAAGATGGCACTTTGCTTCCACACCAGTTAATAGTCCCTACAGATTGTGCAGAAGAATGTAGAGACGTAGTGAAACATTTTTATTTTTTTAAATAATTATTAATTAGGGCAATTCAGGGATTCTTTAGAAGGTTCAGGCTCACACATGCTGTGTTCAGGGGAGGCAGGGCTAACCAGAGCAGTCCTGTTCCAGAGGATTTCATGCAGTGTATATTCCCCCCTTCACCACTGACTTCTCCCACTAGCCACAGTGCAAGTTTTTTAAAAGTTTTGATTCTCTGAACCCTGTCATGAAAGAAATGTCTGAACAGTTGCACTGACAGCCTCAAAATAGTCGTAACAAAAAAAGCAAACAGGTTTATCTAGAGGCATTTCAGGAACTAACTTAAAACCATTTACTTTTCATCCACTTCCTCCCAGTCCTATCCCAAATCAACTAAAATCCACTGCTTCCCTGTCACTGATGCTGGATGTAGAGAGGCTCTCCCTGTGACAGGGGTCAGGGATAACACCTCCTGTTAATCAGCTCCAAGATGGTTTCCAGTTCTTCCTGAGACCTCACTCCTAGAGAGGAGCCCTGTCAGCAGCAATTACCATGCAACTTTGGGTAGAAAAAGGACCTATTTAGCCCATTTGCCTCTCTGCTGTTCCCAGATCCTTCTTCAAAATGAAAAATGCCATTTGATAATCTAAAAGGACAGATCACTGTTAGGGCCTTGATTTCAGCTCCATGTTTGGGGTGTGTGGATGCAGTGAGAACACGAGATGGGATGCACACCCCCATCTGCTTTTGGGGATGGAGCAGTGTGTGCCCCACACAGCTCTGCAGCTCAGGCAGGGAACGCAGCTCATGGGCAGAGGGAGCCCAGCAGCCCGAGGCTTGATAGTGGTGCTTGGGCTGGTAACCTCCCTCTGGCTTGGACCATTTCAATTTTATGTCTTTGTTTTCTCTTTAGGTTTTGGTTTTTGTTTTCTTTCTTCATTTATTTTTTCCATTTTCTCAGGGTTTTTTCATGTTTTGGTTTTTTTCCTCTTTTTTTTTTTTTTTTCCTTTTTTTTTTTTCCTCTTTTTTTTCCTCTTTTTTTTCCTCTTTTTTTTTTCCTTTTTTTTCCTTTTTTTTTCCTTTTTTTTTCCCTTTTTTTTTTCTTTTTCTTTTTTTTCATTGTTTTTCTTTTCATTTTTTTCCTTTTTTCTTTCCCCACCTCCCTCCCTTGCTTCCCTCCCTTGCTTCCCTCCCTTGCTTCCCTCCCTTGCTTCCCTCCCTTGCTTCCCTCCCTTGCTTCCCTCCCTTGCTTCCCTCCCTTGCTTCCCTCCCTTGCTTCCCTCCCTTGCTTCCCTCCCTTGCTTCCCTCCCTTGCTTCCCTCCCTTGCTTCCCTCCCTTGCTTCCCTCCCTTGCTTCCCTCCCTTGCCCTTTTTTTTCTTTTTCTTTTCTTTTTTTTTTTTTTGTTTGGTTTGGGGTTTTTTTTTCTGTTTTTTTTTGTTTTTTTCTTCTTTTTTCATTATTTTTTTGTTTGGGTTTTTTTTCCTTTGGTATTTTGGTTTTTTATTTTGTCTTTTTTTTTTAACCAAGGACCCAGCTATTACTTTTAGTGTGCATCCACTCTGTTTTGTCTTGGTGCTGATGTGAAGTACATGGTCTTTTTTTTTTTTTTTTTTTTTTGTTGTGTTTCTTCCCCACCTTCATCTCCAGCCCTCTTGGTGACTCCCACATCCCAACCCACCCTTAACACAACTGCTCCTTTCCCTCTTGTTGATCTCCTGCACCTCTCACAAGCTGCATCCTCAGCCCCACAGCTCCCCACAGGACACTCAGCCATTTGCTTTTAATCTGGGTCCTGAGTTTGTAATGAATTCTGTAAGTAAACACAATCACAAGGACTTTCCTAAAGGAAAGCACATGCATATCACAGCCATTCCTGCTGACACTTCTGACTCTGGGCTTGATCTTTGCCCAAGTTGCAAAATAAAAAGGGCAGAGGGCAGAGTTCAGGAGCGGCCATTTGCCTCTTGGATTATTGGAAATAAAAAGCCAGCGGAAACCCTCCTGAGTAATTTGAGGAAACTTCTCTCCCCCTCCTCCCCCAGGAAGGATGTCATTATATTGTTTTCTAAGGTTAGGTTTGTTTATAGAAGTAAACACTTGAGTGAAAACAGGCATGAAATGCTAGAAAGCAAGCAAAGAAATCAAGATAGCATGTGATCTGAGCCAGCACCAGATACCAGCAAGAAATGCCAAGCAACTGCCTCAAGTTCAAGCACCTCCTCTCCTGGATGTTGTCCTGTAAAGTCCTTTTGTACATATAATTTATCAGTGGTTTTGTACATGTAATTTATCAGTGTTTTTGTACATATAACTTATCAGTGATCTCCCTACACAATGACAGGGATGCTTGTGTGTGTCTTTGGGGATGCTTCGTATGAAATGGAATTTTTAAGAAAAATTCAGCAGGTTTCTATTACCACAAGGCCTTGGGTACAGCAATGCAGCAAGAAGACAAACAATTTGCACATCCTCATTTGCTGACCCAATTATTGAATGATCAAATATAAGTAATTAAGAGTTATCTCCTCCCATTTAAGGCAGAGGAAGCTGAAATTTCAAAACTGAAAGCATCCCAAGACTGCCAGTCACTCACAACAGAACAGCACATGCTGTGAAGCTCAATCTGTGCCACTGAACTACATGGCCCTGCAATCAGACTTTGCTCCAAGCTTGCCCAAATATGTGCATTTTTATAGACCTTCATCTGTCCCCTTCCTCTCTGGAAGGGAATGGCTGGGAGATCCTGGAATGCACTTCAGAGGCATTCAGTGCTCTTCAGATGGCACCTGAGCACTGAATCTATCTTCCTTTCACATCTTTTTTTTATTATTATTATTTTTTCCACTTCAGTGGTTATCACCTCATCTTCCACTTCCCCAGTTCCATTCACTTTTTGCCTCTTGACCACTCAAGTGTATACTTATTGCACTTTTTTATTGACTTTCCACTGGGAAAAGGGAGAAAATATTTCTTCATTTCTCCTCTTTCCTTCCCATATAACTTTTCCCCCCCTCCTCTTTTTCATCTGTGAGTTGCAGCCATCACTTTGGATCTCTGGCAGCTTCCACCACACCCCAGCAATGCTTTGCTGCTCTTGTGCTGGTGTTCCTAGGTCTGAGCAGTGCTCCCACCTTCCTTCCTGTCCAAATGTAGAAGTAGATATGGGCTGAATAATACTAGGTGGACAGTAACATAAAAAAGCCCCAAACCCTGGCATTATGTAGAAACTGCAGTGTCTGGGGGAGTCTGTAAATCATTCTTCCTGCCACATCTGTTTTTATTTTGAAGTTTATCAGCCTGCTTAGTCACAACAGGGATTTTTTTTGGGGGGGTAGGGGGAGGAGGGCTGGGTTGCAATATTAATCTCCCAATGTGACTTATAGAATATCAGAGAATAGAGGAAAGAAAGGCTTTTAGCTGGTTTCTGCTTTTCCTTCCTTAAGGCTGGAGATAAAGATTGGCTGCACACGGTGAGCTTGGCTGAAAAGGGCAATTCATGCATCCCTTCTTATCAGCTCTCAGAAGGGAGAGCTGGAGCTCACCCTGCACACTGTGCAGAGATAGCCCTGCTCCCACGTGGGGAGCTTGGTGGGTGTGTGAAGATAAGACAAGCCTAAAACTGATACCTGTCCAGACAAAATCGACTTTTTTTTTCTTTTTCTTTTTTTTTTCCCCCTCTCTCTGGTCTGCAGGGAACATGTGTGGGCATCTTTAAAGACACTGGCAGTGATAAGGGTTTGTCTGTTCCTCACGTCCAGAAGTGGCAGTCAGGGGGAGAGGGAAGGCAGCAGAGATAGGGGCTCTGAGGAGCCTTCCCCCTCCCCAGAACTCTGAGCAAGCAGAAACCTCACAGCTCCGCTCCCTCCTGATAAAGATGTTTGCTTGACATCTCTTTCCACCCCATTCTGCCACAGCAGAGGCTGATACACTTGCACTGCTTTTGCATTTTCAAGATGATCTTTAGGTAAGATTTCTGCTAGTGTGGCTGATGCAAAGCACACAGATTGACTTTTTTTTTTTTCATATTTTACAGTTGAAGTGAGTGCAAGCATACCTCTTAGGAAATATTAGCAGAATGTGCTCTTCCACATGAAATCCTTGCTTTTGGAAGGGGAATTCAGGCATTTCAGATACACATTCTGGGAAATCTGAGTTTCCCTGCAAAGGCCAGAGAAGTGAAATGAGAGAAATTTAGAGGTGAACTCAATTTTCTTTTTTATACCATTGAAAAGCATAACCTTTCTTCATGAATATACATATTTGAAACTTTTTTTTTATCCAGCTCTACACACCCCAACAATAGTATGCCAGGTATGACATTTTTTGCTTTTTTCTTTTACTTTTTTTTTTTTTTTTTTTTTTTTTTTTTAATTTCAATCTTTTTTTTTCTCCAACTCTGTTCAGAGCTGGAATTTTATTCAGCCATGCCTGCCTATGATCCACTGAACCTGTTGGGGATTTTCCTCTTCTGCCTTTGTAAAAAACAAGTCATGTAGTCATTACTCTGCTCTAAGTTAATTCCCAGGATTTATGTGGCAACTTTCTTCTGGTTTGGATTCATGTTTTCAAGAGGAATTTGGGATGAAGGGATAATTTCAGGCAAAATTGCTGAGTTTGATCTGTCAATGTATTGTCATAAGGATTTGCCTATTTGGAAAGCTCTTCTTTGCAAAGCTGATTCCAGTTTCTTTACTCTGCAAACCACCCGTGCCCAAGGACACCCAATGTGTCCTTTAGGATGAAGGAGAGAAGATTTCAAGTGACTTTCAGTGTTCCTGTAATTCTGCTTCAGGTCCACAATTAAATGAACAAGAATGAAGTATGAAATTTTCTTAAAAGCATTTGTTAACAGTTCTGGTTAAAACAGATCAGATACTGAGCTGGATTTTCTGTGAGGATGTCAGAATTGTGGATATTTTATCCCAATCAGTTTGTCCAACCCAAGCACTTATTTTTATTTTTTTTTAATCTGCCTTATTTTTAAAAGGTGAAGCAAATCACTGAAAGTTTTCAAACTCCTGTTTATACAGACCATGTTGACTTAGCACTTGAATTGCTTGTCTCATTTAACTGATTCATGGTGCAAGAGGATGCTGCACTCTTGATTTGTAGCCCAATTGATATTTTGCTTGCCCTCGGGCTACCACAAATGCTGGGGCCTGGTTTTCATTGAGTGATTAGTCCTGACAGCTGCAGGAGACAATTACCTTGCCAGGCTCACATGAAATGCTTGTGTTGGACTGTTCTTTCCCCAAGGACTGAGCCCTACCAAACCCTGTATGTGGGACTGGAAAGTTGACTCCCAGAAGATGGACTGTGTGTAACAACCAGAAAGTTAAAGCTGAAACAGTGGTGAGCATGGAACGATTTGCTGCTGTAAGGGAAGCCTCATGCAGGAGGTTTTTTAGTAGTCAGCTTTGGGTTTTTCTGAATTTCATGTAATAATTCTATTCACTTCAGCTTCCTCAGCACTATATTCCTGCATTAATATGTGTAGGAGCAGCAACCATCTTTTCTTCCCACTAGTCCTGCAGGGATGCCTGGTTCTACTTGTCAGGGAATGACAGGATGAGAGAGGCTCAGGATTCCTAAGCCTGGAACAGCCTTCAGGTCCCTAAAAGTGTCAGAGAAACATCCAGATCCTCACAAATCCCCCTCTTCAATGTGCCCCACTAAAGCTTGTCTTAGGCAAAATACTTGGATAAAATGCAAGTATTTATCTCCATGGCCCACTGAAGCTTTAGGAGAATAGAAGTGACCATGTAAAAGACCAGAATTCTTTTTTTTTTTTTAAAATGTAGCTGTATCCTTAAAGAACTATCCCCCAGTAGCCACCTTTTCAGCATAAGGCTGGCTAAAGCTTTTGGAGCAGTAGGAGCAGTAGGTTTATGGGGGGGGCCTACAGGCAAATATCTTAATTAGCTGTTACCAAAACCTCTGAGCCATATGGCCACCATAAAAAGGGGACTTTAATACACTGTTCCATTTTATGTCATCAGTTGCAAGTTATGGATTCACTCTCACCCCCAGTAACTCATGATTGTGCAGAAGAAAACCTCTGAAGTGAAAACATAGACCATCTGTTAGTGATATGGGTAAGCCATGTATTCTCTACATACATATATACATTTCCTGCATTGCATATGATTTCAAATATTTGCTCTTGGAACTGCAAGGTGTCCTACTGTCATAACAGTCAAGTTATTCATTAAGCTGTCAGCACCTTAGCGTATTGCTCCCTCACAGGGTCCATTTCTGATTTTTCCATTCCCCCTTGGAGAACCCACTCACTCATCACCAAGTGCAGTTACTCTCCTAACGGGTGCAACTGAGATCCTGGTGTCAACATATGTAAACCAATTCTGTACCTTTCTATTGCCATGCTTCCAACTCCCGAATTTCCTAGGGCACTAATGGATTTTGAGGGCCAGCTTGAATTTGCAAGGGTTTTGTTCCTATCAATGTGATGCAGTTCTTGGCACAGACTTCTGAGGCAGTATTAAAAGCTGAGAAGTAGAGCAAACAAGTATCAACCAACAGAAAACTATGATTGATTTGAAACCCCGGTGTTTTGAAATGAAGCAAAGCAGACAGTTTGCAACAGCAGAGCCAAGGCACCAAAACTCTACAGATCTTTGCCTAATACCCAGCTATTGTGCTAAACCTGATCCACAGGCTGCCCACCTTCAGAAAAAAGGTAATTTTTTACCTTCCAGTGTAATTATTACACAATGGTAATTATTACCATTCCAGTGGAATGAAAAAAAATATCGGCTCCCATCAATAACGATTTCCGAGGAATACTTTGGGCTTATTTCAGACATACGTTTCTCAAAACTCATCATGAGTGGAACTAACCACAAGATAGGATAAACCCAAACATGACAAAAGTGAAAAGGCTTGGCTGTTGACCCTGGATGATGGGCACTAGTGCGTTCCTGATCGAAGTTTTCCCATCTAGTCAGAATCTCCCATAATTCAGGTCTTTTGAACAACTTTCATAGCATCACAGAATGTCAGGCTGGAAGGGAACTCAAGAATCATCTGGTACAACCCTTCTAATGCTACAGCTTGTGATGTCTCAGCACTCTGTTGAGCTGAGCCTTAAAACTTTTTCAAGTGAGGGAATGTACCATTTCCCCTGGGAGACCGTTCCAGTATTTCACTGTCCTCAAGGTAAAAAATTCACCTTGTCCTGTCTTTCAGTCCACTTTGTGCCCGAGTTTTAAACTGGTAAGTTCAGGACAACGTTGTTTAGGTCACAGATACCAAAATAACATCTTCCCAAGATCCCATGACTGCACACAGGATTACCCTGGATGGTTTCGGTACCTTTCAACTGAACTGCTTTGTTCTAAATCTATCAAAGAGTCTCTATATTCAAATCGGATTGGGCACGGGGCAATCCATCAGGGCCTGCAGCCTCGGGTTGTTCCCTCAGGGCCCCGAGGTTGTTCCCTCAGGTCCCCAGGGGCTGCTCCCTCAGGGCTCCGGGTTGTTCCCTCAGGGCCCCGGGGCTGCTCTGATCGGCACCAAGTTCTGCCCTTTCCGCCAGCCCACTCGGGCCCTGTCCGCCCCGGCCTGTCGTTCCCAGCCCTGCCCGGGCTGTCTCCCCGTTCCCCGGGGCGGCGGTTCCCGCTGAGGGCTGCAGATGGCAGCGCAGGGCCGCTGCTGCCAGGGCCGTGGGCTCGTTCGCCTTTCGCCGCCTCAGAGGCAGAGCCAGGTTCTACCTGGCGCTTACGTTTCTATAAATAAAGTTTTTTTCTGCCTCATTTCGAACGATTTTCATCGATTTCAGAAAGAGAGAAAGGGACAGAGGGACAGAAAGAGAGAAACGACCGCTCGGGTCGGGGGCAGCGCGGGCTCTGAGGCGCTGAGGGGAAAATGGGGGCGGAGCTCTGGGTGGGGCTGGGCGGGGCCCTCAGAGGCGGCGCCGCGGTGTGAGGAGAGAGGCCCAGGGGTCAGCGGCCTCCCCGCTGCAGCGCCATACATCGGCTCTTTACTGTCACTCCCTCGGGCTTTGCGCTTAATAAATATATATATAAGTATATATATAATAATCTGCGCCTATATTGTACCGTCTGGCAGCCATGGTGTGAGCGTGTGGTCTCTGTGACCATCACAGCTCCTGTGGCTGCAGCTGCATCATCCAACATCGCGCTGGCTCTGAAATATTTCTCCGTTAAATATTTCTCTGCTAGACAAGACAACTCTCTCTGACACTGTGTGCAGGTTATTTCCTGAATTCGGGCTCCTTTCCCCGGGATACACAGCCGAACGATGGATCCGTATGGATGCGGTGTCCGCACCCTGCTCTGTGGAAGGGTTTCCGGGGCCTGCCTGCGCCTGAGCCTCTTTCCCCCACTATTACCGAATTGTTGTAGACACAAACCGTCTCACTCACTCGCAATCTGGTTTAAAAGAGACATAAATAAGATCCGTGCCTCGAGTTCAGTGTGAAACGCATTACATCTTTCACCAGAGAACAGGCAAACTGGGTTTTTTATTTTTTTTTCCCTCTTCAGCGGTGTTTCAGTGTTCTCCCTGAGCCTGTTTTTATTTCTTTCATCGCCATCAAATGTCTACTCCTAAAACTCTACGTGCTCAGATGTTTTCAGGCAGCTCCAGAGGTTATAATGGAGAAGGGGTATGTTTGCTATGACAGGAACTCTCAGCTGGCTCATTAGAGCCTTCGGCAGGTGGGGGAGCCCGGAGCAGTTCATCCATCTCCAGACAGACATTCTTATGGCTGACCTTGGTTTGCAGCCTGAGTGACCTTCTGGAGGCTTTTAATAAATATATCAGATGGTTCCAACCAAGCGGCCTCACGCCGGGCTGCTAGATAAGAGCGATGCCGTGTTAAACATTCCATAGGAGTTTGTCAAATTGCGTTGGATGAAATGAAAGCTCAGGAAAAGAGCCGATTTATTAATCCTGGCCCAGCGTTCAGGACGGCGCAGTTCCGAGTAGAATCGGCTTTAGGAACTGGAACTAGCACAAGTTTTGAATAATCATTTTCTAATTTTAGCTTCACCAGAGTGTTCTGCTTCAAATTGCTGCTCGGTTTTATGGCACTGTTTGTGTGTGGCTTGTACTTGCAGCGTGCATGGCCATGTCTGGTTGTCTTCACACTGGTATTGACACACACACACACACAAAAGATAAAGTAAGAAAAGTTCATACCCAGTGAGGCTGGCTTTGTTTTCTCTGGACAAAATCATTCACCAGTACAGCAAAAAGTTAGCAACTTTCCAGAACTAAAAATAATATTTTTTCATAATTTCCATCTACTTTTTGTTTGCAGGTAGCTAGAAGCTTATCTGAAGTTTTGAAATGTTGACATGGATGTTAAATGAGGACAGTTTTCACAGCTTGTATCTGGGTTGCTTTTCCAGCCCAGTCCGCCTATGAGCACCAAAGCAATAAATAATCCAGCAAACTGAAGTAGGAGTTGTTCCAATGTCCACAACAGGGAAAAATATTTTCTGGCTTTAATATAATTTTAAAACTCGTATCGTTTGCGTCCCTTCAGTCACTTCATTTGTAAGCATTAAGATAAAAATTGTAGGGTTTTAACATTTGTCTAATCTTTCTGATTGACTCAAATTTGTAAATGGTTTTGACTAACCAAAAGTGACATTTTATGGGTAAGAATTCTAAGTAATAGTGTTGGTTAGGCATTCCTACATCTTTAGGACTAAAGGTGGTAAGAGCAAAGATTTTGTTTGCTTCTGTATCACTGGAATCAGCAGCAAAATCTTCTTTCAATAAAGAAGTCTCCTCAGGTTAAAATTTTGGCTCCTTGAGATCAGTTACAGTCTCATTGTTCTTATGACTGTTATGAGGTGACTCAGCAACAACTGCAAGTCCCCAAGAATGATATTCCAGCCAGAGTGTATTTGGAAAAATCTCATTTAACATGTGAGTGATAACTTCAGGAAACAGTCCTGTTTCTTGGAAGTATCTGATTGTGCAAATCTTTTGGGGGATTAGTAATAGGTCTGTCTTGCTGCTTTTGCATGCATTTGTTTTGTCTGAAGCCAGGATGATGTTATGACCCAGTTATTAGGTGTGAGTCTGGGACCTGAATACGTGTGTGGCTTTAAAATTGCCCATCCCAGACACAAAATAAGGCAGTGAGACAAACTCTGTTCTCATGGAGCTCAGCTGCTGGAAACCTGCTGTTGTGTCACTGCAGCAAGGAACAGCAGTCAGTGGATCTTGGTCACATTAAAGATGAGAAGGTTTTCTCCTTGGCTTTTGCCCATTTTTGATGAAGCTGCTCTCTCCAGCAGTCTCTGTATGGTCAGCACACATCTCACCCCTAAAGCAGGCACAGAGTTTTCACCTTGTGTCCTGTCACAGGGAGGGAAAAGCCAAATACTTTCTAGCCTGGAGGAGATTTCTCCTGCAGTCTGAGCAGAACAAGAAATATTAAACAGAAGTGGCCACCAAGTAGATTTCTTATCACTTTTCTATCACTTATCACTTCTCTATGCTTTCTTTTCCATTTCTTGTGCCTTCTCAACCTCACATGTGGTAAAAATGAAGCAGCAACCATCAGTGCATAAAATACAGGAACAGAAACAGGGCTGAGCCAAGAGCTCTCAGCTTTGTTCCTCTTCTTCCTTTCAAGGGCTCCATCAGTCCTACATGCTGCAGTCACCTGGCCTACAGGAGGTTTAGATTTAGGAAAGCAGAATAAAAGGTGAACTGGTATCAAACCCTAGGGGCTCAGGCAGTGTCATGGTTGTCTGCAAACCAGAGAGATTTGGACAACTTAGTTTTTATATTTGATAGTTAAATGTTTTTACTGCTTGATGTGATCTGTGTTTTTCAAAGCTGCCTGTAATTCTATTTAAAATATATATCCTTGCAAGCCTGAATCAGAATGAAATGCTGAGCATTGCTTTACCCCCAAAAAACACATTTTGCTGTATCGATTGGCATGAAAATATTTTTGTAAGGGTTTGATGCAAAAGGCCTATACTTGACTTGGCAGAAAAAAAAATCCAGTTACTTTTATAGGCCTGTTGAGAAGTCCTAATGACAGCTTCTGCTGGTCATGGTGCATGGTGTGTGGACACATGACTCGTGTGTATGTCACTCCTTTTTCTTTTGAAGAAATGCAGTAGGAATTTTAACTGCAGAGATGAACATAAAGGACCCGAAGTTAATGGTTCACTTAGGAATAAATAGTTCCTCTTCTTGACACTCACACACAGAGTGCCAGACCTCAGCTGGACTAAATCAGTAAATCATTAACTTTATTAAGGATTTGCCAGTTTACACCTAGGGAGGATCTGGCTCACATCTTTCAGTGACAATTCTCCTCGGACACTGCCAGCACAGCAGACCTGGGGTCCTCTCCTCTCCCCAGGAGTCACTGGTTACACGTCTGCTCTTCCACTTGGGACACTGGGAACACAACCTCTCCTCAGGACAGAACCCAACTTTCCAATCATGTATCAGATGGACCAAAAACCAGGCTTTTGTGCCCATAGAGCTACTGCATTTTTTTTAATGAATCAGACAGGAATAGTGCTTAAACTGCTTACCACCAGCTGTAATTTACAGCGTGTGGTAATATAGTGACAGTAATGTTGTCATCATTCTCTCTCTTCCTCTGTGGCATCAAGCCCAGACTTTCACATTCTCATTTTTAGGACGGTGTCAAACTGAGTTTTACCCCGAGCCACTCGAGCCCCTGATGAAAAAAATGATAGGGTATTAAAAAATAAATAAATAAGAGACCTCACTGATAGCTCCAGAATCTGCTGGTTTTTCTCTTCTGTCTTAATGTGCTTTTCATCCAGGGAACAGAATGAAAATGCATTTTCTACGGTAGTAACTGGCATGTTCTAAATGGTGTCAGAATTCAAGAACATGACAAGCAAAATACAGCTGGACTGGAGGGCTCCACCACACATAGAGTAGGAAATATTGCATTCCCATGCTGTTTTCATGCATGCAAACGATCAGCCACATTACAAACCCTTAAAAACATTGTGAGAAAACTTGACATTTCCCAGATGGGCGGCTTATTTGAGACTGGCCCATCTGACTTTTCCTTTCTCCAGGGGAATTTAACCCCTCGGAGCTCCTCCGGGGAAGCTGCGTTTCCTTGTCGTTCTCCTGCAAGCCTCATAAAATGGTGCTGGTTTGGCAGCACAGCTCAAGTTCAGGTTGACACCCAAGTCTTTTTGTGCAGAAATGTGGTCAAAGATGCGCCGGTGGCTTTCAGTCCCTGGGTTTATGGGGAGCAGCTGGTGCCAAGCTACGATCTGCACAAACCGCACTACAGGCTGTAATGAGACCAAAATCAGCAGCTCAGCCTCCACCATGTGTAATCCTAACAAGCATCCTGGCCTTGCAGGTTTTAAACTGTTCTCCATGTGTCAAGACCTCTGGAGCTTAAACTCAATATGTTTTCAATAACTCCATGAAAAACACGTAAGCTTACTTTAGCTCCGGGGCAGATCATTTGAAGAACAAACTCTCCATCTAGATTTTTTTTGGCAGTTCCAGTGCACCACCCTGAGCAAACTGGATTGGTATGTAACCAGTGCTGAATACTGTGCAGGAGGTTGCAGATTTGGTAGATCTCTTGAAGCCCTTAAATGTATCAATCAAAATGCACTCCTCGGGTCTGTAATAAGCCTTTCTTAATTGTGCCATCTTGTTGGCCTGCTGGCAGTTTCTTAAGGCTGGCATCTTTTTAAGATAAAATTTTGCTCCCTATGAACTGGCTGAAAAAAGTAGCCTTTATTTTTCGGTGCCAGACTGTTTGTATTCAAGAGGTCAGCTACCCCAAAAGCACAAAAGCAAGTCTTTATAAAATCAGAGGAACAGCACAAGGGCATCCCACTGTTAAACAACTGAATAATGTCTGCCTCAGAGGCTGAAGTGCTAAAGACAATGTCTGCTCTCAGTATAAAGATGGCCCACCACCTAATAGCCCCTAGGATGCAAATCATAGATTTAACTGTTATTGTGTCTGCTTTCTTTTTCTTTCTCCCCTCTTGATCTCTTTCCTTTTGCTCCCCCCCAACCCCTTTATCAAAAATAACTTCTGGAAGGAAAAATAAACACTGGAAGACACTCAGCTGTTTTGGCAACCGTGTGTGCAAGAAGGGCCTTTTCCCCCCCGCTCTGTTCCTCCAGACTGAAAGGAGCTGGAGCTCCAGTTTGAAGGCAGACAAGCAGCCTGTGAAACTTCAGCCAGTTTTCATCACAGCTGGCCGTGCCTCTGTGATTTCAGACAAAAGACTTCCGTCTTTATCTGGTGCTTATTGAGACATCTCATTCAGCTGGAGATAAAAGGGGAAAAGATGTGCTTTGAAATCCAACCATTAGGGCGTCAAAGAAATCAGCATGCAAATGCCACACGCAAATGGATTCAAGATGAAGCTCGGGGCTCAAATCTCACTGCCAACAGGAGTTTGCCTGCACAGGGACCCAGAAAAGCCATTGTAAAGACCTCGGGGGAGTTTGGCCCTGTGTTTGTTCAAGGAAGAAGGTGAAAGTTGGATGTGGAAGCAATCCTAAAAATAAATTACAATGGGGTGGATTGTTTCGGAGCAGTCCTCCTGGTTTGCCAAAAAGCTGGGTAGGTCGTTCACCAAAATGACTGGTCCATGGACCATGGAGAATAAATATCCTTCTGATTGCCCACCTTGCAAATTCTGATGGAGCTTTATGTGCCACTCCTTGTGTGTTTCTCATTTTTCCCACAGTGGGTCCTGGTGCAGTGCTGGTGTGCCACTATGGATCCACACTATGTCAGATATAAGGGCCTGAGGTAACTGACATTTAAACATTTGCTACCTCATTCCCAAAAGGTGAACAGATTTTCTTCTCACTGTCTCTAAAAGGGTAGGATTAACCAGAACCTACAAGATTTCTGATGGAACAAGCTTGCTATATTTAGAAGGCCGTGTGACGTGTCTCCCAGTAGACAAAAATCAGAATTCAGCTGAAAAGGCAGTAAAAGAGAGTCTTTGTTGGGCATAATGAGGGTAGACAGCCTCTGAGGTTTGCTGGCTCCCTCAGTATTATAGCACAGGGCCATCTCACTTCTGGGGTGTCCCATGCAGTGCAGCCTGGGGTTGCTAAGCATGCAGGCTGGGGATTGTTCCAGGGTCTGTAATTACCTGTAGAGTCTGAGTAATGCTTAGCAAAGAAGTTGGGGTTAACTTAAGAAACCTCTGCTTGCTTAGAGCCTGTGGGTAGATGGTGGTGAATCAAAGTATTTCAATAGGGGTTTTATTCTGATTCCATTTGCCTTTTATTGTCCTTCAGCTGGGACACACACCACTGGCCTTTTGAGTGAAGAATGAAGCATTTGAGCTTTCCGTTGGGAGAAATGTTCCACTGCATGATAGCTTTCCACCCACTGAGAAAACTACCACTTAATAATGTGCAAATCTCTAGTTAAAGAATTACAGAGATTAGCCTGAAGCCTGACACTCATCCTCCAGGAGGGAACCTCACCAAAATACTATTGACAAAGGGAAACTTTGTTAAGCGTGTTTAGTTCAGCCCTGATCTTGCAAGGATCCCTAAGCTGCTTTGTTTTATGAGACTTAGGGCAAAGGATTTTCTTAAAAACCATATTCCTTCTATAAGGGTGCATAGTCTCATGGGATCTGGGGATTAGGTGTTCATTTCCTATACAAAAGCTTCATAATTGTCTAAAGAATGCCTGGATATTAAACAGCCTCCAAGTAAAATATCAAGTAAAGTGCCTTAAAGAATTAAGTAAATAAAAAAAAAATGAAAGATAAATCACTCAGTGTTAATTGTACTGGGAGTTACATACCAATAAGTGATAAAACTCATTGCTTTCTCTCCGTGGAAATTATTTGCAAAAGAAATGCAGGAGAAGCTATGCTGGGGAGCTGTGATTTGGTGAATCTGAGCTGCACGAAAATCCATCAGGGAAAGTTCCTGGTGGATACAAATCCTATCCCCAGCATCTCCCATGATGTGCCTGGATTTTTACAGTTCTCAAAGTGGAAATACTTTGCACTGAACAACTGAAGTTCCCAAAATTCTTACCAGTCCACTAAAAACAGGCCTCATCCTTCAGGTCTAGATGTATAATCAAGTGTTTTTTTTTTTCCTGAGCAGCAGGGCAGTTTGCAGAAACATTTGCATTGCACTGGTGCTCATCTTGTCTACAGCAATTCTTACAATGATGAGTAGTGTTATAGTGGAATGTGGTAATTGCATTATCATTATTATGGCTGTAATAACATTATAATAAAATTACACTTTTATTGTAGCAATTACTCCCATTCTCTCTCAGCCTAATTTTTCCTCTCCTTGGCTTTTTATTCATTTTCCCACTTTTGACTGGGAGATCTGTGAACCATGATACCTGCAGCCCTCATCCCTGTCTTTAGTGAGATGTCAGTTCAATACCTCTTGTCTCTGCATGGTCAGGAACCTTCATTTTTTCAGTTTTCCTTTGCATCTGAAATGAGCTTTGCCATTCTCACAATTTCAAAATATTAAATATCTGTTGCTTAAACCTTACAACAGTTCTGCTGCCCTGGCACACAGGGTCAGTAATTTGTGAAGAGTGAGAGCAGGGACTGACTTTTGAAAATAGCCTTGTTCTCTTTTTTCTTTTTTTTTTCCCCCTAATAAACCCTTCACGGGGATTGCCTCTTTGTAAAGTGTGTAGTCTGAAGTTAGTTTTGGGTGGCTACTCCCTCTATATGGGACATTCCCGTGACCATATGTAGCATCTGTGCTTGGCTGCACTTTCATACAAACCATTCCCAGCAGGGTTTGGGGTGGGATCTTTGGTGCTGTTGATTGATTTTTATATAAGAGTGGTCTAAGTAGAAAGGTTTTTTGGAGTACTCTGTGGGGCTTCTTTATAAGCTTACCCTACATCAAATAATAGTACTGCATTAGGTACAACTAAGTGACCAGAGGGAGTTTGGTATCATGTTTTACTCTACAGGGAATATTTCATTCCCAGGGAAGATGTTCAGAGGGCTAAAGGGGGGAAAAAAAAAAAAAAAAAAGGGTTATTGCAGGCATCTCTCTGTGAGATGTGCAGCATTTCCCTACTGATTTCAGCTTGGCTTAGAGACTTGGCACCTCAGGTCTCTGCTGACACTAGGCTAATTTTTATAAAATTAAAGGTGAAAATTAGTGGTTCTTTTTTTGCTCTTAGTGCTGGCCTTGCTGACTTTCTGTGAGCTGAAATTGCTATCACTGAGACCCAAATTGGACCCAATGATAATACCATAATGACATTTTAGGCTGGATGTAGATTTATAAGGTACCGCTTTAAGTGCAAGTGAAAGGAAAACTAGATTTTTCTTGCCTTCCCTGTTATTGATACTGAATGTTAATAGTAGAGGTGATCAAAAAGATGTACAGGGGTCTGGTTTGAAACCAGCTTGGAAATGCTCATCCAGTGCACTGAGGCGTCTGGAAAACGAATGACAGAGGCAATCCCGCTACTGCCCTGGGGAATAAAGGGGTTGACTCTTAGACCTTTCTGCCTTTAATTACTATGAATCTACTCATTAAGCCCAGGAGCTCTCCTCTTAATCCTGAATTACTCGTTTTGACCCTCACAGAGTTTAGCTGCCTGAGCCATGACACTGTCACCCCAGCAGTCCCGTGCCGCTCGCCGCAGAGGCGGTCGCCGGTGGGTGAACCAGAAGCCAGGAGGTACCTGAGCTGGGCAACCTCGTGGCCCTGCAAACATCCATCCAGGCAGCCTCCCCTTCATTGGCTTCCTTACATTCCACGCTCAGTTACTGTCTGCTGACTTGCAAAAGAACAAAGGAACAGCTACTTCCTATTAAGGAAGGTAATAACTTAATTAAAACCAAGTTCTACGCACGGCAGGATCTAGTTTGTCATCAAGAGGCCTTCCTTGCCTCTCCTTTACAGTTTTTGATAATCTATGCCAGATATTTAATCACTGGATACCCCGGTATAAAGCTTCTAGCCTCCATAACCAGCAGAAAGCTTGTCAAAATAAATTTTAACTTCTGACCGTAGTAGAAGACCAACTAGAAGGTATTAAGAGAATCAGAGCTGTCAATCAGAGCTTGGGCTCACCGTTTATATTATTAATTCCAACTCTGGTGGCATGGTCTTGGGATAACAACCATCCTAAGCTGCATTGGTCCAAAAAACACAAACCAAGAGTGGAATATATTTCGTGCTGAGGTGACGTTACCAAGTGTCCAGAGAACTTTTTTTTTTTTTTTTTTCTTTTTGTCTTTGAAAGGTGATGTTTTATTAGATTATTCCCATTGCCAAAAGACACAGCTACTGTCTGGCTTCATTTGCTGGCTGTTTTTTCTAATGTAAAGATTTATTTTGGGGACAAAAGCAACTTACTAAGAAAAAAGCAAAGTGTGTGTTTGTTTGTTTGTTTCTGCAAATTTTCCTTCTAATTAGTGCAGCATGTTAGAATGGAGGCTGTGAATAGACTTCAGTGGGCTATGAAGTGAAACTGCCTTCTCAAACTGAAATCTGTCTTGGAGAGTCTGAGCTGGAGGTATTATTACAATGCAAACCAGTGGGAAAGATTCCAGAGAGAAAGAGGAGAAGTGTGTTAATTGAGAACAATAACATGCCAAAGACCTCCAGAAGCCCGTGGCCTTAATAAAATGAGACAATGCTTTGTTGTTGCATAACTTGAACTTCAGTTTTGGTTATAGTGGAGTAGAAGTGATGCAGAGCTGGGTTTCTTTTTCTCTGATCATTTGTAAGGCCATCTGAAGAGAGAAGGTTTCACAGGTCATGTTGAACTGGGCTTGATTTCTCTTTGCCATGTTAATCACTTGACCATGGAATGAAATTCAAGGATATTAAACACACAGAAGGTGATTTTTGCAATCAGAACAACTGTTGTGCCACAAGTTTCCATTCCATCTTATCATGGCTTGCTCTCTTGTTCTGCCACTGTTGTGACTTAAATTGCTGCCTACAGGGGCAATAAAAGATTGGACTGTTGACATTGAGCTGGTTTTGAAGAGTCCTATATTTTGGAATTTTTCTTAATCCCATGGTTTTCTTCATCCCCATGGATGAAACCAGTCTGAGCTTACCTGGAGCAGTTCCAGAGCTTCCCTGATCACCTGAAGGGAACAGTCCTGAAGTTGAGCTAAATACAGAAACCTTGTAAAGACAGGCAGTGCCGTGGATGAAATGCACTTTTTTCCACCTCAGTGTGGGAGGTTTTGCTTTTTTTTGTTTTCAAGATGCCTTGAAATCCGTGAGCAAATCCATGAGTCAAGAGTACAAGAGTTCTAAAACATCTGACAGATACGTGGGTGTCTTCAGCTCAGGCTGCCTGGGGACATCTCATGGCAGTGATTTCTTGTGTGCCCAGAAATCTTTGGCAAGTTTTGTGAGTATTATTTTTCTCTGTGAGTGACTTTCTCACTGATTTCCCACTACCAAAGATCCTGAATATACTAACTTCAGGTTTACAGATCAATCCATGATTATCATCAGGAGCCAGGGGTCTGGTTCATATTCTGCTGTCAGCACCTTTAGCCACCTTAAAGAAGTGCAGCTACCTCACCTCTGAATCTGCCTTAATATTTCATAAATCTGGTGTGAATCAGACCACAATATAAATCCAGTCATCTTTATATTCTCTTATTTAAGCAGATAAATGGAGAGTAGAAAGTAAATACAAGCTTTAGGATTTTGTAAAACACTCTACATCCTGGAACATTTTTATGAACCACTGAAAACCAGTGATTATTTCCCTCCTTCCTTTTTGTCTGGCCAGTAGGAATTAAATTTCATCATTCATGAACTTGTGCAACCTTTTCTGAGCTGTAAATGTATTTCAAAGCCATTGTAGGAGGCAAACTACAATATCTAGTAGAGTTTTCCCTCTGTGTCTCTCCATCCCTGCAGTGTCCAGCAATGTGGTGTGTGCCTGCATGGGGTATGCATTACTGGGGTGTATTTGCACATATCAAAAGCAACCAGTCTCTCAATCATTCATTGAAAGTTCCAGTTGGCTTAGAGTCTTCCTGAAAAAAATGTTTATTTTGTCTTCTTGACTTACTTTTCCTCGTGTCTGAGTATTGTGCCTCCAGGAAGAAAAGCTTAAATTGCTGGAGTAGGGCTTTTTTCAAAGCCTGCCAAGTATAAAGTGGCTTAATAAGAAAGCACACAGATTTTACTTTCTTAGAGGGGGAAAAAAAGGAAAAAAAAAAAAAAAGGAATAAGTCACTTAAACTGAGACTGGAAACTTCTTTAGGAGCCGGGCATGTTTTTTAAAAGCATTAAGATAGGAGCACTTGGGGAAGAAATATGGAGCTCACTAGCCATGAAACTTGGAAAGGACCAGGACCCTGCCAACCAACTTTGTTCTCTCAACACACACTGATTAATGCTGCTGGGAATGATGTCATGAGAGGTCAACAACAATAGGATCAGAGAGCCATGGAGCTGGGCTGCCGTGCAGCATCACTGTCATCACAGGAGGTGTTTGTCCCAGACCCCCCCAGGGCTGTCCAGATGGCAGTGACTGTCACCACGTCCCTGCCAGGTTGATCTGGGTGACACAGTCACCCTGAAAGTCTGGTTCATTCAGGAAAATGAAATGCCAAAGCTGCTCTCAGGGCATGCAATCTACTGATCTTTAGGGTTTGGGTGTAAGATGAGTGTTGGCCTGGCCTCAAGGTGGTTCTGTTCCTGCTGGAGTGTCTGGGGTCACTCTCACTACCAGGATTCAGCTGAAATTTGCCCATTTGACCATTTGCTTGACCACCCAAAGAGATGACACTTCCATTTCTCTGGTGGCCAAGGGAGGCTGCCAACCAGTGATTATTTTGTTTATTTTGTCTGAACAATATTTGTCCACCAAACACTATTGGCAGTGGTCATGAGTCATCTTGGGAGCTGCAGAACATCTGCAATTTCTGTTCCCTCCACTAGCAAGGGTTGTAATGCTGGGAGGGAAATGCATCCTACTGGGAAGGACAGAGACAGTTCCTGCTCTTCAGCAGGGAAAAGTGAATCCAGGCTTAAAAGTTCAGTCAAGTCCTCAACATTGAAGTCTTACCTTCAATTAGATAACACCCAGGTTGAGATGTTCCAGCATTACCATCTTCTTCAGCTCCCTGACAAAATGTTGAACAGCAAGGCTTGAAGGCAACTCATATTTTCTTCTCCCATCAGACCTCCTCTGTTACTGAGAAAACCCAGATTCATTTTCTCAAGTGCAGGCTTAGAGGCTGGAACCTAAGCAAAGGCAAAGAAAACAGCCAGTTGAATTATGTATGAGCAACTGGAAGGTTTATGCCTTGCCTTGCAGAAGACATTGTGTCCTCACTCAGTGCCAGATCACCAGAGCTCTATTGACTCAACGGGCTGGGTGCCACCTCCTGAGTCACTCAGCATCACTTCTCGATACACCTGGTCTTTAATTTATTTTTGGAGGTTTCCAGTCTGAGTACAAATAAACAGGCTCAGCCCATCTTAGCCCACAGCTTTAGGTGGAGCAGCTGCAGATTTCTTAAAGATAATGCAATGCTGGGAAGAGGGGAAAATAACCCCTCAGGCAAATATTTCTGATTAATTGGAAGAAGTAAATCCCGAAATAAATGTATGCTATTTTTCATCAGTTGATTAAGGTTATTTAACACTCAGAATTGTTTGTTTATTTTCTCTGGCCACAGAGATCAGATGAATGCACTTGCTGCCTGACAGCGTGACTTCAATGCTTATTCAGTCTTCTCATATTTATCTGTTCAGAACTCACTTCTCATGACTGGGTATTGTCATAAATTCAACTCCTGTCATATTTTCAGGAATACCTGATGTTGACAAAACCATGTTTTGCACAGATTGTCCGGGGCTTCAAAAATTAGCACAGTTTCAGTGCAAGAAGGATGCTGTGTCAGGGCTGAAGATCTGGCAAGTCTCCTGATGGATGTGTTGCCAAATCTCTCAGATCCCAGGTTGGTTGCTGAGCACTCCCTGTTGTTGTCAGCTCCTGCCTGCCCTTTAATGGCTTTAATCCACCCATGCACTGATCCTGTCCCCCTCATCTCAGGGGACAAGGTTGCATTGGGTGAGCTCTGCCCTGGGCACAAGAGGCAATGTTCCTCTGATGGACCACTGGCCCAAGCAGACATTTTCAGTGGAATGTGCAGGATTAGGCCCATAAATTCTAATTTATTTGGATTCTACCATAACAGCTTTATTTGGTGTCTGCTGAAGTTAACTGTGTTGTGGGAAGCTGAACCTTTGAGTAGAGGGAGGTATTGAAGACTCCCATGTCCTGATGGAGCTTTATTTTAGATTCAGCAATTGAACAGATTTTTAAAACCTCTCATTCCACACCAGCAAAGTCACCTGTTTGCAAAAAGACACTCACTGGAAAATGTGGGCAGTCAGATTTCTCTGCGGTTCAGCCACTCCTAGATTTGAAGCACTGCTCTGAAAAAGATCTTGAGGCTTCTTAGTTTTTCATAATCTCACTCCTTTTTGAAGAACAATAATTTTCTCTGAATCTCCTGTTCTATCTCCTCCTTTCTGCATCTTGTACAGAATCAGTCTTTGCCCATTTTTTTCACCCGATGACTCCTGCCTCCTGTCCCTCTTCTGCCAGTCTTTGATTTGAAAATTGCTGGAGCTGATTCCTATGTGGAGCTAAAACTCAGCAGAGGATGGGGTAAAGAATCTGCTTGATATTTCAGAAATGTCTTGTGGTTAATAAGTTCTGCCTCAGCTACATAATTCCTGCACTGGCAGCTTTCTTTACTTTTCATGTGGAAATTTCTTCATTGCTTTGCTGGTTGTTATTCAGACCCAAAGTGTACTTTTTCAGAACTCAACAGGACCAAATGTTAAAAAAATAAAATAATAAAGTACCCAGGTAGATTCTTTTATGTATGATTAGCAGCCACTGTGACCCACCAGCCACGGGCAGGGTTTAACACCTCTTCTTACATTATGAAAAATAAATATTTGAGATAGACTTTTCTGTTCAAGCCAGGGGTTCAGGCAGACCAGCCAGGTTACTGCTTCTGCCCATGTCATTCCATAGTGATCAACTTTTCAATTAATTAAGAAGAAAAGAGAAAAATACCTACTATAAAAATGGATTCCTGGAACACAGACAGCAAGCACAAGTCCAAAGAAAAACCCCAACCTACGTCAGGCCTAATATTCCTCAGGAACTTGACACCAGTGTGGTCATTTTTTGCTTGTTTACTGTTGAAATGAAGTTTATTCAAATTTGTAATCTGCAAACTTTCCTTTAGGCTCCTGTGCTAGAGAAGGGCACCTTGGGTTTGGATGGAGTGGGCTGAAGGAGGAGAAGAAGAGATGAAAGGAAAGGGAGGAGGCAAGAAATAAAACCTGACTTGCCAAAAATGCAAGGCACATAAAATGAAATTCTCTGCTGGTCATGTCTCCATTTCACAGTGGTGTGAATACTGAGTATTTCAAAACAAGAAACAAATTAAATTAGGTAGGTTTTGCCCTTCTTTAGCCTCAGAGAATGTTGAAATATGCCCAGGAAAACATTTCAGAGAATCAGAGGCCACAGAAATAGTCTTTAACCCAAGCAGAAAGAGTTAATAATGTGCATTATCCAGAAATTACTCCTAAGCCATCCCATAAAACAGCTGTGGCCCTTTTCAGATTTCAGCTCCTCTCAGCACAAAGCACAGGAGTGATCACTGTAAAGTTGTGCTCCATTTCTCTGGTAGCCCAAACCTTTGCTTCAGTGTCTGTGGCCAGGGAAATGTTTGGTGCCCAGCCCAGGGAAGTTCAGCTCTGTGGCTTTTGCCATGTTGGCCTCTTTCAGCTCAGTGTCATTGCTTGGTTGATTTATTTATTGATTGATTATTTATCAATGACAGCATTTACATGTCAGATCTACTGTGAACATGAAAGATCTCTTCAGATAAGACCTTTATGGAGGTGTTCAGAATGTGGTAGAGGTGCCCTTGTCATTGAGATGGTCCTTGAAATCTTGGTGAGATTCATAGGAAATTCATGACTAAAATCACTCATCTCCTTTTAGCAAGAACCTTTCATAATATCTGCTACTTGCCTCCAGCCCTCTCTCAGGTACATTTCCTACAAAATGTCTTAAAGCATGAATAGAGCACATTAATACAGCTGCAGAGGAGAGGGGGGTTTATTTGTTTATAAATAAATAATGTGGACTAATTCTTACTTTAAAAAATAATTACACAGCATTGCTTTGGGATAAAAAGTTCTTTCCTTTGAAGGAATTGGCTTGCAGTGTACAGTCTCTCCTTGCCATTAGCTCCTTGCCTGAGATAGAGCCCAAATCCAAAGTGGGACAGTAATATAATACATTAAAAATACACCCTTTGGCTCGTCCTTAGAAAATGACTTTTCTACTTTCTGCTATTTATTAATTTCAAGGAACATCTCACCTGAACGTGTGTACTAAGAACTCACTGAAGGAGCTATAGGAAAAGGATCATACAGAAATTATTAAACATCCAGAAACCACTTTAATAAGACCTAATTTAGTCTTATTGTAAGCTTTGATTTTTTTTTCTGTTCTACTGTCTTACAGCTAAAATTTGTGTCTCAACCAAAGCTGAAATGAAAAATAGCTTGTAGTCTACACCACCAAGACAAATTTATATCTGCCCACATTACTTGATGAAGGAAGGGAATGGATTTTAGAAGGGTTAAAAAGGGAGGAGGCAGTAGATAAGAGTAAAGGCTCCACTGGGAAAAAGAAGTTGAGATATCAAGGTCTATATTGTATGAGACTGCCTAATAAGAGTGAGACAGAAAACCACTGAGTATTGCTCTTATCTTGTTTTCATGAGTATAGAGATCTTCTCCCTTTTCATCTCTCATATTTTTTTTTCCAAAATTAATTTGCTTTCCTGGCTCCAAAGCTGTTGTATCCCAAGTACTGAGTTAAAAATCCATCTGTGAGAAAAGAAAATCCTGATTTTTTAGCCTTAGATTGTACACAGATGGCTTTCTCCCAAGCAGCAAATCTCAGCTCGAAGTGCAGCTTTTCTGACAGCCAGCAAGAAGTGTAACCACTATCTCCTCCAGTATTTATTACTCAATTTGCTGATTTAGCTTTAAAGAATGGAAAAACATTAAGCTCTATGGAGAGTTAAGTGCAGGTTCTCAGCCATCCACTCTGCACAGTCAAAGAATGAAAAGAAAAATGAAAATGGAAATATGAAAATGGCGCAGAGACATCAGATGTGTGGACACATCAGAGTTTTGTTCCCAAGATGGAAGTAAACCCCATTTTTCCCTCTTTTCCATTAGACTGTAGTGCTTCTTGGGGGCACTGGTAGCCACCCTGTCACCCTGAATAGAAGTGTATAATAATTCATCAGCCTGTCTTGTCCAGGGACATGGAATGTTATATAGAGATAATGAGGAAAAGGCTATAATTGAGTCTTTGTGGCCATTTATTGGAGCAAGAACCAAGATTTCTCTCCTTCATTATTCTATACACCTTGTTCACTTTTTTTTGGGGGGGAACATTGGCATGAGTGAGAGGAACATGTTGTGAAACTAAGCAAATTCTTAGACAAATATTCCCGTACCGTGTGTATTTACATAAATATTCATTTGAGAAGTATTTAATGGCTGCTTTGACAGGCTATGTGCTGAAATAATACCCTGTAACTTGGTAACCCATTGCCCAGAGTGAAGTTGGATCTCATTTATTCAGCAAAAATGAAGTTGAGAGAGACCTGCACTACGAGGACCCCTGCGTTGTGTTCCAGTGGGGCGAAGGAAGGGAGGAATTTTGCTTTCTGAGGAGAGCCACGGGGACCTGAGCACCTCTGCAGGCAGGGAAACCTCTCAGTCCTCAGCCTGGAGTTCCAGGCTGTGCGCTTGGGGCAAGATTTGGCCCCAAAGTGCAGGCAGGACACGCATCCAGTACACGGGGTGAATGTGTGTGAAATGTTTCAATTACCTCTAAAATAATGTTTAACATGTTCCAGACATACTGCATTAAGCAAAGACCCAAGCAGCATTTGAAGCGTATTCTGTTTTTCATTTTAATAGATTGTAAATGTATTAAACACATGTTAAGAATATATTTCATATACTGCATTTGTAAAATATTATCAAATTTATATAGGCGGAAACCACAGAGCCGCCACAGGATCGGCCCCAGAGCAATTCTCTCTTGGAAGTTAACCTTTTAGCACCACTATCAGGAGGCTGGAATGGAGGATTTGGTTTGATTTAATTTGATTCCCTTCGATTTCATTTCATTTTAAAAGAAGAGCCCCCAGGTGGAAGCCTGCCTTGTCATTAAACCTTTGAGCTCTGAGCTTGGGGCTGTACAGAACGTTTCTGTCCTCAGCCAGGTGAAGAAGAGGCTCTTGAGTTCTCTGCTCTGTGCAGGGAAAGGTGCTGAAAGTCAGAGCTGGAAAACTGCCCCTCTGGCTCTGTGATGAGGTGTCTGCTCCACCGTTTAGGTGCCCTCTAAAATAATTCAATATTGTGAAATTTCTCCATCAAAAAGGAACACGGGTGGATGTTGCAGTGCTGAAAAGTGAGAATTCAGAATTCAGCTCAGCTTCTTTCCTTCTGTCTTTTAAACTGTCTGAGCAAACTCGAGTTGGGTTTTGTTTTTTGTCCAAGCCAGGGAGAATAGTTTGGGTTTGAAGCAGTATTCTGAGTCCGGATACCTCTGGGTTTCTTTGAAAGCAGAATCTAGAGCTAAGTTTGTTCCTTGGAAATAAATCCCATCTCCTCTCTGAGCTCAGCCAAAACCCTGGAAATCAACACTTAACAGTGAAGCAGAGCTCAGTGTCTGTGAGACAACTTGTCTTAAAAGCTGCAAGAATTAATCACAGTTACCCATAAAGTACTGCTGGGTCTCCAAGTGTCCAGGAACCCACCACATTTCAAGGCTCAGCCTCTGTTGCTTTTAACACAGGAGTAATTCCAGTAGCTGGCTGCTACCTTAGATTCTTCTCCTTTTATGTGGATAAAAAAGCAAAGCCAGCCCAGACCCATAGTTTTTTTGTGAGAATTAAGACTTCCAAATTTCACACGTTGCACTGCATTGGATGGGATTCCCAGAGCTCTGGGTGTCTGAGGCCCAGGTGTACCAGACCTTGAGGACAGAAAATTGTCCCTTCCAAAACCAGACTGAAATTATTGTTTTGCATAGAGGAACTCTAGAAAAAGCCACTGCTGGGTGATGCAGGAGGGAGGGAAGTGAATCTTTGTCACTCAGCAGAAGTTACCATCCCACCAGTGCTCAAATAAATCAGCTTAGGAATTCAGCATAAAACCAGCTCTTGAAGCATCCTGGAAGTCTATAACTGATCTCTGGGACTTAGTTCTTCAACTTTTTATGGAGCCCCTGCTAGCTTATAATAAAATTTAATAATGCAAATTTATTTTCAGCTAGGAACCATAGTTTAATAGTAGGTGTTTTTCACAGGACACCGTGGAGCCTGGGAACCTGCCTGGCTTCTCTGCATCCCCCCTGCCTCACCTCTCCCACTGCACTCTGCTGGGACACCCAGCTAAGACTTAAGGCAGGTTGACAAAAGATTTTTTGTTTTTTCTTTTCAGCTATGGAAAAGGAGATGCTGGCACTATTTCTTTTTAACTTCAGTTTGAGCATTTTTAGCTAAAATGTAGTGGTGGGACTGTCTTTAAGGCTGGAAATTCTTTCCTCACTGTCCAGTCCAGTACATGGAAACATTTATCTGCTTCCCAGGACTCTCTGGTGCTGCCCCTTCCTTCTCTAAGTGTTTTCAGTTTCTTTTGGGTTTGATACATGCAGGAATCAGGATTTTGGGCAGGCTGAGAGCACTGTGCTATGGCAGCTCACAGCATGATGCCAGAATCCCACCTCCACGCTCCTCTCCTCCAGGAAAACTGAACTGCCAAGCTTTCAGAGCCAGTGCACAGGTGGAAAAGAAGATCCTTTAGGAAAAGAAGAGACCCTGGCATTATTTCAGGCTGCCATTGTAACTGTACACTCTATTGACACTAGAAAGTATATTGCCATTGACCTGTGCATATTCAGTTTCCATAGGTCTGCTGCAGTTCAAGAGATTCATTACAGCTCTGAGTATATAAGATCAGACATATTATGAAGCTTCTCCTAAGAGTTATGACAGATGTGTCATAGTAACTTAACTATACTCTGAAAAAATATTAACTCTGAAGGGTGTTGGTTTTTATAGGCTTATTTCACACTATTATCCACCCAACTATCCAGTAATATCCCAGGTATGTCCATCAAGCAGCAGGAGATATTTGCTGTGCTGTGACTTCCCAGTTACTTTGTATGGATGTTCAAGATGAAGTAAAAAGCAGACATTCTGGAAAAAAAACCCACTCAAATATTCACCAGCACTGTAATAATATTTCCTTCCTTTCACTTTCAATAATGTAGGTTTTACCTTATCACAGCTGATAAGTTCTTGCTGTATTAGTTCTCAGATGTGCAGATTTAAATATTGAAAGGAGGACAATTCCTATTTTGTTATATAAAATGTGGGATGCAGCTGTTTTAAAATGTTCACTTTTCAGACAGAGAAAAAAAACCAGCAGAGCAAGGCAGTCAAAATTTCAGTCTCTGGACCTGCCACCTTGCATTGCCTCTGATCTGGAGTTGTCCTTCCAAGCAGCTACTGTATGACCTGGTGAAGAAACAACTTCTGGAAGTGATTTTTCCCATATGATACCATTTTCCTTTTCAGTAAGTGCACAGAAAAACTTGGAGAAGGAGAGAGATGTCAGAGTGCTTTCTCAATGTAAAAATCAGTGTCTTTCTTAACCACTGATTCTTCAGAAATTCAGCTAACTATTCAGGTTTTCTTATTTTAGGAAACTCAAAAGCTGCTAATGTGGATTTACTAAAATCCTATTAATATATCTGTGAGACAGAGAGAAGTGTAAAGCTCCTGCTCTATCTTCCTTGCTTTCATTAAATGGGGGCATATAAACATATGGTAAAGATTTTGGAGACGTGGGCATGAGGGAGCAAAATCAGATGCTGTCCTAGTGGGAGCAGGACAGGTACATGGCTGGAGTAAAACAGAACAGAAGAGAACACAATATTTACTTATCTGATCATACACAATTGTATTTAAAAATTTTTAAAAAGTAAATTCATCTTGCTGGGTTTTTTTTCACATTGGTTGCCCTTGACTTCACTAGGTATTAGATGCCAAAATACTTTTTTTAATCTGACCTTTAATATCTAAAAGCAAAAGTTAAGGTTTAGTTTTTAGTTGTTTTGGGTTTTTGAGAGTGGTTTTTTGGGGTTTTTTGGGGGGGGGGGTTTTGTTTGTTTTTTTCTTTTTGGTGTTTGCTTTTTGGTTGGTTTTTTTGCTCACTGGTTCAGTTTTTTTCCTGTTCAAAATGGAAACGTATTTGATAGCCCAAGGAACATCATACCCAGTTTGCTTTTTCCCCCAGTCTCAGATGACTGCCAGTGCCACGAGGTTCACACTCTCACATCATTTCCAAGCAACCTGCACACATGGATTTGATCGAGTTCCTCCAGCACTGAGCTGAACCCCAGAGCCTTGCTGTACGGCCGTGAAATATGTGATAAGCCCCAAGGTTTGAGAGCAGCCATCTTAAACATCTGAAGATAAATGCATCTGAGATTTCCAGCTCTGGTAGGAGTCACATTGAGTCCTGCTAAAGGAGCTTGGCTGCAGCAACACATTGTCCTTGTGTGACGGGAAGAGATAAACTTGAATTGGGAATTAATACGCGCTCCCCACATCTGTCTTTTGCTAATCCTGCTCAGCTTCATGCATTCAGAACAAATTCTAGGCAAGAGGCCACTGGGAAGTTGTCCAGTTCTCTGTACCCCATGCCCAGCTCTGTCAGACTGGCTGCAGAATAATTTATTTCGTGCGGTTCCTCTGGCCAAGGAAAACATATTTGCTCCTTGTGGCAGGGAAGCTCTGCAATGAAGGCACTGTGCTACAAATTGTACACCCTAGGGGTTGACCTTAGCTCGTGTGCCTTCTGACCTGCAGGAAACTTCAGGCAAGTAGACAGGGGCAAATAAGAAATGCACTTTCTTGGTCATTATGGCGTTAGGAAAGAATTCCCAGCCGGTGGTGTGGGTTAACTTTCCCTGCAGAAAGATCCGTGGTGAATTGGGGTTGTTGCTTTGTTTATTTACAGCTGCGTGCAAGGGAAAATCTGCTTCTAAAAGGCTGAAGGAAGGACCCTTCAAAACAAAATATGGAGATGTTGTTTAATGTCTTTAAGTGAATCTGGGCTGGTGGAGGGGGGAAATGGCTCTGTAGCCATACTGAAACTTAATTTCCTTATGTTTTCTCTGGAACATATTTTTTAAAGGTATATGGAATAGCTTCTCACTGAAAACAACCCCCCCAGCAAACTCCCTTCCTTGTTCCTCTACCCAGGAGCAATTTATGTTGAGGGAGCTGATACAAAGCAGTGCTTCACCTCCATCATACTGCACCACTGGAAAAATTTGTCACTGATTTGGGGCAGAACTACAACAACTCAGAAGTCGGTGTGAGTGCTGCCACGGAATTCAGTGGGACCAGGATCCCATCTTTCAGTTCCTCCTATCAGTTGCTCTCCTTTTGCTTCTGCTTTCCCAGTGGGTCTGGGGCAAGTGGCACTCCTTAGGCTGGGTGGAACATCTTTTATTTTTCTGAACTATCAGTGTTGTGATGAGTGTTTGTGGCTGAGGTGTGGCACAGCTGGCAGCTCTGTAGCACTTGCAGTGGCTGTGACAGGGGTTATCTTGGTTGTTGGGTCCCAGAGAGGACCAAGGGATGAGATTTACTAGCATGAAGATTATCTCAGCATGAAGAATTTCTTTCTTGTAAGTTCCTTCCAAACTTCCCTATTAATTTAATGACAAACAGTTCAGAAGAGACAAAAGTTTCATCTCTCATCTGACTCTGAGACTTCCATGCAGTCAGTCTCATTTTTAAATGTTACAAGCCCTACTACCAGATTTTCTACTCTACAAATTTTGCCAGAAACCTTTTTCAAGGCTTCTCAGCTATTATTTTTATCCCTTCTTGAGGGACAGTACCAGAAGGGCCTGATCCAGCAAGCATTTTCCCACAGGAGCATAATAAACCAAACCTTTGGCTGGTTTCTGCTGCAGCCCCTGGCATAGCAGCACCCTTCACATAACCAGAGAGCAGAGAGGCTGCTCACATGAAGCAAGTTACTCACATATGTGTTTGCAGGATCTCATTCTTAATGATCTAAGACACCATATGATTAAAAAATAGTGCAAATTAGGCTTTCAGTTACACTAGTGTCAACGTGATATTAGTCCTCTGACAACTCATTGTGTTTACTTTGGCTTCCCACTAGTTCAGTGAAGTCATGGGGCTTTCTCTGGATTTACAATGGCATAACAAATGGTTGGCTGAAGGCAAAATCATCCTCAAGAGCTGCTGTGCTCACCCTCCATCAGGGGCTGCTGTAGGGAAGTTGTGTGTGCAGTGAGCTGAGTGCAGGTTTATCCTCATTGGAGATAAAAATGTTGCAGTGAAATGAAGCAGTCCAGTGCAGAACTGAAGTTAGGAGATCTCTCAGCCTTTGGCTGAATTCCAGGTGTTAAATTCCTCTGTCCCTTCTGATGGAAAAGCCAGAGGATCTTTCCTGATGCCGAGAATTTAATTTCCATTTTTTTACTGGGCCTGGAGATGATTCAAGCTCTGTGTTTTGCTGTCCTCAGGGCTCCTGTAAAGCAGCTGTGAATCACCTCCATGCAGCTCCTCTGACCCATCCTGGTCCTTTCTCTCTAAGCTTGGAGGATGTCCCAAGAGGACTGGAGAGAGTCCTTGGCTTTACAGGCCACAGGGTGGGGGTATGGATCTGTAAAGCAGGGAAAAGAGGGTCCTGAGAGATGCTGGACACTGTGTCCTCTGTGGAACCAGCACCGGGTCCAAGCTGGGGGACTCGGAAACCACAGCCTGGGGAATCACTGAAGAGCTCTTTTCAGAAAAAGGGGAGGGATGTTGCTTTGAAATGTTGCACGGTGGTTTCCTACTTGAGGAAATGTGTGAAAGACTCAGCTCAGCTCCCACAAGGACTCAGCCCTGTTATCAGGGATATTTGGTTTCAGTCAACTTGCAAGCAAAGAAGTTTTAAACTCCTAAAGTCTCAGTGGCTTCTGCTCAGCTCCACAAAGCTCAACAGAAAAGCTTAATTAATTCTCCCCTTGAATTTCTCTTTCTCAGCAACATTTGAGTGTGTATCTAATTAAATCTTTCAAAATGACATCTATTTGGTGCAGGACAAGCCCAAAGGAGACAAGTCTGCCTGTGGTGCTGGATGTGGGTCTGTAGCAGCTCCATCTCCTCACTGCATCCCAAGCTGCAGCTTTTGGACTGAAGTTTTATGGAGCCATAATGGAAACTGAAAGATTCCTCCTGCTCATACCCTTCTTTGTCTGTGACTTTCCTGATGCTTGGTTAGACACAACCCTCATAAAGAAATTGGCCAAAACTGGGGCTCAGAAGAAAGGCAGGTTTTGTGTGTAGGTGTGGGTATGTGGAAGGAGGTAGAAAGGGTAGCCTACCTACATTTTTTAATAGTTTCTTTATGAGTGTGATACAGGTATTTTCCTATAATAAAACAGTAATGTTCTCAACCAGCAAGTGCTGTTCTTGGCATCTCATTTTATTCCAATTTGCTTTTCTTGCAACTGTGGGCAAGATTCATGAAAGGGCCAGGGCTAACAGGTAGGTAAGAGGAGGCACTATTTTTTATACAAATAAATGTCCTTCCTAAATTATCTACTTTTAGAGTACACCATATGGTTCTAACCTATCCATGCCTCTCTCCCACCTTCTAACTGGCAGCTGCCATGAAATACAGAAAGGTGATCAAACAGTGACTTGTTCCACTGAATCTGCAGTTCACCTCCTGCCAAAACTGAAGACAAGCAAGTGCTTGCAACTATCAATAAGCAGAACTGATTTAGAAGTTTCCTTCAAAATGAATAAACCTCTGAAAATCATAGGTTTAACTTTTAACGAGAAACGATGAGTGTTGAGGTTTCCCAACAATTTCTCAGTATATGGCTGAAGATCTACATGCTTTTCAGAGAGCAAGATCTCATCTTATTGCTGAAATTTTCTGAGAAAACAGACCAGACAGTCCATGGAGTGAGAAAAGACCCATGAGCTGGAAGCCAGGGAGTTGAAATCAACTATTCTGCTGTCTACCTCCAGCTGACCTCAGTAATCTCATGTCATTTGCTCTGCCTGCATATGTCTGTAAAAATCATGATCATCCTACTCACTTCCACAAGCCATGTAGGAAAACATCTGTAAAGGAAATCCAGCTGGGTCTGAACAGAGCAAGGCAGTCCTGGAGAGATACCTGAGTGAGCTCTGTGCTCCCTGTGTGGCTCCTGAGTTTGGTTATTTAATTAGTCTTTTATATTAATTACTTATATTCTCCATTTCTCCCCTCTCATCACCCAGACCCTTTATGATGAGGCTTTTAATATTCCTACAGAGAACAGGACAAGTAGTCCAATAGTTCAAGTATCAGTTTGGCTTCCAAAACTCATCCTTAATTCGGGATTAATTCTGAATTGGTTATTCCCATTAGCAGTTGAGTCAGAGGAGTTTTCAGTAGGATTCTAACTGAATGGTAAATCTTAGGATTGAAGACAGACATCCCTCCTTTACATGGTGTGTGTGTTACCACAGGGATCAGTATGACAGCAATCAACACACATAAGATAAATATCAGAAATCACTCAAGAATCCCTGTCAGACTTTGTCTCAGGAAGCATTCTTTGTTAAAATAGTTTGAAGGGGAAAAAAATGCTTTGAGGATTCTTCTGCCAGTTCACAGATCACTGCTTTCAACAAGCTTTGGCTGCTTTCTGTAGGACTTACATTACCTAGGCACAATTTTTCTCCTTTACCTGCTTGCAAGCACCTCATTTGAACCTTCCACTGCTCTGGGCTGCCTTTGGAAGGAACATGGAAGGACTGATCCTGGCTCATCCAGTTCTAAAGCTTTGGGAAAACTCTGTATCAGTGCTGGGTAACATTTCAGCTTTCGTATTTTTTTTCTGCCACGGGCTCAAAACCACTTCACAAATTAAAATCATATTGTGGAAGAAGGGATCACATCTCACATTTCAGAATGCAAGGAAAGGGCCTCTGGCTGTAAGTCAAAGGTTGAGGGACATCCCAGCTCCCCTTACGTTGGGGGAAACTTAGTCCTCAGGGGACACTTTTTCAGGTGTCCTCTTTTTCTGCAGCAAATCTGTGAACTGGAATGCCTGATTCCAAGCTGTTTGTGCTTTGAATCTGATCTGCAACCCTGGGTGTTAATTCTGGAGATAATACTGAGCACAGCTGGTTATTTGGCCACACCAGCCTAAGGTGAGCTTTTCTATAGGAAATGGCTCTGCTTTCTGAACCAAATGCAAACTGTGCTAATATTCCTGAAAGCCCTCCTTAGATTGATGGTAACAGTAAACTTCCCACCTTGCAATTCCAGGAATAGAGCTGCTGAGGTTTTCCTCTACCAGCTCCAAAGGGCCAAGACAAACCCCAGTGTTGGTGGTTCCTCTAAAATATTTCAGGAAGAATAGGATGTTTCCATTCACCACTGTATATTGACTCTTGCTATGCTTCTGACCTTAAATCATTTGATGACATCACATTGTTACTTTGAATCCATGTACAAATAAGCTGTATTTCCATTAGGGAACATAAAATGGTCCATTTTGACTCACTCTGCAAACTGTTTATGGGTTACTTGCAGCTTTCAGGATTTTTACAAGAGAACATCCACTGTTCCTTTCCTGGCTCGGCTCCAACTGGACATGTTAACTTTGCCTAATTTCCAAGACATTTGGTGGGAAGGCTTCATAATAGAAGCATGTTTTTCCACCAGGGAACTTAGACCACTTTTTTAAAGTCTATTTTTCCCAGACAAATTAAACCAACTTTTTATGAGCTTCTTCTAAAGGGCAGAACAGTAGCTTGCCTTGTTAGATATTAGTGCTTCTGTTAGAAGGGTGATCGTGTAACTCCAGGGCCTCACTATTTTACACTTTCTGGAGTTCATTAACCAGAGGCTTCTGTATTTGAACCTGCAAGGTTTTAGCTGGACGAGACCCAGAAAATGAAATCAATCCAGTCCCGTAGCACAAACTAATTGTCATCATATCCAAATGTGCAAATACACAAGAAGTGTAGAGGAACAGAGGCAGGGCAAAAACTGAGGCCTTTAGTTTTTAGGGTATTATGCTGCTGAAAAGTTTTTATGTGCTTCCTCGTCAACGTAAAATATAAAATTGAAAATATGTTTCCTATGGCAGAGCACCTCTGCCAAATGGAATGGGTTTAGGTTCCTACATTCATCTAACCAAATGCTTTCTGCTTATATTTGGCCACATATTGGGCTGGGTAGGAGTTGGAGATTTCTTGTCAAAGCTTGGAATGTCACAAGATAATTGAAGCAGAGAGGAACCTTTTCCCAGCACCTTTGTCCAGCTCAGGCAGATGAGGAAAGGGTGGGACTGAGACCCCAGAAATGAGAAGCATGAAGTTCTAATATGAAACTTGATGAACTTAAGGAATAAGATCACAGTTGGCCAGAAGGGACATATATGTACATGCTGAAGAAGTTTCTGAGCCTACTCGTTCTCCTCTCCCCTTGTCCCATGTCCCAAATGTGGGTTTTTTTGCAAGGAGGTTTGTGCCTCGAGGTCTCCTGGATGTGGTGCTGCCCCAAGGCCAATGGGATCCCAAATCCAGCCTCAGCACTGCTGGGCAGAAGTTTCTAAATTATTGTAGAGTCTTCTGAAGCCTTTCAAATGCCAGTGAAGAGTGGAATCTCTTTCCAGTGACAATATTATTGTACCAATTAGCTAGCACGGCAGAGCAAAGCTCTCATCTCTAATCAATGCCCCAATTTAATAGTCTTCCCCAAAGCTGAGTCTAGCCAAAATGAAATACATTAATTAAATGCATTCTTCAGCTGGGGATGAAGAGGCTATTAATAGAAATGCAGTCATGAAGTTATCTCCCATTGTGACTTACAGCAGTAGCATGTTGGCAGCTTAATTCTTGGAGCAGCAATGAGAGGTCTATGTCTAATCCAAACAGATCCATTCTAAATAAATATGACTATATTTCATTCATTTACAGTTTGAAAACTCCAAGGATGCTTCCAGAGAAGGGTGCTTTTTTTTTTTTTTTTTTTAAGGTGTTGCCATATGGTTTTAATTTCTCTGCAATATATAGACTGGCTTGTTCAGTGAGGAAGCTGTGCCAAATATGGGATGTCAAGATAGCTGAAAATGTTATTTAACATTTAGTCTTTTCCTATAGTGACTCTTTACTAAAGCAGTGGTAATGCTTCCACTGGAAAGTCAAATGAACAGTCCAAGGGTGAGATCTAAAATATTTATCGTTTACTGGACATAGTAGAGAAAATATTTTTTGTTTCCTATGTGTCTTACACGCATCTGATACCCAAGTTCTGACAACCCTTTTAAAAATGATGAATACTATTTGATGCTACAGTTAGAAATTTAGAAGAACTAGGTAAATAAACCACAGAGATTTAAGGACACGAAATATTCTCTGAAAAGATAAAAGCTTAAAACCCCAAATTACCACACAGGTAATGAAAAGCTGTGGCCATCCTGCCTTAGCTGTATTAATAAAATACATCATTTAGACTTTCCAGTCAATTATTTCATGACCACTGACATTCATCTGCTTTCATCTCTGTTATCTGTTTATTTTTTTTTACTCAAATACGAGTGTATTATGTAATTAAAAGTGAATCTTACATTAGGGACCACCACTTCAGCAAAACATATTCCATGTAACTGTAAACTAAAAGGTTGATCCATGTATTTGCCATCACAGTGGTTGGTCCCTTTTCACACTATTATTATTTTGTCTCAGAACTCCTGTGTTTATGAAAGAAGGACAGAAACACAGACTAAATATAAATCCAATCGGTTTTGCACCAGAGAAGCTGGGAAAGAAAAAAAAAAAGAAAAAAGAAAAAGGTGCCTAAAGGTTTCTCAGGCATCAGCTGAAGAGCCAAGAAGAAAAGCCAAAAAGGGGGAAATGGGGAAAATAATAATTATGGGCATAACAGTGACAGCCTTCAGTTTAAAGGAAATGGTTCATGGTGCTTTGAAGGGCTCTAGAAAGCAGCAAGATCAATATAAATGAAAATACTGGGAATTTCACACTGTAAATTCCCATCCATGTGAAGAAAACAAAATCATCCCAGGATTTTTCCCTACTGCCAGATAAACTCATGGATCAGGCTGCAGATAGAGACTCCAGCCCTATTATGGTCGTGATCAAACTCTCAGCTTTGGTCATATGGAGGTCTGAGAGCACAGGGTGCTGCTGCCTGGAAGGAAAAAGTGACATGGGGCAAATTTTGCAGAGTGGCTGAAGAGTCTGGAATGCAGGAAAAGATTTAGCAAGTCACCTAGTAAATAAATTAATATTCATATAGAAAATAAATAGCCAATTTTTTAATGTTCCTTTTGCTTTCTAAGGTTTAAGGAATTAGTTAAATAGAAATGAAAACATAGTTCCCGCTATTCCCCCTATCTCACAATCTACCTGGAAATTCATTCTTATCTGTAATAATTGTATTTGCAAAAATTGTTTGCTTGTCAGACATATTTTGCAAAAAATATGGAGAGGAGAGGAAAGAGGGAAAGGAAGGAGGATAAGTCTGCAGGGGTGTGCGTGCACCTATGCACGTAGAATCCCCTTGCAGAGCTCTTGGGGCTGTTTTCCCTGTCAAGCCTCAAGCATTGCTTGTTCCCCCGTGCTCCTGGGAGCAATGAGGATTAGTGCTTGGGCTTAATGCTTACAGTTCCCCCCGAGCTGTCAGAGGTTAGGCTGAAAAATACGTGACCTGCAAAATTTCCCTCCAATATTTAGCCATATAACCACGCTGAGAGGACAGGATTAAAACTGGAACACGTTGGCAACTTGACCCCGTTTCTTGGTTTGTTTGTTGGGTTATTGGGAAGAAAGGACAAGTTTTGTGTAATGCAAATAAAGACATAAATCTGAAGAGGTATTTTCACCACCCTTCTGTTGACTTTGAATCCTACTGTTTAAAGCATCGTGTCAACAAGTTAACTCTCCTGGCTGCTGCTGCAAAAACACCCATCTATTCTGGGCCTGTGGGCACAATCTGAGTACAATAGTCTTCCCTTTTGGACACTGCCTTCCTACCAGCTCTATATTTACATCTTCAAGACTTCTTGTACTTTCTGTGCTGTCAGCTCAGCCACCAGGAGGGGGTTCAGAGCCCAGGAGCCTGATCCAGGCGGAGGAGAGGATTTCTGTGGCCAGGCTCAGGGAGCTCAGCTCTGACCTTGGCTTTGCTCCATATCTGATGATGTATCCACAGCACAGAGCTCCCAAAAGTGAGAAAATCCTGCAAAGGGTCAGAAAAATGTTCACCCAACTCTTGAGTCCTTGGTTGGAGTAAACATGCAGTTAATGACACACAAGTATTAATCATCCTTGAACGTTTGCACACTCCTATATATATTGTCTGTGATCTTGTTACGAGTGCAGGAAAATGCAGCTGAAGAGAGGTGGCATTCATTGTGGCCACTGCCACATGCTCTGTCCCTTCCTTTGGAAGCACCAAGATGAGAGCAGCCCCTGGGAAACTGGTTTTCTCAACACCTTCTGTTGGATGAAAATTTAAATCGTGCCTCCGTGGAGATCTGATACTTGGTGCAGCTCTTTTGCTTGGTCCTCGCAGGCTTTCTGCGAGTTTTGCACCACTCACTGGTGTATTTTAGCCTCATGCATTCTCATTTCTGTGCTGATGAATTTCCTCAGCCCTTGAATCGTGTTCTGGAGGCCAAGAGAAGGAAGGTGCAATTTTTGCAGTCCACGTTCTCCCCGGCGTGCAATAAACCCCCCGTCGTCTCTTCTTTCCATCCAGCTTGGCTGCTGCTGACCAAACCCCCCATCTCTTCCCTTCCCAGCCTCCTAGGAAAGCAAAACCACGGGAGCAAAGTGAGACAACACCATTTGCATCTGCCTGCAGCCTCCCATGGCTCCTGCAACTGGAGAGCGGGCGCGGAACATTGAAGCCTTTCTGCGGAAATGGCCACCGCTGTTAATTCGAAACAGAACGAGATAGGCAGAGTGGCAGCCCTGGAGCCAGAGCACAAAGGAGGCCTTCTCTTCTTCACAGGGTGCTGACAGTATGGGCCAGAGTCCATCCTGTGCAGCTGATGTGAGGAATAGCACATCCTTAAAGCTCAACACCTGGGCACGAGCTCGGGAGACCTCAGGAGAAACTTAGAAGCTTTTTGCCAATGACACCGGGGAGATCCCGGGAGGGTTCTGCAGCTGGCCAGCTGCTAAAAAAAAAAAAAAAAAAAAAGGGGGGTTGAAATGAACTTGGGGATGTCTAGAAAGGCTCATTTATCAATGTAAACAGAGTTTAGCTGGTTCATAAATCTGTTTTCTTTCCTCCTTTTCATCAGGCGCTGCCGTGGTGCTTGATGGTTTTCAGAGTGCCATCAGCTGCTATGGTAATAAGTGCCTTGTGCCATCAGTCAGATAAAGATGAGGCAAAAAGGGTTTTTTTATTATTTCTATGAAGTATTAGCTCAGTTTGGCCTGTGTGTGCCTAGCGTCCTTCTATTTATTCCATTTCAGAGCTGCATCTCTTCTAGGGATGGGTAAATTGCTATGGAAAAATAAGAACTGGCCAAACCAAACCTCAGCCCAAACACTGACATCAACCCAAACATTTTTGAAGGTCAGTGTTAGTTTGGATAAGTAACCCAGCTGCCCAGTCCTAAGTAGGCCTGGTTAGAAAATGGATTTTCCACCTTCTGAAACATTTGGAGATTAGATCTCTGTTTGTAATCACAGTTTTTGAAAAGCTGAAGTTTTGATACTCTTTCCCAAAACCAAGGCAAATCTATTTAAATGACCTTCTTTTTTATTAGTATTTGGACTTCTTTGTAATTTAAGATAGAGGAAAAAAACGTATCCACTAAATGCAGACAAGGGAGTGGTTGATTTAGCAAATCCATCTCTTTCAAGCCAGCTGATCTCTCCATGTTTTGCATGGTTGCTACAGTGGATGGAACTGCATCTCTCCTGGGTTTTGTGGCAAATTAGGGCATCCCAACGAGGCAGGGGGTCTGTCAGAACAGATGATAATGTAGAAAAAGAGAAGTAGAACACATAAAAGAGAGAACAAGGATAGCAGACATGAGGCAAACTTCAGGAAAAAAGTGATGGAGGAATATTTATATATGCAGCCCAATTTCTGGGGCTTGACTGTAGGATTGGTTTCATTTCCATGGTGTGTTTGCTGTAAAAACTAGAGCCATTTGAGCCAAAAGTGATTCCACTGAGCAAAATGGTTATAATTTCATGTGTTTTTATGAACGTGGTGGTGGTCATCCTAAAATACAGGGCATGCTAAGGAAAGTTGACTTTGGGCAAAAGTGAATTGCAGAAAATTTGGTAAGAAAAATATTGGCATTTTTAAAATGAGCTTGAAATAATAATGTAAAATAATGTTCTTCTGGAGGTCTCTTTTCACTCACAAATTGAACATGTGACCAAAATAATAACGAAGGAAAAGTCAGACACTTCCCTGTCTTTTTCCAAAGTGTTAATTTTTTTTTTTTTTTTTATGAGTATTTAATTAGATGCTGGAAAAAAAAATAAGCAAACAAATGAGACCCCAGCAACTCAATACTGAGCTTTGTGTATGAAGGGAACTTCATGAAATGTGAATTAGGTTAAATAGTTCAATTATTGCCCATTGCTTACATGTTTGAGAAGCACTGCAACTGTTTGAAATTGTTTAAGTAGTTAGTAAGGTGATCGTAACATTTACCAGCAAATGACATAAATCCAGAATTAATTATAATGGCTTAAATAGTTAAAGAGAAAGGGGATCATTGGTCCCATGGTTTATTGTGAACTGTCAGGATAATGGAATTTTAATCAGTCTGTTTATTTTAGGAAGGATTAATTGCATGGCGTGATGCAGAAAATACAGTGACTAACTTTGGAAACTGAGCTGGCTGCATAATTTTATTAAAGCAGATCAGTTGTAGCATCTTAATTTCCTTCGACATGTTTATGGGGAGTCATTTGTTTTGTCAAGATTCTTTCCTGACTCTTGGAGTTGCTGAAAATGAATGTGTTTTCTGAGCCCCTGGCCTGGGTGTCAGTCCCCATCCCACCTGCCCTGGCCCTGGAGCTGAGATTCAGGAGGTTCAGATGGAAAAGGACATCAGGGAGCTCCTCAGGGCTGGGGGATGGACACGAGTAAGGATTATCTGGGGGCTTTTCCCATCTGCCTTTCTTCAGCACCAGCATAGAATTGATGCATTATTTTTTTAGGAGTTTTTCTGGGGGGGTTGCAGGTGACTTTCCCCATCTATGTCCAAGCCTCCTCTTTGCCTTTCAAACTGCGAAGAGAAGGTTTTGGTTTTGTAAAACTTAACTTTTGTAAACTCAGCTTTGCCTTATAAAACAAAAGTTTGGGCACTTGGTATTTTATTTGTATTCTGCCTGAACCATGGGAAGCTACACATGAAAATTTTGGCTAGTGGTAGTGGTTGTGCCACACCTCCACTTTGTTTTCAGTTGCTTTTCTTTTTATAATTAGAGGGAAAGGAGTTATTTTGAATTGTTTAATATCAAGACAGGCTGTTCTTTCTGAAGTTATTTGTTGTGAAGCTATGACTAGGCTGTATCCATCACTGGTCTAAATTAAATGTTGGTTAAGTGGTGGAGTTTTACTGGAGTGCTAAAATAAAGTGACACAAACCAAGAAAGATGGAAACAAGGTTCACGAGAAGCATCACTTCTCCTTCCTTCTGCCTTTGAGGAGAATGGAAAGTGTGATGGTGGACCTGGCAAAAGGGACTACAGCAATATCATAGAACAAAAAACAGAGAAAAAGCAAATGTTGCCATAGTGTCCAAGCTACAGAGGAAAAATAACCCTACCAAGTGTAGCCACAGGGAGCTCAGACTGGGAGCAGCACTTGATTAGTGTCTGTCCAGATAAAGGCTTTAAATTAAAAGATTTATATTTCCTAAATTGCATTTCTAGATAATAAAACCCCCATGTCTATGTCCAGCAATAAATATTATATTCAGCTATGCAGTGAAAATTAATGCAGTTCCTGGTCATTTATTAGAGCTTCAGAACTTGCAACTTCTCCGTTTGAAAGAAGGAAAATGATTTTTCTAGAAATTGTATGTAAGTTTTGGGTATCAATTATAGAAATAATTTAATCACAATATTAATTTTGCAAAGAAGAACACACAACTGAAAATTTCTGAACAATCTGAAAAAGCAGAACTGTCTGGTTTTAAGAGTTTGTCTGGTTTGTCAGTTTTATTATCCATGTTTTATAGTCTGAGAAACAAAGAGGATGAGATTAGAATAAAGAAGAAAATATGGGATTAAAACTCCGTGGGTTTTAGTTCTTCAAGATCTCCCCTGTCCATGCTGTACAGTGCTCTGTGACAGTGCTGCCTCCTATTAATATGAATAGAGCTTTGTCCCATGCATTTGGAGTTTCCTTCTCACCACAAATGTTTTGAAAAGCAATTAAGGTATTTAAAAAGCAGCCAGCATGCCTCCCAGTTAACAGTAGTTAACATTTAAAGTGAGGAACGATAACGTGTTATTTTTTGAAAGATCAGACCTTAATCAATGGATACTGATACTGGCATAACATGAAACTGTTTTTATTTTAATATTGCTTTGACATTCAAAGGGTCTCTATCCTGGCTCGAATCAGTTATTTGCAGTTTTAAAAGTGAGAGAGAAAGCATCACAATTGAAATCCTGTCTGGATTTGAAGATCAGCAGCTTTATATGCTTGGACTTTCACTGCAATCAAGTAGTGGTGAAATCAGAACCAATAACCAGTGTGTCCTTCTGGGGGTTGTGAATAATGATTTCTTAACACATGCACATATATTCTCACATGCATATGCATCTACACATATATTTGGCATCTGAGGACTTGAACTCTCATAATCTGCAGTATCTGTCTCTGACTTGGAGGGATCTGGAAGATCTTGTTGCAGTGGTCTCCATACCTGCTTTCCCTCTGGCATCCTGAGCTTCCCCATGGGCCAGGACAACAACACTGGGAAGCTGAATGTTCTTCTGATCCAGTCTGGGAATTTCTATCATCTTCATCAGAATTAATTCCAGTGAAGTCACCTTTGCTATATAGTTAGTAGAAGGCTGTCTGTCATGGCTCCCCAGAGATAAGGCAGATTGAAATTCATATTTATGAGTTGGTTTAAAAAAAAAGAAAAAAAAATCACTTAAGATTTTTTTTTTAATGTAGCTTTTTTGTAAGGGATGATCCATCGTTGATGCCAGAGAACAAACTCAGGCAGTGACATGTACAGAGCACATAACCACTGCCACATTTGTCACAGAAGCCAGAGAAAACAGCTACAGGGAGCTGGGGCTGACATTTTCTTCTTTTCTCTCTCTCTCTCTCTCTTTTTAAAATAAAATTATTTGTTTAGTTTGAAAGACAATACCCGGCTGGGCTACAGGGAGTGTGCTCAGTGAGCTAATGCAGGCAGCTGGCATAACCACAATGAGTGGAGCTGCACCCTTCCAAGAGGAAAAAAGGCTCAGATGACAATATAAGTTACTCAAAACAAATAGCGATGAAATGGAGTGGAAGAGAGTTCTCCACTTGAATTACTATAATGTTCCATTTATAGTTTCAGGCTTCTTGTAGACTGTGATTATAAAATGTTGGCTGGCATCTACAAAAAGGAAAGAAAATATTCTCCTGGAGGTAAAGGATCGAGATTATCAAGTGGATTTTTATTTGATATCAATAATAAATCACTACTGGCTAATCACTACTAGCCAGAATGTAAAATACACCCATTAGGAGGGCTGTGGGGTGTGCTAAACTTCAACTGCAAACTCACTTTTCTGTACAGCACTGGCTCTGTGCTTGTGATGATCTTCTGGGAGTCCTTTAGACAACAGTTGTGTTTGACAATAGTTTGGATTCAAAACAAACTGCTGCTTTAGACCAGAAAATAGGACCCTTTTTTTTTATATATGTATATATTCTGGTGACGAAATGGGGCATTTTGACACTTTTGCCATGCTGGGGCAAACAAAACTGCTGCAAACTTGGACCTCAGTAAAATAGTATTTTCCCATTGAGAAACACTTTCTTTTGACAGTCCTCATTAGTTTTCACCTATTTTGCCTTGGGGAGATGGCTTTGGAGAGAGCTGCAGCAAGACCTGTCCTCTGGGCCATGGTACAGGACGGCCTAAGGAGGCACACAGCTCCTGGGGTGATTATTTTTTCAACAAAAGAAAACACTCCAAAGGTAAATGTTTGAAAGCAGTAGTCAGCTGAAGAGAGATGACAAAGTGGTTGCTTTGGTTAAAAATGCCACAGAACGTTACTGCCACATTTTTTATTTTTGTCAGAAATGCTGTCCAAGGGGGAGAAGTGAATTGTGTAAGAAGCGAAAGAAAATAGAAGCCAAAGACAAGGAGAAAAAGAAGGATAAGAAATCATCTGAGGATAGATGATAATAAATGAGTAGGAAGGCCACTCTGTCATGAAGAGCTGCTTTAATGTGCTCTCTTCCTGCCTCCGGATAGAAAAGCTTTTTTTTGTCAGATATGCTTGACTAAAATCCATGGAAATATCCTTAGCAGCCATCACAGGACTGGCCCTGATTTCCATCAGTGGATGGAAAAGAGCAAGTGGTCAGCAAGAACCTGACCCAAAAGCTGTGTTCTGGTTTTTGGAGCTGTGCAGCAAGGGCAGCCTCAGCCCTGCTGGGCTCCTGGTTCTCTGGGATGGTGGCTCCAGGAGTGCTGGGGTCATTGGCAGCACTGCCAGCCCCAAGGAGCCCAGCAGTGCCTGGGAGGGGTGTGTGTGAGTTTTCCACCCCATGTGCAAGCTGTGGTTTTCCCTCCCCAGCTGTGTTCCCCACAGTGCTCCCAGTTCCCTGCGGAAACCGAAAAGCTCCGCTCTACGCAGGCGGCTGTCTCCGTAGTCCCTGTGTAGACAAGTGGAGCCAGAGGGCTGATCCCCCAGCCCCAGCACACAGCCTTCCTTTCAGCACCTTCCCCTTACACAAAGACTAACTTATCCCACCTTTTTTTTTTTTTTTCCCCCTCTCTCTCTCCTTCTGTCTCTGCTCCCCGTAGCCCTCGCAATGAAAAGCCCTCCACGCGCAGGCTAATAAAAAGTCCTGTGCCACCTCCTCTCCCCCTCCCTTCCCATCCAGAGCAGTGCTGCCAAAAAGTAAAAAAGAAACAAAAAAATAATAAAAAAAAAAAAGAAAAAAAAGAAAAAAAGAGGAGCGTGAAGGCTGGGGGGAGTTAAACCTGGAACTCATTTAGCAAAAGGGACTTTAGTTAACAAGAAAGTTACCCATCATGAACTGCCGGTAACACCTCGAGTGATCCTAAATCCATTACCCAGAGACTTAGCCCTGGCTGAGTTTGATTTTATGAACTGTGAGGCTGCTATGTTGAAAGTCTGCAAATTGGACATAAATTGGGCTGCAGAAGGCTGGGGAACTGGAAGGGCGGGGGGGTGTTCTTGCCCTGGTGACGTAAGAGCCTTTAGCTGGGGACCTGCGGGCTGCAGGGAAGAAGCTGTTGATGAGGCTGTGACAGATTGTGGTGGGACAGAGGGTGGAGGCTCAGGAGACCTCAAGCCTGGGGTTTTTTGCTCTGCTTCTGCATCACCTGTATGGGATGGGTGAGGTGCTGCACTTGCTGTGAACTTGATGTTCATCCTGTGAGCTTTCGCTCTCCTTATTCCCATCTTCAGCACCTCGCTTGATTTTTTTTTCATTGCAGTTTAGGCTCCAAAGTGCTGTGATACAGATCAAACACTAATGACAGAAAAGGGAGTGGGTGAAATACCAAAAGCTCTTGCTTTTTGGGTACTTCCAGAGCTGAGTACAAAGCTGCTGCTGGGCTGTAAGGCAGGGCTGGTGCCTGGATGGGATGCTGGGGCTTTTGCTGCTCTGCATGAGACAAAGGCAGCCTCGGATAATTCACCCAAAAAACAGGAGATGAGGTGGGCTGTAACAGGGCAGGTGAATTTTGGTGGGAAAGAGAGGAGGTTTCAGGCAATTACAGGCACAGGCAAGGGCCAGGGCTGTCCTGATGTTACCATCCTTTGTACCACTTGTGTTACTCCTGAAACTTAGAGTTTTGATAGTTTTTCAGTTTGACGTTCTGGTTCTGGCACTGCAGAAAACTCTCAGGTTTTTTGCATTAATTGTATTTTCTGGTGATGGTGCTTTGTAGTTTGAGCAGCTTAGGGAAAATAACGATGGCCTTAGAAGCAAAATTTGGAACTGACCTGAAGAGACCCATTCCCTGGCAGAATTTCTGTTGCCATCACATTTCAAGGGATGCAGCAGGAGGCAAACTGGGTCTGGTTCATGTCCCCCTAACTGGGACATCAGTGGACAGCAAACCTCCTCCTCCACCCTTCCCACCCCAGGCTGCTGCTGGCTTCTCATTCCCCTTCTACTGGGTTTAGATTGCAAAGAATTTACCCCTTGGTAATAGTGCAACAATCATCAGCTTTCATTAACTATGGCAGAAGAAATATTTTTTACACATAAAGCTGTATGACAATATGAATTTTCAGCTCAGTAGCTGAACTAATTTTCTTTTGTTATTATTATGACTTGGGTTGTACTGAAGCAAATGCCTTTTGAAGCTTTGGTGAGATAGAAAATAGAAGCAGGCGTCAGAAAAAAAAATCCATTATTTCACATTTAACCTTTCTCTTTACTGTTGATGTTTTAAAACGCAGGCAAATTCTGAGGGTTTTAGCGATGAAAAATCAAGACGCTTTCCTTTAAAAAAATCATTCTAGTAAAGGGGGATCACTGCATAACTGCAATTTTTTAAATCAAATAGGTTTTTTTCTTGAATGCATTTCAGTGGTAAAGCTTCAGGACAATTGGATAAAGACCTGAATCTGTAAAGCCATAAAATCTTCCTGTTCCTTTCTAACTTAGAACGACTTTTTATCGAAAATTAGTCGTGCATTTCTTCATGGGGGAGGCATACCCACCACATCTCAGCACAGACCTCTGAAAATTTGATTTAAAAGATTAGTTAATAAAATTCTGCAAGATAGCTTTCCCTCTCTTAAGTCATCAAGCAGCAGTCGGTACCAATTTTGGGGAGTCCTTTGAGCTGCCACGGGGCAGCACAGCACCTTCTCTGTTATTTGATAAGTAAAGGTAACGCTGTGAAACACGTGGCTAATTTTACCAGCAAGGTGGCAACAATTCAGTATGTGATATGTGAGGGCAAAGCACAGGCAGTTCATTTGGGTAATTTCTTAGCCTTCTGGCTTCTGCAATGTTTCTTTAGGGGGCACTGAATATGAGTGATTGAGTGAGAGAGAGTACGACAGAATTAGCACACACTGGATCTTTTGACCAAGGGGAAAAAAAAAAAAAAAAAAAAGAAAAAAAACCCAAAACAAAACAGTCTAATGTTGGTCTAGGGGCACGTTCCCTTAGGATTTGGGAAAGAAAAACACCAAACCATGTTAGTTTGGTGCACCTCGAGCAGAGCCGGCGCGTTCAATTAAAAGCCATTTCAACAAAATAAAAAGACACTTAATCTTGGATCAAAAATAACTACAAAATAGCAAGCAGCACCACCCAGCCTGAGCAGCGGGGGCACTTCCAAGGCAAATTCAGCTTGCTGATACTGTACCACGAAAGGAGCTTCTAAGAAATTCCCTGGTCAAGTTTCCAGGGCTGCCTGAAAGGCACGTCTCAAGGAAAGCTCACGGGAGCTTCCCCAGAGTCACCCCATGGTGCCACAGAGAACTTTCCAGTTAGTTTGAGCAAAAGGCATGTTCATGTTTGCCATGCAGCCTAAATGCAAGTAAAATTGCTGTGCTCTTTTACTGTTTTTCCCTTTTCCTTTCCTTTTTTTCTTTTAATTAATTCTCTGTTCTCTAGTTTCTCCGTTCTGCTGCCTGGTGGAAGAGAGCACTTTTTTTTCTCTAACATAATAAGTACAAGGAGAAACTATATCTAATTTTAATGCCAATGTCTTGCAGAGTGTCTGTTTCATTCCCAAGGTTGTGGTTTCCCTGCAGCAATAGTGGGCACAGCCCCATCACCCTTGGAGCATCTCCCTGGGGTCTCAGCAGTGGGAGGAGACGCAGTACATGGAGTGCAGCCTCCTTTCTCCACCACCTTCCTGGATGAAGTGCTCTCCATGCCCTTGACTCGAGGTGGCCCTGAGGTCCTTCCTCCATCCCTGGGTGGCCCCACAAGGCACACAGCAGTGGGGATGGTCAGATGTTGGGCTTAGTCAGACCCAAACACTACTTCTTGGGTTGCAACTTGATTTATTCCACAGAAGTCCTCTTCACTGACTCCATCCATACATGTGTTCAGTGTTCTGTTCAATAGGCTTTTAGGTCTTAACTTCCAGAGAGGATGAGCATCCATGACTCCTACTTATCTTGAAGCCACACAAATCATCTATAAATGTGGCCCTAGCACCAGCTCTGCTGAGCTCTGGAGCAATGGAGCCCAGAGGAGCAGGGTCACCCCAATCCAGCCTTGCTGCTCAAAGCTGCAGACTTTATTTTAAGGGTGACCCTTGCTGCTCTCCAGCTCCACAGAGCCAGGGTCCTCCTCACATGCAAGCTTAAGTTCTTGACTTGCTACCAAGAGGGAATAAAAAAGTATTTAAATATAATTTATTCTTGCTGAGCAACAATAGCAATAGTTAATCTCTTATATTAAAACCTTTAATGACTTAGGGGACTTATGAAACCATTGGAGCTTGTTTAATGAGTGCCTGTTCTGGCCCAAACTTTTCAAAGCTTAAATCTTTAATAGAGCAGAAAAGAAATTCACAACAATTTTTGGGGGGGACTACTAAAATTTATGGAGCTGTTTTGTTTCCAGGACTCCTGTTCCTGCTGGGCAATGCTCTGATGATGTATTACAGTAACATGTCATCAGGGCACTGGAGCTTCATGATGCATTACAGCAATAAGTCGTTTGTAATACATCACTGAGCAGCTGCTGCCTCAGATGGAGGCTCAAACTAAAAGCAGACAAGCATTACAATGTGCACCAAAGATGCTTGTTCCCTTTCTCTCCTTCCTTCCCTTTCTCCGGGTCCTTCTCTCCTGCTTGCTCCTGATCTCACCCTGCCAATAGCAATTTGCTGCTAATTTATTCATTCTGGCTCTCCCATGAAAATTCCTTTCTGGTGGAACAAATCGAGCACAATGCTCTGCAGCCCAGGAGCACACTGTGAGGAAGATGAGGGTGGCTGTGATGAATTAGATGTGTAATCCCTGCAGACTGCAAGCCCTGGTCTGACAGTGACCTGCACCAGATGTTTAAGGGGAGAGAGCTCTCAGCAGCAAGTGGTAGGGTGTAGGGCAATGTAGGACCTAATTCACTATTACTCATTAAGAGTTAATAGTTAAGCTCCTCTTTAGTTGCAGCCTGGTTTTAGTTTTCTTAATTTTGTTTTGTTAATGGTATTAATGACTTTCACTTATCCATGGGAATATCCTCCATAACTTGATAAACTGGGGCAAGCTCTCAGCTAATGTAATGACTGATCTCAGGAGCCTTTAGCAAAAGGCTCCATCACCTTTCTTGGCTTTCCAGGAAAGCTGAACAAGTTCTGATGCCAGAGTACAGGTTAGGAAAAGAGTTACTGGAAGTGTCCAGGTAGCAGTGGCAACCAACCTGGTGGGATCCCAAGCCCCAGATTCTTTCAGTTCCTTTTCCAAGCCTCTCCCATCTTGGCCTTTTACACATGTGGCAAACAGACCTTGTGGAACCTCGTCATATATGCTGAAAAAAACCTTTTTCTTTTTTTCAGCCTTGAAAACTCATTTTGCTCTGTTCCTTTTCTGCTGTTTTCTTTAGAGAGGGGGCCCAGCTGGAATGTTTCAGATCTGACTCTCATGGTTTCCCAAGCTCATAGGTGCTTGGACTTGGCAGCACAGCCGGGACGAGGTTTCAGTGCATGACAGAGGGGAAGAACAATTGGGATCAGATGCTTGGGTGCCTGGGCAATGGAGCTGGGATTAGGACTTTTCTCTAGAGCTATCTGCTGTTCTCTTCAGTGGAGGTTGGCTCAGGAGATAATATAATGTTCAGTGGGGAGCTGCTGGATACACTGTCCATATGCACACGCTGCAGAGTTTGTTGTGTTTCAAGGGATTGTTTTGCTTTTTTTTTTTTTTTTTTCCTTAGTGCTCCTTTAGCATCTAATGCCCTGCACTTATTAAATCACGCAGCACAGCGGAAAGAAAGGGAGGAAAATCCCATCCATGGGTTGTTACAATGCATGAGGCATAACCAAGTGCTTCAAATCCCTGAGGGGATTACTTCGGAATCACCAGGCCACCTGGAGTTTCATTATGGCTCTTACAAACAGGCTTTTAGCAAGAAGGATGAGGTGGGGGGAGAAGGGGTCTCCTATTTAAGCACTGAAAAGAGATAAAGTTCAGGGAGCTGAACAATGGCTTCCAAGGGGCTCAGCCGAGTCAGCTGAGATCAGGGACTGGGAAGGATTAATCAGAGCGAAAAATGTCAGCTTACAACAAAATCTTCAGCAAAGTGTCCAAGCCACAGAGCTCAGTGGAGACCAGAGTTAGTCATTCCCTAATCATGTACTACTTTTTCCCTTGCTTAGTCTCTGGCTCAAGAGTTGGAATCCAAGTTGTCTTTGTTGTACCTGTGTCACAAGCTGTTCCTCACCCCTTAGGAACATTTTGAGGAGATCTCTCTCTGTGCTCCTATGGATTTCCTGGCCCACCCTGGATACCCCATCCATCCTCCTGTGACCTTGTGATTTTGGCTAATGACAAAGGACATTCATCACCAGAGGTATCTTGCATCTTTGGAGCAGCCCTAACTAGAAGAGAGGAGTGTGAGGGTTTTGTCTTCATGAAGCCCTTCAAAAGCTGCAGTGCAAACTCAAGGTGGGAAATCCTGCCCAAGGTGCAGTGTTGGAGCTGGTCCTGCTCATGTGAAGGGAAATTGCTGCTCAGCATTGAGGGACAGGAGAATTCCTGATGGTTTTAGACTGATGCAAAGCAAAAGTTCCATCACTGAAGTCAATGATGGACAGAATTTGCATTAACACATTGTTCTGCTGGAATTTTATTTTATTCCAGGGACAACTACAAGCTGTATGATAAACAAGAGCCTGGTTCTTGATGCTCTAAAAACAGAGAAGGAAAACACCACAGTCATTTTCCCCCATAAAATCTCATTCTAAATGTAAGACACAGGCTGGGGACAGTATGGTGAGCTGCAGGCAGGTAACTGCAAGTTCATTGCTTCTCTACCCATGGTCTTAGTGCTTCATCTTTGCATTAGGGTTTGATTAGATCTGAATAACAAGCAGAAGTTTTGATGGGATCTTCTTCCCCTTTTAAATGGTTTTATCACCTGTGTAAATTTATTTTATTCATGTTCCAAAAACTTCTAACATACATCTTTAGAAGAAAAAGCAAAGATATTAAAGCTCTTCACCCTCCAAGCCCTCTCCACTCATTACTCTTCCACATAACCACACGATGCTAGAGCTCTTGGAAGAACATAAGGTACCTTTCTGTAATGTTTTGCAAAAATTGCAAGAGAGAATCAGCAGGTAAAATCTTCTGGCCTGCATTAAGAAAACAAATAAGTGGCTACCAGGATTGTCTTGAATGTCACTTTTGATTAGAGTTAATCCTAGGTGGTGAAAGAATGGCTGACACATCTGTAAGATATGCTGGCACTATTCTCAGGTTCTGCAAGAATAATTCAGGGTTTCCAGCTTAAAAGTCTGCTCTGTAATAATCTATTATTTAGTAGACTTATAAATGTGACTTATATACAGCACCTCTTATGTACTCTGTTGTCTATCAGTTTTAGAAAATATTTGCTTGCAGACCAAGAAAAGAAATCCTAAAAGGATAAAAGGGATTGGATATATCTTCAGCTAGATGACAGCAAGATTGTGCAGGTGAAAAAATGCACAGGAGGAGCTGAACAATGCTTTTCTTCTCTCACTGGGCTGTTCCTCCATAACCATTAAGGATTTTTATTCCCCTGTGCATTCAGTAGTGTTGGGTGAGGTGGGGATTCCTGGGAATGCTGTGGTGCTGTTGTTCCTCCAACCTGCACCATTTCACCTTGGAAATGAGTGTCAGAAGCATGGAACAGCACATCCTGGTCTGTGCTGACTAATTCCTATTCCACAGACAGGGAAGTGAGGCCAGGCAAGACTTTAGGGATTCAAATTCAGGGCACCTTGAGGTAAATAAACCATCCTTTTTTTCTCCAGTATGTTATGGAGGATAAAAAGTATGACACCAAATGCCTGCAGTACATTTACTGGAACTGAAAACCTTCATCACAAACTTTCAGCTGGATGGCAAATTGAAACTGTTAGGTAAAAAACTAACCTAAAAATCGACTTCTGCATTTGTTCTGTCACTCTGTTAAAAAAGAACAGCTGAACAAATTATCAACATTTTGTGAGGATTAGGAAAATTGATACAGGCTGACTCACTGCATGCCTATACAACCCAAAGTAATGTTAAAACCCAGGAAATGAGACTGGGACTGGAAAGGCTGAGAGAATTATTGTATTATTGCAGCATCCTATAATGCTAGATTATTGGATTCTGTTTTCCATTGCCTGTTTACTCTCTTGTAACTGCTGAAATGTTCTTGCTCCAACCTGATTTATTCTTGTGATGCATTAGTGTTCCCCCCTCAAATTTTCATTACTCTACAAAAGCATAACTTTAATGATTTCAATTTAAGATGTATATGCTAAATATAGAAATGGATCAAAATTAAACCATCATCACAGGCTGAGTGCTATTAAACTATATTTAATACAAAGCAATGTATGATAAAATATTTTAGCCCTGTCAGGATATATAGGAAGTAGTAAACGTGAAATTTACACCGAAGAACTTCAAGGAGGGCAAAAAAAAATCCAAAATAAGTCAAAAAAATGTATTTAACACTAAGCAGGGAGCAGGTATTTTCCAAATATTTACTTCTGAAGGAAAGACAAGCTACGCTTTCCCAGCCCACAGTGTTAACTTGCAGTGTTGAAGGGAAGGTAAATATATTTATATCTTGTTCAAGGCAGGGGATTCTGGCCCAGAATTTTCCTTTTGTCTTTGTTTCTACTACTCTGCTGCTGTGCCATTGCTAGCAGAGGCACAGCAGCCTACAGCCAGCATTTTCCTGGTAACAGGGTTCTGTTCAGCACAACCCAAGCTGCTGGAAAAACCTCCCCTCAATGCCAGTTTTCAATATCAGAGACATTATTATAATTAGAGAGGAATCTGACCTGCAGAGGTCACCTTGGAGGCTGTGAATTCTGCCGGCTGTTTTTACATCTGGGATTTGTGACCCAGCTCACTGAAATCTCAGCCTGCCTCTGCTTTTTGGGAGCAGCATCCCTCCTTCCCCATTCCCTCGGGCCAGAACTTTTCATTTTATCCCCCGGTGCTGGGTGAATAATCGATCAAACCCTGCTACATCTCCGAGGGACAAAGCAGGGCTCCCAGCCCCCGGGGCAGCCCCCAAAACCCCGGCACCCCCCAGGCAGTGGCTCCAGCGAGGCCTTTGTGGGGCAGGGATCACCTGTCAAAGTGAGGGGCTGCAACCTTTCCCTGCCCACGGGAGGCCTTTTGATGCAGCGGGTGTTGATAATTAGAGCCTAATTGAGTGATTAACAGCCCCGCCAGCTCCTGGCTGGAAGGGGAGGTGAGGAGCAGGGGCAGTGTTTCCCTGCTCCAAGCTTCTGATGGTTCATTTTTCCAGCCCCTTCTCTGGATCTTCAGCCGTGGTTGGGCTCCTTCTGAGCTCAGGCTGTCCACCATCCCCATCAGAAATGTGTGGAGCCAGCAAACTCACCGAAGGTGATTATGTTGTCTCCTGAGTGCTATAATCACTTTTCCCCAACCCTCTATGGATAATTGCTGCAGGGACAGGCTCCCATTTGCCAAGACACATGGGCTCTGCAGGCAGGGAAAAGCTGTCGAGATGCACTGAACTTAATTAAGTGAGTTAGAAGAGCCTATTAAGGCAATATTAAAAGAAGCCTATCTCAGCAGGCTCTCACAGTGGGGACACATAGCAGAGCTTTCAATTTAAGACTTATTGCAAAGATTCCCCACTGCCCAGCTCCGTGGGAGCCCGGGAGCTGCTCCAGAGATGGTTTGGGAGCAGGGCAGACAAAGAGCTGGGTGAGTGGTGGGAATATCAAAGGAAATCAACCTGTAATATATCATATGCTCACTTAGTGGATGTGGAGGGAGGTGTCTAAACGGGGAGATTATTCAGCACCGAGTGAAACAAAGAGCGTAGAGATGTTTCAGAGTTTTAAAACAAGACTTGGGGGCTGCAAAGATCAGCTTTTCTTGAGGAAATTTGGGGTGCTGCAGTGCAGTGGTGAGTAGCTTCTTGCTAAAAAGTGCAAACCTCTCACATAAAATTAAATAAATTGTTCCTGCATTGCCTACTTTCCTCTCTTCTTCCTCCCTCATACATAAGTTATTAACTAGTTTTTGATCCCTCTTTACTTCTCAAGAAAAATAAGTGTTGTCAGCAGCCTGAATATCATTAGTGGATTATGTTCCTGGCTAAAGGTGAGTAAAGCAGAGGTAAGAATCTGTTGTCTTGCTGATGAATAAGGAACTCTCTCTTGGAAACAGAGCTTCCCTTAAGCCTCTATTTATTATAAGATGCTGAACTGCAAAACAGCAATAATAATAAAAATAAAACCCAACAGAAACAACCAAAAAAAAAAAAAAAAAAAAAAAAACCCAACAAAAAAGTGCTAATTTTACCTTACTCAGTACAACCTGCAAGTAGATTGATATGAAAGTTTAAATGTAGTGACACTGCTAACAATAATTTCTATTTTCTCAGTTTAGAGGGCTGCTATCACCTTGGCTTACAACACATTTAGGAACTCCAAGTGCATCGTGGCTGCCTTGGGAGCAGCTGGGCTGTGAGCAACAGCAGCAGAAGCTGCAGAGGATGGATGGATGGATGGATGGAGAGCAAGTGCCTCCAAAGTGCCCTTTCTCTTCTAGTCCCAATTAGATCAAACCCAAAATTATTATTTGTGTGAATATTGTACTGTGCTTGTGTTTACACTGCAGTTGTTCCTGATGTTTTCTTTTTATACAAATAACAAAGGGCTGTAAAGCCCAGAATTCTTACTGCTGAATTAAAAATAGAAGATCCTACAGAAGAATGTCTGTTCAGTGCAGCTGAAGTATAATTGTGTGTGGCTTCAGTTTGTTTGGCATAGGAAAACCCAGTGTAACTTGAGAATTCATTACGAGAGAAGTACAGGACTCCTGCCATCTTCTAATGGCCTTCTTACAGCTTTAAATGCAAAATTTACAAGGAAAGTCTTAAAGAAATGACAGGAAAATCTGAGAAGATAACAAAACAGGCAGGGAAATTAATAGAAACCTTGGTTCTCTAATCCACAGTGATTAATATCCTTTAGTTCCATGATCCTTGGTTGCCACTGGAATTGATAATCTACAAAATGTGGCTTTTCTGCTTTAAATCAATACCAAAATAAAAAAATTTTAAAAATCACAGTTGGCCTTGCTGATCTGCCATCTCCTTTCTAGCTGAAGGTTTGACATAACCTCCTTAGTTATTAGCTGCAACAGTAAGATATTTTTCCACTTGTATTTGAAAACTAGTGGGAAAATCAAGTAGGGAAAATGAAAATTAAATGTCACATTGCTGCTTAGCTGCAGAACACACAGAAAGTACAAGCATGAAACAATTGCAATGTGTGCTGTATTGCAAGCAGAATTCTCTGCTCTTTCAGGCTTCTAATAGGCCACAGAAATTATTACTGATGGGTTGATATTTCCAGACCTGATATATAAATATCCTGACATTTCTTTTGCTGTGAATGTTATTTACCAGGAATGCACCCTTGCCTTGCTGTAACCATCTGTGCTAGATGCATATAATGATGTTATAAAATATGGTGGGCTTGCAGGTTGAATCTCTGAAGTGTCATCATTGCAAGCTCAGTTTCTCTTTCAGTTCTTACTTTTAAATGTGCTGCCTCCTTCTTTGGGGGAAGCAAAAAAATCAGCCACCCAATAACCAAAAAGCAGGCTGTGCCTTCCTGAGTTTTTGCTTCATGCTTCTGTCCTCCATTTAGCCACAGTCTGATTTTCCTTCACACTTACTTGACATCATGGAAATTCAATTGATGCTGGTAATTTATGGTGGTGTATGTGGGACACGTAGGTGTTTCTGTCATTAGGATATGAGATTGCTTTCCCAGGGCAGAGCTCAGGAGCTGCAGCAAACCCGGCGTGACTCCAGCTCCTTTGCCCTCCCAAAGCCATCCTCAAACTCCCATCTTGAAGATCTGTTACTCATTAATATTTAGATCTTTGTTCCATAGTAATTATTCCTTCCAGATCCCTTCACAGGAGGAGAACTTGCTAGTTTGGCAAACAAACATGTCACGCTGAACCACCCTGGTATAATTTTTGGGGGGTTTTTTTTGCATGAAATAAGCCCATAATTCAGACATACCTTGTGTTTATTTTTGAACATGGGTTTTTATGTCAGGGAATGTGCAGCTCGGCCTTACTCTTACCAGGAAAATGTTTATCCAGAGAGTTAATGCAGATGAGTAATCGGGGACACTCCTGCCAGTTCCCGGGCGGTGGGATTCCCGTAAACAGCTGACACTTTGAACTTAGGGGGTTTGCTTGATGTCATGAACCAACCACTAAAACAACACACCACCATGGAGTTCTTCCTGTTAACCAAAACACAGATCCAGCCATGGAAACTTGGGCTGAGAGGATCATTTTGGGGGAGCTTCTGTTCATCATCACGTCCCCTTTAATTGGCTCTGTCTCAGGACAGGCAGTGAGGTGTCCTCTCTGTTGTGGGGTGGTTTATTCCGTGGCAATGGAGCATAATTGAAGACATGTGAAGAATGAAGGAGAACTGGTCTTGGGACTAACATTTATGTGCATAAATTTCCTTCTGGTTTCTTTCACTCGAAATTTAATCTTGGGCTGGCTGCTCCTTATCTCCCTCCTTCCAGTTCCCCCCCTCCCTCTGAAATCCCTGCTCTGAGGGACCAGGTACAGGGCTGGTGGGATCATTGCTCTGACCCTACACAGTTATTTCAATATGGGAACAGGAGAGCATTCTCCTCCTTTGATCTCTTTATATCATTACCAGTACTGCCAGAAAGTCACTTTTAAAACCTGATTTAATGAAACCAGGGTCATTTGTTGCAGGATGAGCTCACATGTGCAATACATCCGTTGTTTTATACCTGCTTTGCAGGCTGGCCCTAAAAGCTCAGTTCTGCCCAGTTTTTAGAGCTAGTAATGGACATGGAGCTGACATGGGAACTGTATCAATAAGAGTCTTGCAGATTATCTGTGGATGTTATACTGCTCAAGTACTCTCAGATGATTGCTCAGTATTAATAACCATGCAGAGTTATTAGAGTGAAGTATCCCAGAAATAATAGGAATAATATGCCTCTCATGTTAAGAACATTACATAATGAGTCTATTACACTGCCATGAGTCACTGTTAAAGTGCTTGGTATATCTTTCAGGGTGGATTAAGGATACAAGCCACTGGGTATCAGGCAGGCTGCTACAATGCTCCATAATGTCTCTAAAATGTGCAATGTCTTTTGAAAACAGCCATGAAAAATAGCCATTTGTCATGTGCAGTAAATAACTTGGTCTCTGGGGAGGTCAACAGCTAAAGGCTCGCATCCAGGTTGTGGATTAATGACCTGCAAAATACCAGTTTAAAAATAGGCTCTTCTTCCACTTAGAGACATGCAATAATGAAGCATCTCCTCCCATTCCTTAGCCAAACTTCAGACAGAAAAATGGGGTTTATGCTGGATGCACAGAGCTGAGTTAAGCAGTGATATAATGAACACTATGTAAATCAAGGGCTAGTGGCACTACAGCCTGTTTCTTATGTTGTCAGGATGTGGCACGCAGGCCCAGAAAGCTCCAGGAGTCATTCTTGATGTCAGAAACAATTGTGAGTGAAAAGGCTGAGATGTGCACTCCTGCTCCTGATGTGTTTACGTTGGTCCAACATCCGACGACAAGTCATAAATGTCCCTCCAGTGGACAAATTTCCATTGCAGAAGGGGAATATTTATTATGAGATTAAAAGCTATAGAATGGTGAAAGGGAAGGCAGAAAACCAACCTGTCCTGCACGGGGAGGATCGATGAGGTGACTTAGTCCTTCGTGCTTTGTGCTGTAATGTCCTTGTATGTACGCCCACAACTAATGGGCTGGGCTGGGCTGCCTGGAGTCATTTTTCAGAGAATTTGGTGTCTTTAAGTTTGCCAAGATGGTTTTGCAATATGTTAGGAGGCCTTGAATTAAAAAATAATAATATTTTTTTAAAAAAAAAAACACAAACCCTTGTTCTAGCTCTGCTTCTTTTGCATGTCTTTTTAATGAGGCTAGAAACCATGATTGAAGGGAGTATTTCATGCCTCAAGTAGGTAAAAGTGGAGGCAAACTGTAAGCAAAGCTCTAAAGAGAGCTCCTTTAATATCAAGTGACTAAAGGATGAAGGCTATTCAGCTTTATGTGGCCCTACAGATGTGTCTCCAAAGCCTAACTGGGCTGATAGCTCTGGGAAAATTAATTTTAAAAACCCCAAAACTGACTCAAGAGCATCCGGTATCTCTGAGCTGGTTCCAGATATTTTGAACTCGTGATCATTTGTAGAAAGAAGAGTTTCTACAAGTTGCTTATCCAGAATCACAGCATTTTCTTCAAAGGGAGCAGTTGAGCCTGTCCTTCTACAAGGTTGTTGTCTCTTTCTTTTTGCCTGGTGTTCCCATTTCCTTCAAACCAAACAAATTAAAATTAAGGTGGGGAACTGTCTAGCAGACCCAGATCTGCTGCTTTCTTATCCTGCCTAGTCTAGGGCAGATGTTCTGTTTTTCAGTCTGCAAAGAACAAAGCTTCCTCCTGGCTTCTTTATTTTAAAGAGGAGAGGCCACCCACAGCTCTAAACATGCCTAGAGAGAGGAAAAATAAATGGCCAAGCTCCTTGCCAGACAGGGATGTGCAGAGCAAATCTGTGAGGAGGAGCTGCTGCTGGGAAAGAAACATTCCCATCCCACCAAGGTGCTGCCATGGGAAGGGGCTGGGGGCATCAGGACCCATGGGCAGAGGGGAATGGCACAGGGAATGTGTCAGGGTAGCAGGGAGCATTAAATCACCCTGCCCAAGCAGGAGCAAGCCAGTGTTCAGCAAGCCAGAGCTGTACAGATGTTGAAGGTAATTTGGGAAGATTCCAGCATGGGGCTGCCAGCTCTCCTGCTTCACAGGGAGGCAGAAGCAAGCAGTGCTTTACTGGCTCACAACCATAATATCCAGTAATGATCCCACCACCACCCTGAAACAGCAGCACAAGAGGATGCTTGGACCTTTTGCAGGGCTCAGAGAGTTTGGTTTGCAGTGGGTGCTTTCTCCAGGGTGCATTTGGGTAGTTACAGAGCTGGCAGAGCCATCATAATGTGAGCAAGTGCTTTTTTTTTTTGTTGAAAGGCTCACCCCTTGCTTCTCTATACAGACAAAAAAATTGCTTTCCCTTTTAATGGGAACTTGATACCCACCTACAAAATGTCATTAAACTTGGGATGATGTTGATAGAGCTGGAAGGACAGACAACCCCTTGCTGCCTCTACCATCACATCTTTTTCTTTCAGTAAATGTTCAATTGTGGGTAAAGTTTGTATCTGAGATCTGAGAGCAAAGATGCCCCACTTCTGCATTAGCCTAACTGCAGAGCCTCTGTGGTTTTACTGATTAATTATGTGTATCACTCTCTGTGTGATATTAGTAGGGATTTTATCTACCTGTTGTTTGAGGCTGCCTCTAAACCAAGGCCAGATCCTGCATGAGGACTGAAGAGTGGGACACTGAAGTTGTGCACATTTTGCACTGGAGCAGGGTATGTTCTGTATTGGAAGAGGTTGAGAGCAATGGGCAAAGGAAGAAAATAAGTGCAGGTTCTGCTTAATTATCATAAAATCATAGAATCATAGAATCCTAGGGGTTGGAAGGGACCTCGAAAGATCATCTAGTCCAACCCCCCAATATAATCTGGCAATTAATGTGCATGAGGCTAAGCCTTGGAGAAGGGGTTGACCAAGTTCCCAGAGGGGTGGTTGGGTGCAGGGCTGGTGACTGGCAGGCAGCTCATCACCTCCAGCTCTGCTGCTGCTGCCAAGACCTCTCTTCCCAGACTGTTTGTTTTTCCTTTCATTCCTCTCTCTTTCTATCCCAGGAGAAGCAAATGCTGTATTTCAGCAGTTCATCCCTATCCTCAGCTACTGTGTAGCTAACGGGCAGCCTGAGAGCAGCCTGGGGCCAGAGATCAATCAGTTGTTCCCTGTTTTCAAAGAGCTCGTTTTATTTTTTCCTTACTGGTGACATCTCCTATGAACGCAGCTGATGCAGCAGCTTATAGATGAAAAACAAAATTTTAAAATATCCTTGGTGGAGGATCACGTCTTGAGAGGTTTAATAAGTTCCAATTAAAGCCCCATGAAGTGTGGCAGAGTGAAGCAAAATGAAACGTGGCCCTTGGAGGTCTGTGAGCAAGGTCTTGCTGTCTGTGCTCACCTAAGGCTGAAATCCAGTGCTCAACATTTCAGGTCTGAGTTAATGAAAAACTTAATGAAAACCTTGAGCAGAAGTGGCTTTGTTTCATCAAAACCATATTTTGTGTACTTGTTTTCCACTCTGAGTTAGACAAAATTCACGTGAAGCCTTCTCCAGACTGGCTTGAATGTGAACCCCAGTGAGGCTTGCCTAGGGCTGGGGATGGTGTGTTTGAGGGGAAAAAAACAACTCATGGCTCCAATACAAATGGGGGAAAAAAAAGTTAACGTGCATGGAAGTTGTTACATGCTTTTTGCATCAGCGTTTCATCAAGCATTTAGTGGAGAAGGAAAAAAAAATCCCTTTGGATTTTGGGTATGTTTCTGTAAATTCCCATTTACAGAATGTTTGTGAAAATTCTGCTCCCTTTAGCATGGAAATTATTCCTATAGGGAATAATTTTATCTGTGTGCATTTTATCTATTTTTTTATGTTCCCCTAACCACATATGTTTAAACTCTTTGAGATACTTGGAAAAAACAGGATGCTTCTTTCTCCAGAGTTGCTCCCATTAATACATTTTCTTTCTTAGATGATGTCAGAATCATCTGTTTATGGCGTAATGGAGATTGCTGCAGGCAACTGGTAAGCACTAAAATGTAGGTTTAAATCATGTCCAAATTTTTCTCAGCTTGTATTACTTCAAAGGAACTGAATCCAAACCTCCTCGGATTGTTGGAGGTGGTAGTGATAGCCCTGTTTGAGGAGACCCCAGGTGAGACTCCTGATGGAGTTGTGTTTAAATTTTTATTCTTTTTTTTTTATAGAAAGTGTGAGAAGGTTTGGAGAACCAGACTTGGATTTCTGGAGATAGAAGAACTATGTAAAAAAATACATAAAAAAGAAAAAAAAGGTGCAAAATCTATTGGTTACAAAGGAAAAAATAAGAAAGAGGTTGATAAACTTAGCAAAAAATCAGCATATGGAAATGCTGATTTATTTTTGGAACCTACATACAGCTTCATTTCATTTGCCAGTTATTCACAGATCCTGTTCCTGAAACCACTTTGGCTTTGAAAAATGCAAAGCCAAGGAGGCGTTGGAGTGACCTCTCCTTCAGGGCACCTTGGACACAGCTCCCTGGGTCGGGGATGGAGCCAGGGATGGGCCCCGTGGAGAGGGGAGAGGAGCCCAGGGACCACCAGGCTCGTGGAAACCCCGGGTAAAAACACCTCCACTTACACTTGAACACACTTACTGCAACTTTTCAAGAAACGTAATTTTAGAAGTGCCTTGGGTCCAAAACTATGACAATGCATTAAGTGCAAAATCAAACTCTGGGAGCTCGTTTTATTTCCATTCAGTTCCACCGTGGATATTGCAGAAGCTTTGGTTTTATTATTGCTAATTCCAAGCATAATAAATAGGCTTCAGGATCTAGGCTGATTTATTATCATTTTATATGCCGTGCTATTTGCAGCTTTTCATAAATTTATGAAATAATGTCTATTTCCAATTTCAGCCTTTCTTTCCGTTTAACTTGAGAGGCACCATCAGGATTAAAATCAGATATTGAAAATACAACAATTACTTTCCCTGTATCATTAGATATATCTTAACTTACTCAAACTGAGGGAATATGGAAAGATTTGTTTTTTCTTGTCACCTTGTCAATCTTGAGATTTTTTTCCAAGGCAGTTAAAAACCATTGAACTGAACCACTGAGTTTTATTCAGGTTTCAGAACCCTTTCCTTTTTATTCTTTGTACTTCTTTTTTTTTGTAAATTAATGACACTAGGTAGTCTTTTTGTAATCACCTGCACTTTTTGTTTGCAGTTGGTACAAATCTAACACATTCTGTTCCTGTTGAGAATAATCTATAAATCATCAATTTAGAAATGGTATCCACATCTAACCAAAACAAATGAAAACTTTTGAAAAATTATTTGAGTTATCAATCACCCCAAAAGAAAACGGTCATTTTGGATTTTATACCACCTTTTTTGACTGATGTGAGGCCCTTTCCTATGTAAATAAACCCCAGACCTAAATGCTGAATACAGGACTCCCCCTTTTATGTTCTGGGGTAAGAAAAATCATAGACAGATGCTTACCAAAGGCATGTTCACCCAAAGGCTACTAAAGAAGGGAAATTCCCACAAGTCCATTTAGAAAATGCATTGGCTTTTCTTTTAATCAGGCTACTCATAATGAAGTGAAATCTGAACTCTGTGGCTTGGCCCAGAAAATCCCCAACATGGCCACAAAATTCAAGCTAACACCCAGACAAGTTTTGTTAGCAGGTTCCTTAAAGACTGTTTGCTGTTTTACACTAATTACTTCAGTCTGAAAACAAACAAGGGGTTGATCAGGCAGAGCAGTCCCCAAACCTCTGACCTTCTGGTCCAGAGAAATGCATCAATAAACTGATGCTAAAACCCTCAGCACAGCTCTCCTGAGGTTCTGCACTTGCAGAAGGGGATCAGCTACTCACTCTCTCGTTTGCTGACCCGAGCATCTGTGGTGCTGATTTTTGTTGGTTTGTTAAGAGGAATATTTGAGTTGTGTAGGTTGTGTGTGACCTGATCCTGACACTGTTCATCTGCTCTGAAACATACCTAGAAAGCAAACTTACCCCAGGTCAGTGTTTCAGGAGGAGTCTGACAGCCTGAAGATGCAAAAGGTGATAACAGAGAAACCTGCAGCTTCTCATCCTGGAATGATTCAGGGGGGCTCTTGGAGTCTAAATAAAGGGTAAAACATTAAATCTTCAGGGGATGATAGTGATGGCTTTTAATGAGACACTCCTCTAATTGCAACTTGCATTGATTTCTCTTCCTACATATTTGTCTTTGATTTAATTTCATGCTTTTTCTGATTTGCCTGGTGCTTGGATATTGGAGATCTGGAAGGCAGCATCAGGCTGGGACAGGACCGTAGAGAGGAGGCAGCTGGATGTCTCCAGAGTTACAGAACTGTCCTTTATACTCCAAACTTGCAGCACATCCTGAATTTTATCAGTCACTGAGGGCTGGGATGAGCTGGGGCAGGAATTAAATCTTCCTCTCCATAAAAACTATTAAAAACTGAATATAAATCCCTCAGAGGGCAGCGCCAGGAGAGTGATGTGGGCATTTCCCCTCAGTTAAAAGCACTTAGCATTAGATTACAGCTCTGCCCTAAATAATTTCTGCCCCTGATTTATTTCTGGTGGTGGTTATAGGCTATGGAAAAACAATCCTGCAAGTTCTCATGTCTGTGTCTTTTCAGCTTACTTTGGAAACACAGATCTGGATTATCTCCTCTCTTCCAGTTCAAGAACTCATCATGGAGGTTTTTTTACTTAAACCTGTGCACTGATTTCCAACCTTTTCCTTATCACAACTTGTTTGTCACAGTGGTTGGATTGCTGATTTACTTTGGTGTTAGGTCAGCATGAATTTTTGAAAACTTCTGTGTTAATGTATAAAATTAAATTATTCCATTATTTCCAAGAGTGCAGACATAAGTTTCTCTTCCTCACTGTCATTCTGGAGGGCATCATGTCTGTTATATTTTATTTTCTTTGCAGAGCTGTAGCAGTTCATAGGATGAGTCTTTATGATGTTGGCTCCTTAGCTTTCCTTTTTTTTTTTTTTTTTTTTTTTTTTTTTTTTTTTTTTTTTTTATGAGAGTCTTTCAAGATTTTACTGTTAGCAGTTGAAGCTTCCTAGAGAGCCATTTGCCTCTTGAAAATTTAGCATCATTTGCCATGCTGGGATAAGTGGAAGTGCCTCAGTCAAAGGAGGTATCAGAGCTGTGAAGAAAAAAGAGGAGAGTAACACACCTATGGTTAAATGCACAAAAAATGAATACAGGGATGTAAGATTTTAACACTAGAATTAAGGTTATTAAAAAAAAAAAAGAATTATTCAGGACATAAATGTGACTAATCACTTATGCATGAGACTGTTTGTCACCTATGCACTTGTTTGCAGAAAATCTTCCTGCTCACATGTACAACATTTACCCAGTGCTTTGAAATCCTGCTGTGCAATCTCCTTTCTGTCAAGAATTCTGGTATAATCCTTTCAGAGAGTAATTCCACTCTATATTTTCTAACTTGTATTCTGACCCTTTAATTAAGGGTTGGTTTTTATAATGTTTAAATTCAATTATCTCCCACTAGATTGAATACCAGTGCTGTACTTTGCATCCTGAGGACTCCCAAAGAGGAAAAGAGAAACAGTAGAGGGTGAAAAAATTATTTTTCAGAAATCTATCCTTTAAACTGGCATCATAATATTGGTTATTGATGAGCATCTCTGCGGGGCAGAGCAACGGCTGAGTGGTTTAAGTTTGTATTTCCATCTCTTAATGTATTTTGAGTCTTTTCAGACTTGCTTTGATTCTGAGTCACCTCTGTGTGTGTGTGAGTGGAATGTTTCTACCATCCAGATACGAGGATGGCTCCTCCAGGTTATTGTAGTTTTCTGTGGGGAGCTCTGTGGATGTGCTCAGCCCCTGTGAGTGTCCATCAGTGCCAGCATCACCTGGATGTCACCTTCTCAGTGTGCCCAGAGCCCCTCTGCCCCTGCACACACAGGCAGAGGTGAGAGGCAAGTTAGGATTTGGCTTTTAGAGGGTCTGAGCTGTCATTTGCATTTGTGAAACACAATTTCTGCAGGGCTCCACCCCTTCTCCCTCCAAACCAGATGAAATATTTATTGGGTTGGAGTGTAAGGGCTCAGTGTTTCGTCTGCAGAGGAACAGGGGAGTCCTGGTTCTGACCAGAAATTTCTAAGACTTCTTTGTGGCCACTAAACGTTGGAAGAAAAACCACAAATTACCATTGGAGTGGGGCTGGGCCCTGTGTCCTGGCTCCAATGCTTCCCCATTCCCTTCCCCCTCTCCTCCCATGTTGAAGTGCACTGCATCTGTGTCAATAAGGTACCCCACAGATACAGCAAGGTAATGTTTAGTGTGCATGCAGTGAGTGCAAAATTAACCACTGAGAGGGTGGGGGAGTGAGGGAAGAGCAGAGTTGTAATTACACACCAAATTAAGCTATTACTGTGATTAAGATATTTCTTTAATATGTAGCTGAGGAGGAACCTCCTTCCCCCATAAACTAGTCACAATTCATCCCCTGTGTGTCATTTTTCTGACTACTCCTAATTTTTTTTTCCCTTTGCCACACCTAATCCCTGTATCACCTGGGGTAGTCCCACCTTGCTCTGCCCATGGCTGAGGGTGGCAGTGGCCCAGCAGCAGGGCCACCTCCCTGCATTGCCCTGGGGGACACCATTTCCATCCCCATCACTTTGACCAGGTTTTTGGGGTCCTGGAATTGCTGAGCTGTTCCCAGTCTATCCATCCCCATGTGCCTCAGTGTCAGGATGTCTCATGGCATCTTCATAACCTTCCCATAAAATGAGTTTGGAAGTGGTTTTATGAATTTAATTAGTCCACAGGCAGAGTTGAGCATCTTGAAGATAACAGAATGATAGAAAAAGGATGAAAACAAGGAAATTTTGGCATATCCAATGCCAATCTGTGTTGGAAATGGGAATGTGAGGAAAAGAGATGGGATTTATTATTTTGGTAGGATGAGAAAGAAGAGTCCATCCACCCAACATTTCCAAGAAGGACGGTGGCAAGGATGGCAGAACAGGAGTTCAAAGATGCCCTTGGAATATAAAGCTTTGCTTCCCCTCCTTGTCAGCACATACTTGAGTAGCAATACTGTAAATAGTGTGAACTTTTGGGATGATTGTTGGAACCACTCAGAACTTTAAAACATGAACTATTGTGCTCCCGCAGGCAGCATCGCTTGCAATTCACCATATTACAGATGGCCCTGTTTTACACTTCTTTCCAACATATTTTGTGAAGTAAAAATGCTGTAGATGTGATTAATTGACAAAGATTTGGTCATATTTCCAGTAAAATTTTCAACAAACGTTACTCTTAAAAAGTCAATTGTTTATAGAAAAAGGAGTATTTCAACAATATATCATCACGTTCAGAAAAATTATTTTCAGGAAAATGTCTTTTTTAAATGAAAATATTTTTCTTAGAAATAACATTGGTCAGCTGTATTAATGATATTGGGAGAGTTCGAAGTGACAATGAGCAAACCATGAAAAATGGACAGAAAACAAACACAGAATCACTCCAGTCCTGGACTGCTTTTTAGTTATATTGGAGACTTTCCAGGGCTTCCATTTTTCCACCAGTGTTTAATGGGCTCTCTGTTTGCATTTATGTTTTCTGATCTTTCAGTCTGCAGGAATGGCTGCTTCTGGCAGGGCTCTGTTAGCATCGCTCCCTTCATCCCCTCTTTTGAGCACGTGTGTGCCTCTTTTTTTCCTGAGGTGGTAGGAAGGAGACACCCTGATATGAAACACCCTTGCACAGAGGGAAAACAAGTTTGGAAATCGGGGGTTCAGAGACTCTGTGAGCCTCCATCAGGGGATGCAGCTTGTACACGCACTCCCTGGAAAAAAATCCCTGCCCCGGAGGGTTTATGCCAATTAAAATTTAAAAATTACATCAGTGAAATTAACCTAAATTTTGCTTGACCTGGAATGTAGGTCAGTTTAGATCATCGTCTTACCAGGGCTGCCTGAGATGCAAAACCACACAGAGAGCTATAGGAACAGAAGTGTACTTCAGAGCAGAGACAGCTCCAGGAGTACACAGGAGATGGTCACCAGCACCCTGCTTGCACCCTGTGCACGTGCTAGAGGAGAAGCTGCCCACAGCATGGCTCAGGGCTGCATGATCAATACCTGAGGGCATTGGCAGCAGGATGGGAGCTCAGGTAAGGGACATGTTGCACAAGGCAATGCTGTCTTGCTCCCAGCTGGACCCTGGCTGGCAGCACTGGTCTGAAGTGTCTTGGTGGAAGGCAAAGGCCCATTGGGTCTGTGAGCACAAAGAGGACACCCAATGCTTGCTATAAACCTGCTGAAATTTCCTGTCTTGGACCTAGAGCACTGCAGCATCTCAACAGGTGAAGGCTGGCACGTTCACTGTGTGCCCATCTGATTTGAATTCAGCAACCAAAGCTCCCACAGCTTCACCCTCTGGGCACTCTTGTACCACTCTGTACAGGCTCTGAGTGCCAAAAGTGCTTCTTCAAATTCCCAGTTCTGTATGGATGTGCCTACCTCCAGGCATGCATTAACTGGAAATGCAGCGACCTCCCCTTGCTCATTTGCACTCTCTGGTTTTCCTGAGATGACTCTATTTCCACAGCTTGCTCATTAGATAGTTCCAGCATCAAAAACACTAAAAGGAAACCTTTAGTTATCCACTCCTTCCAAAGCTTTCCTTCTTGTAGGAGTTTCTTTGCAGCTTTTCTTGTAGCAGCTTGTGCTGTGTTCGTCCTTGTGCATAACTCTTGGCAATCATCAGAGGAGATAAAAAGATCACTAAATGAATGGAGACAGCTGGTCAGCATGTGCCTGGTAGGTGTCACCTGCATGGGATATTTTAGGGGCTGCATTTGCAGGCTGTCAGTATGTGCTTATCCTTCCTGAGCCCCCAGGATGGACACAGCTCCAGATTTATATTCACAGAGCATTTAACCAGCAGCATAATGCTTCTTTCTTCACAGAGCACTGCAGGCTTGCAGACAATTAAATATTTTCCACTTGGCTGATTAAGACAAATGGCCCTTGCAAGCAAGCTCAGTACTTCGTCCTGCAAAGCTGGTTCTGATCAAACGGTGGCAGTAGGTTGCTTTGTTAAAATAATTCCTCCGTGGATTTACATGCCCCACCCTCATGTAAATAGAGTTGGGATTTAGAAGGTGTGAGCTGGCATGGATGTGAAGTCTGCAGAATGTAAGCTGCAGTAGCCCTTTTTCCGAAGTCTTGACAGTAAGCAGAGTTAAATAAGAGACTGGGATCTCATTCAGTATCTGTGAGTGGGAGAAGTGTTGGGGAAAATAGAGTCATGCGTTGCTCTAATCCATTCCTCCCTGTAAGGCTGCTGTGGTTTCAGTTGGTTTTGTTTGTTTTTTGTGCTGCTGGATGCCTTCCACGGGAATAGCTGTGAATTATCCCGGTACCAGCGTGGGGGGGTGGGTGGCAGAGGCTGAAAGCTATCTCAGTGTGTGTTTCCTAAAGCTGGAGGGGTGTGTAACCTTTCCTGAGCATCTGCCTGCTGTCCCAGAGAGATGAGGGCTTCCCAAGACTAATGTCACTAATGGTCCAGAATCCACAGTGCCGCGCTTGGAAACCTTTCAGGCTACTTAAGCTGTATGTTCTTGTTCTGCAGGACCCAGTCCAAACTCTGACTCGCTGAGCACAGAAAGGAATCTCTCTCAGTCAGTTTATCCCCTATCTGACTGCTGGGAAGTGTCTGCTGCAGCAGCTGGGACCAGTTCTTGCTGGGGCACCTGGAGGAGGTGATTTTGTAGTTCCCGCTGTCTGCTCTGCAGCCTCCCAGGGAGCTGTGCCAGCAGGGAGCTGTGCCAGCAGGGAGCTTGGCAGGGCAGAAGGTGAGGAGGTCTGATTGCCTGCTTCTACAAAACTAAATGATGGAGCTTTCTGCCTCTCAGTCTCTTCCCTGTGTGAGGCAGAAACCTTGGGTGCTGCTTTCACCCAGGAAATGCCTGGCAGGATGGATCTGCCACTGTCATCTCGCCACCAGCTTTAACGCCGTGAATAATGCAGCTTAAATTAGTTCAGTAACTTTAGATGGTGATAAGGACACTGCCCCACCCACTGCTTTAATAGTGGGACAAATCTGCCCAGATTATGCCACTCCTTGACTGGCACTGGAGAGCTGTATGTGCAGCTGCCTGGTATTAAGAGTTTAATTATTAATTTCTATAGCTCCTCACATTAGGGGATTTTTCTCACTGGGTTTGACAGCTACCTCTGGCAGAGTCTCTTTCCCAGGTGGCATCTTTTTTGTGGTACTTTAAAGTGTTGTGCTGACATCTTTCCAGGAAAATAAAAGCCCATGTGAATTGTTCTCAGACTGAAGGTTTCTAAAGCATTGATTGTTCCAGGGCAAAGAGAGGACAAGGAGGGTGAGCATTGCCAGGCTGGCACTTCATTGCAAAGGGGACTTCTTTGCATCCATGTGGGGTTGGCATCAAACTCTTGCAGAAGATAAAGTACAGCACTGAAATGTGCTCAGTCTGGGGTGGTTTCCTACCTGCACTGCAGGATGTTACACAACAGTGGGCAAAGGGGTGAGCTGGGACTCATCTAACCTAAGCCCAGACATCCAAGTTCTGTAGCCTCCCTTGCTGATCCCCAGGAGGGTGAATCACCCCTCTGTTAGACAGGTCTCCAAGGTGAGTGGGCTGAGCTGTTTTCTGGATATGTCTGGCTCCTCCATTAATTACACAGTTTAGATAACTAGTTTGGACTAGATGCCTAATAACTAGATGGCCAAAGGGAAGGCAGAGAGTTTCCCCATAACTCTTTGTCTCAGCTGTAGCTGCTGTGATCTATTGCATTAAAGGATCGCCAAAAGTTACCTAAAGCCGTTCCAGTTTTAAGGCTTTCTGATCAAAAATAATGATTAAAAAAACAGGTTTCCAAATTTATTCCTTGGTTTAGTTCAAAAACTTTTTTCCAAGTAGCAAGGCAACATGAAAACCCACATTCATTTAAGACTTTGCCCACTATTTTTCTTTCAAATGTAAGCAGTGATTGTTGAGAGTTACAAGAAGAAGCCTTCCTTGCTTGCTTTGGTTTCCACATGCGGTCGTCTTAGATTTGTTACACAAACCAGTAGTTTATTTTTATTGTGAGTAATCTCTCAAAAAAATTACAAATATTCACAGTGTTATTCAGCCACCAGTAGAAGGTGTGGGGAAGTTGTCAGTCCTGTTTGGTCTCCAAAGACAAAGACAACTGACATGGAAACCCTCTTGCCTCGCAGCTTTTTAGCAAGAGGAACAAAGCTTTTTTTCAGGACAGTCCAAGTCTTCCTTTGGGAACAGATGCTATCTAGGTGTTATCATCTCAATCTGAACCCTCACAGGAGGGCTCACAGGAGGAATTTCCATTTCCAGTTTCTGTTTCCTCACCTGCGGACATTTACAGGAGTCCTGATAACTCCACAACATCAATATCTTGCTTTTTTCTTCAGAAAAAAGCCCCATGCAGTCACTGGTGGGTTGAGCCACCAAGACGTTCTGGTCCTTAAAGAAAACCTGGCAGTGACCTGGCACTCCATCTCACCTCACCTCCATTCAGGGGGCAGAGGCTCCCCTTGGCTCTGTGTAAGATACAATCAGGTTTTGTTTGTTCATTTGCCAGCTTCTTGCTGGTTTAAAGATGTGACTCCATTAGGCCACTCTCCCAGCCTGGGCAGCTGCCTGGGCTGGAGGTGATTGATGGGAGCTTTGATCATGAGAGTCAAGAGAAGGCTGCAAAGGGCAGCTGTGCTCTGCAGTCTCTCTACGTCAAGCCTGGCTCTGATTTGTATGAGTTCCATTGCCAGGTACTTCCAGATTAATGTGCTGCACTCCCATGTGAAATAACCCCACTTCCTGCTCAGTCAGAAGACTTGCAGGTATCTTTACGTGGTTCCATGTTTAGTGAGAAAGACTAAAACGAGCAGTTACCTAAATATTTTGAGAGAAAAATGGCAGGTTCCATCAGGTACTTTTCTAACTCATAAGACAAGATGGAAAACATCAAATTGTCAGTTCTCAGGAACCCCTCATTCTTCAGACATATTCACCTATGCTTAGAAGCAAAACCACTGTTTCTAAAATACATCTGGTCCTTAAAAAAAGCTCCTGTTGTTCCTACCTCTTTTTATACCCAGAACAAGAAGTATGAACAACAAAAAGTAAAGGCGTCAGCCACAAGAATGTCCTTATTGTTTTGTACACATCACTGTGTTTCCATAAATACCAGCCCAGCTGCTGTTGAAATAATCTTCAAGTTTCTTAGTCTATTCTACTCTCCTCATGTGTCCATGTTAAATGGGTTGTTTTCACAAGGCCAAAATACCTCTTTCCAATGAACTGAATTTAGCATTCAGCAAATGCTGCTCAACCATCCCTCAGACCATTACGTTTGTAAGTTATTTTGGGGGTTTGGCAAAGCCATTAGCATCAGCCTCAGAACAGCCCTTCAAAATGTGTGCTCAGCTAAATTCACTTAATATAAAAAAATATTTAAAGGTCCAACCGAGTCGCCCACCTTCCTTTTTGCTTCCCATTCTATGGGATTCTTTTCAACTAAAATACTATGTGGGCGTATATATTCTACTGTCTCGTCCAAATGGATGTGGATATGGATTATTATGATTAATTTGCATGCATTTACGTTCTCCTGAAGAACATTTTTGGGAAAGGGAATGCATGCCTTAGATTTCACATAGAAAATCTTACACATTTAAAAAATCACAAGTATCTTCTGTTTTCAGGGTTTTAGGAATCCAGGGTCATTGGATTGGAGGACACCAGATGAGTCAGCAAGTCTGTAATCCCCTGCAGCCTGAAATGGTCACGTAGCCCATAGCTGGTCCAGCAAAGATCTAAGGAAACATCCAGTCCAGAAACAACCACATACCACAAGTTTTAAAACACCTATTAAAAAACCCAAGCAACTGCTTACTGTCCTGTATGAAGTTGAAAGATAATCAGTAGAAAGGCCTTTTAAGATACCTCAAGGAGTTTTGCTCTTCTGGCTCTGAAAACCCTAGATAGCTGGCAAAATTGCCCCTAGATATGGCACTTTAAAAATCATCTGTGATTTGACCTTCATACAGTGCCCTCTTCAGATGTATGGACTTGCAGTAAGAGGTATGATAGCCTCATGAGAGACCCCCAAAAAGACTGTCATTTTACTTTGAAGAATTGCCCCAAATTTTCTGGAGAGATTCACTGCTGAGATAAGCAGTGGTTCTCCTGACTACAGCAGCTGTCTTGAAGGTAAGTTTGCAAATCTGTTGGTTCTGTTTTCAGTGAATCTTTTTTTTTTTTCTTTTTTTCTTTTTTTCTGTCCAGAGCAATCTGTTACGGAGCTGGCAGAAACAGAAGCATAATCTTGTCACTCACTGCCTTTGTTCTTTTCCCTCCCTGCTTTCAGTTTATTGCTCTCGCCTGCTGGGAACTTTTTCTTTTTTTGGATTCTAAGTACATCAAGACAAGAGCAATGTGTCATCAATCTGTCTCTTCCAACAGTTGCATTAGATGCTTTTCTGCTTGGCGTGTGGGTGGAAGAACAAGCAGGAGTTTTTTCATGGCCAATCTCTGTGCCAACAAGCAAATACTGCAATATGTATAACAAATCATGATTCACATCATGATGGTGTTAACAAGGGCTGGAAGTGCTGATGAGCCTCAAACAAGTTCACAACTCATACAATTGCTGCTGAATCTCCAGTGCTTGGGAGAGAAAGTAACACAAAACACAAAGAGAATTTAGGCACTGCAGAGGAAAAAGGAATATTTCTGTTCCCTGGAGGTGATTATCAAGAAGCATGATGCCTGAGGTCAATATAAACTGTGGTGCAGACAGATAAGATAAAGAGCAGTAGAACTCCTTTTTAACTTAAACCAGGTATAAACATATCTATTAATTTTTTATCAGTATGTTGCCTTGATAGAGGTCTTGTTACATGGGCCAGTGCACCTCACTTAATTATAGTCTATTTGAGCTTCTGCCTCATACATGGAGAAATCTGGGTGTCTTCAGATGGTGAGCTTTTCTATCTCTTAGTTTAGGAGCTGAATTATTAGGATAATTTATAATGAAATCTCTCTCTCTCTTTGGATTCCAGCTGGATAGGACTCCTGTCTTTGCTTACAAATTTAAATGTTTGGTACATTTCGATGAAATAAATCTGGATTTATTGTAGAAGCTGGAAAGCAGGGTTCTTTTGATTGTTTTGCAGGACTTTTTTTTTTTTTTCTTTTTTTTTTCCAGTTAATAATAACTTTGTTCCACATCTGGCAAGGCAAATACACCATTTCACTTGGGAATAGGAAAAACAACTTTCCTAAAGCCAAAATCCTCATCTGGATCTGCATCTTCCAGCACATTTATCAATCCTGAAGAAGGTGGTGTTCTCCTGAAAGCTTGGAGCAGTTAACAGAAATCCCACAGTGACAAACAAACACAATCAAAATCAAAGTATTAATTTCATGTGTGTATTAGAAACTTTCTGGGCATTCTACTAAAACCTCCACAAGATATTCAGGTAGTTTCTTGCTGGTGGAAACAAAATGAAATTCTGTAGTTAATTTTCTCTTGTGGTGAATTTATACTTAATAATGAGGACAGAGTGATGTTGATTTCCAGAGAGTTGGTTTCAACAGAAGCCAACAGAGCTGTCTTTCAAATCGTTGCCATTTTGATGACAGGAGAGCAAGATGGCAAGGCAGGAGGTATAAATTACACTCAGTTTACTTAAGAACAAAGCCTGCATCATCAGCACAGGAAAGACATCCAGCATCACTTCGACCATGAGTCTGCAGTCCAAGGAAAGCAAATAAGTAGCAACAAAAAATCTCAGAAGGAGCCTTCCTAGAGCATTCACAGGTCCTCTTGGAAGAATAAAAATGGTCCCTGATCCATCATTTCTAAACTCAGTGGGCATGCCAAGCTGTTCATGAGCAAACTCAGTTTCAAAGGTGTAAACACTCTGCTGGTGCCAGCAAGGAACATCACGACCCATAGTGCTCTGTGCTGCACTTGGAATATGTGGAAACTTGTAAGCTTTTTCTCTGGGAAGTAAATAACAGTTTAAATCAGTAAAAATTATTGTTTCAATACCATACGGGGAGAGGCACATGGCTGGGCTAATTTTTTGTTAATTGTTTCTGCAAGTCTGTAGGTAACTAAAACTGTCAGCAACAAAAAAAGGGTGTGTTTGGAAACAGGCCTGCAATTTCCAAGGATTTGAAGCTCCTGGGATTGCTCCCCAAGGTGAGGGGAAACAACTGCTGTCTTAAAGACAGGAAAAACACAGCCAACAGTCAGCAAGTTTTTTATAGTAGAAACTATTGATACCCTCATACTGTGTACATGGTACAGAAAAGTAACTTGGAACAGGATAAAAGGGATGGATTTGTAATAACATTAATACCCCAAAAATATCATATAGGCACCAGGGATTAATAAAGGCATTAACCTTAACCATGTTTTCTTAAAATTAAATTTTAGGCTGAAACTATCAGATAAAACCAGTAGAGGTGTGTATTTCCAAATAATCTAATTTCTTAAAGATATGTCCAACACTGTATAATAAGACTGGAGGCTCTCCCCATGTAGAGATGGAGCAGTCCTTGCCTCTGAGCCCAGCAGAACATGACATTTCTTTCTGGCTCTACTATTCCCACCAAACCATGTCCCAGAGCCATGTTTTCTGCTGAAATAAGCTGGGACCCAACTCCAGTGACTGGATCCTCTGCTCTGCAGGAGTTAACCTTCCCTGAGCATCACTCTGCCCAACTTGCTTTGCTCAGTAGTGACTTCTGAAAATACCAAAATCAAACAACTGAACCAGGAGAAGAACCCAGCCTGGTCTCCTCCCCAGGTAATCAAATCACTCTGCAGTGTTTCAAAGCAATGACCTTGTACAGCTTGACCAGTAAAGAGACAGAAAAGTAAATGGATTCTATTCAATAAATCATGGTGTGAGAGAATATTTTTTTTTTCTCCAATCTGAGAAAGCCATGAGAGTGCTTGAGAGTTTAAATGTCTATGGGTTTATCTCTGTGTGTCTGGAATCAAGAAAATTAAAAGTTTAATCCTGTATTTTAGTTAGGCAGAAACTCGGTGCTTCCTGTTAATGGAATACATTTTTTAATCAGCAGGATTTTCTCAGCAAGCACATCAGCATTTATTTACCCTGAGAGCTTATGGCAACCTAGTTTGTTTGATTATTTTTATTCCTAAGCAACGCTGATGTTTTTTATATGTACTTTAATCTCAGCCCCAGCTTTGTCAATATTTGGTCTTATCTTAAAGAACTCCAAAGCAGAGTCAAAAGAAAGCAAACTAAGTAAATATCAATTATTTAACTACCTCCGTCAGAAAGCACTCTTTGGACAAGTTCAGAAGAGAAATGGCAAGAAAGTCTGGCTCTCCAGACAGCCCAGCCTTGTGGTTTCAACCCACCACTGGCTTTTGCTCTGGAACAAATGTGGCTCTCTGGGTCTTGGCTGCTCCGTGATGTCCCCAGGCTGAGCATCACCTGCTGTGCCCTCTCTGGAGGGAAAATCTTGGCCATGTTTGAGAGCAGTGGCTTTCAATCTACCTTTTTTTTAAACTAAAAGTACCTCAACTCAACAGAATGGGTCACATTTGATGATAATGTAACTGTTGTTTATCCGTGGTGATCATTTACTTCCATTGCACATTTCTGCTGTGTATGACATGAATATTAATCAGCATGTGCAAATTATCCTTTAGTCTGTTAAACTCCCCCATAACTTTGGATAGGTAAAGCAGGGACAAGGGAGAGACAGAAATAACTAGCACAGGCAAGACACATCCAATGCACATTTATACTTGCATCCCAAAAATACTTGTATGGAAATATCCCATTTCAGATGAAAAATCAGAAGGTTCAGGAGCATGGGGACTTCTCATACAATGCATTTCCCCTTTTGTTAACCCACTCTTCTCTTTAAATCAAATTACTGGGCTGTGCAGGGAATAACAGAACACCATGTGTGTGAAAGCAGACACTATTCACATCCCTCTTACTAGATTTAGAAAGAAAAAAAAAAAAATCAATCAAAAATTCATTGTGTTTAGCACACCAGACCAGTGGCAATTTTGGTTCCTGGAAATAATTTCCAACTGCACTTTAGAAGTGGAGGCTCAGAGCAGTGTCAGCCAGGTTTGTCAGGATGCTTCCTGGGGAACACCAAGCAGCAGCAGATAAATTCTGTGTCATTTCTGTTATTTCCTTACAAAGCAATGATGGTCATTGCTAGAGCCAGGTTCTCCTAGGTGACTTCCACAGGAGGAATAGGAATGGGAAAAGAGAGAATGGAACCCTAGTGTGGCTGAATCCTAAATTTCAACCACAGTGGTCAAAGTTTTCACCAATAACTGGGTGAGAGAAGCTCTCTGGTGCTCCTTCACAACCTTCCCAGGGAGGAATGAGGGAAGAGAAAGGGAATGAGGGAGAGGAAAGGGAATGAGGGAGAGGAAAGGGAACGAGGGAGAGGAAAGGGAATGAGGGAAGAGAAAGGGAATGAGGGAAGAGAAAGGGAGCAAGGAAGAAGAAAGAAAATGAGGGAGGAAAGGGAATGAGGGAGAGAAAAGGAAATGAGGGAGGAGAAAGGGAATGACAGAGGAAAGGGAATGAGGGGGAAGGAAGGAAATGACGGAGAGAGATTGTAATGTTGGATGAAGAACTAGAATATGTTTAATGAAGTAGTAATAGTGAAAGTGAACTGCAAACATATATAAATATGTAATTCTGACAGTCACATCCCTCAGCTGTAACAGCTGAACAGTCCCACACAGGACTTGGCAGCAGATGAGGCGCCTGGCCCAGCGCCTCAGTGGCCACCCTGGTGCAACCCAGGGTTTTACCTGGGAAGGCAGGAGCAGGTGAGCTGTCTCCATGGCCAATCTCCTCGTTCTCCATGCCCAATGTCCTCGTTCTCCATGCCCAATGTCCTCGTTCTCCATGCCCAATGTCCTTCTCCAGTGAGGAACCCCCCAGCAGCAGCAGCTCCAACACCCCCGAGGCCGCGGCCCAGGCAGCGCTCAGCCCTCCCGGGAGCCATTTCCTCCTGAGCGCCATGGGCAGGAGCTCTGTGATTGGTCCATCCGGGTCACCTGACCCCTCCTCTGCTCCCCCCCAGCAGCGCCTCAGCGCCATGGCCGGGTTGGTGTCCTGGGCCTCGCAAACCAGGGCAGGAAAATAAAGGTTGGACAAGGGGACACATGGCTGAAACTTCTGAAATTCAAACCTTCCAACTTCACCCTTCCGATCTACGCGTTTTTATTTTCTTTTTTAAGGCGTTGGTGCCCATGAGCCCCCTGCACAAGATGAGCTCAACGGGGCCGTAATTTGAATTCTGCAAAACCCCCTCAGCCCAGCTCTTCCCCACCAACCTGGGGATGGGAAGCCAGGTGATTCCTGTCAGGAATGATTGCTGTTCCACCAGAGGTCCCGTGCAGCTCTTCAATGCTCTTCAGCCACCAAAGGGTCAAGGCTGGGAGCGGCCTTAAAAAGCAGAAGATTTCCACGTCGTGACCCTTCATTTTTAAACAGATATTACTGGGTCAGTGTCATGCCCTGAGCACATCCACTCTGAAGGTGATCCTGGGAATTTCACCCTGCCCAAACTACCAGAAGAGATCATCCTCTGCTCCCCCCAGGGCCTCAGTGCTCCGCCGCTCTCAGGTCAGTGAAACCACAGGCAGGGTTTGTTGTTTTTTTACCTTCTGGTCCTCTCAAAGCAAGACACATTGCCATGACTGAATCTCCTGAAGCCTAGTGGCTGATTCCTGAGTGAAAATACCCTGCTGACTTTGGTAACACCTCACACGAAGGGTTCCTAAGCTGTAGTCACAGCAGCCTATGTGTTAACACCTCACGCTTTTATAATCCCGTTTCCCACCTTTTTTTGTATCAATAGTAAGCAGAATGTTCATTTGGAGAACATTCCCTGCCTGAGCTCTCTGGTTTGGCATTGTATTGCTTACCACATGGTACTGTTTAAATTCTCTGATTAAAAGATGTATTCAGTTACCTGCCAGTGAGGCTCTGCTGCTATTAGGACACTACAAAATTACTCTAAGTTTATGGAATTCAAGAGAGCAGATCATTTAATAAACCATCTCAACAAAGCTGTACAGCAGAATTAGTCTTTTGAGAATGGTTGCACCTAATTACGTTAAATTCCTGTTTTGGAAGAACAACCCCCGTAGCATCTGGAAAACTTTCCATGGAGCACTATTGGATTTATCAGTGTTAAACCACAAGGGGCTCAGCTCCCACTGTCAGGGAAGAGCTGTGGTGCAAAGTTTATGCACTGAAGAGCATTAAAATGTGGGGTTTGCAGCAGAGTCCAAAGAGTTTGTGATGGGTTAGTGATGGGTTCACTCGTCCTGGTGAAGTCTGAGGCAAGTTGAGAGGACGAAGACTGAAGGGTCAAAAGGGATGAGTCAGGAAATGTTTTGCTTTTAATAGAGTCCCCACAGAGTGGAAACTTTGGAGGAATCCCTTCTTCAATATAATACTGATTGTAATTTATTACGTACTATGTTTCAACTAGCTGAAGAGAAAAGAAAAGAATAAGTCCAGTGTTCAGCCATGGAGATCTGCCTGGTTAAAAAAAAAATAAAATAAAAACACAAGCTTACACAGACCAAGTGTGTAAAAAGTAGGGAGTGAATCACTGGCAATGGGAACTCTGTCAGAATTAGGAAATTAAGTTCATTAAAGGTGTGGTAACTTAATTTTCTATGCAAGCATGTAATGATGAGGGTTGGGCAGAAAAAAACGTTCAGACATCCAATTTAACACAAACCCACCCAAACTTGGCAAGGTGGAGCCTCCCCAGCTCAGCCCAGCCTCCTGGCTCCCTGTTTGGATTACATTTGCTCTAAATAGTCCAAATTAGTCCTAGGCTGTGTACCCTCCTTGTCCCCTTCATCAGCATCCCCTTGTGTCACCAGCAGGAGAGCAGCCAGCTGTGAGCTGATGTCAGTGTCCATGGGGGACAGGTCCCCAAAGCCACCTGGAGGAGCCCTCAGACATCTCCCATGTCCAAAAGCAGGAGGAAAAGGCACCCCAGATGGAGGAGTGGCCCTGCTTTCCTCTGCAAGAGGCACTTCCCAAAGGGCATCCCCCTTTTCCCCTCCTGTTTGACTCCTCTGTCCATGCCTTTCACCCCTCTGTGTTTCTGAATATTCTTGTTGGTTGAATATTCTTGTTCAGTTGTTCTTTGAGCCTTCTTCAGCTTCCATGGGACCATGGTGATCACTTTTCCCCAGCTGGGTTCAGGCTTTTTGCTTCCTAACTTCTTTAAACTTTTGCATTATTGTTTTTATCAGGCAGAGGTTTCCATAAGATAAGATGAACAAAGCTTCCTGATGATTATTGAGTGCAAACTTAGAGGTGAAACCTCTTTCTGACTCTAACTGACTCCTTCTCTTCACTACTTCTTCACTCAAAGCAAAGCCATAAAACCCAAAGCAACATCTGCTTTGACCCCATCATATGGTCATTTTTACAACTAAACATTTACAACTGGCTTCAAAATCCCTCTCTTTATTTATCCTTCAAAAAACCTTAAACTAAAATGAAACAAATTTTATTTCCCAGACAAAACCCAGGATTTTTAGTCCTTTTCAGTCTTACTGAGGTTCATGTGGTTGCCTGTCCCAAACTGAGATGAATTTACCAAAGCCCATGAAAGCACTCTGGTACATATCTGTGTACCTAAAATGAGAATCCTGTTCATGTTCTTTAATTCTCTGTGTAGGGTTATTCTTACAGCCAAAATTTCTGGTGGCCTATTAGCATTATATAAAACTATAAAGATTTCCTGTTTCAGCAAGCAGTCGGTCTGAGGGAAAATATGAACTGGATTATTCCAGGGCAAGCTGCAGTGAGGTATCCCTGAGACACTGAAATTCCCCCAAAATTTCAGCTGCCCACAGGGAGAGTCCTCTCCCTCCACTCCCACCCCAGCCAGCCATGGCATGACCCTACCTTCCTTCTTGTACTGGGGCTTAAAAAGCTTTAAGAAAGCATCTTCTGGGGTGAATGGATATTTTGTAGATAGCAACATATCCTCTAAAATTCTGGAGCTTATATATATATGTGGTTTGTTGGTTGGTTTTTTTTTGTATGTATATTATGTATGTTATATCCTAGAGGATATAGCAGAAGACTCATGGCTTCAGTGGAGCTGAATTGCTCTAAATCCATAAAAACACTGAGCAGGGACTATAAAATTTCCCTGTTTCTTTCAGCCAGCTGGTTGTGCATCTCCTCTCTGGGTTCCTAACAGGTTCCAGTGATTAGCCTAGTCCCAATTAACAGTTGTTTCCACACCACCTAAATCAAATTCTGAGCTGTGGCCTCCTAAGGAGGAGACCAGCCCCAAGCAACCAGCCAGAAACCACGGCTCCATCCTCCTCCTCCTCCTCCTCAGCCCCTGGAGGTGCTGGGGGGGACAGCGGGGGGGGAGCTCGAGGCAGGTGACTTATTATAACACAGATTTTTGACACCACACATTTCACTGTGGATTTGCTGTGTTTTTATTCCACCTTCTGAAAGCTGTGAGAGTGAACGTTATTAAAATGAAAATGAAAAAAAAAAAAAAAAAGAAAAAAAAAAGAAAAAAGAAAACAGTGAAAAAGCAACAAGGAAGGTTTCTGTCCAAAAAAAAGTCCGAAACTGGCTCCAATTGGACCTCAGCACGGAAATGCTGGAACTTGTACCCTCCAGTGGCAAAATAAAACAGGCTACCATTATTAGAAATTTTCTACAGCTAAAGATGTAACATCATAGCTAAATTCAGTCAGAGACAGGTCGAGCAACAAAAACCAGGAGCCAAGGCAGTCTAGTCTGGTCTGAAACTTGATTCAGGCACCAGATTATGAATAGATTTAACTAGTTTGCCAAATGAAAATGTAGATTTTGGCAGTGTTTGGGCTTTTTTTTATTTTTTTATTTTTTTGGTGTGCTATATGTGGAGTCCTATTGCACGCTGTGGGGATATGAGAAAAGAGCCTTTTTATATTATATAATGACTTGACGTGCATGTGTGTGTGTATATAATATTAAAAACACAATTAACCCCATAAATGCTAAAAAATCCTCCCCCTGATCTCCCTTAGTACGGAACATGCTTTGCCATGCTGGTTCTATGCACTACCATCTAAACATCCCTGAAGGAGATAGGTGGGTATTTCAAAATGGGGGAAAAAAAAAAAAAAAAAAGAAGTTTAAAATACCCACAAACTCTGCAGCCCACATATGTACAGCAAGGAAAACAAACAGGAGATCTCTGGGGGTACATTTTGATGACAGATGCCAGTTCTCTGTGGTCAGATTTCGCTCTGATTCCGTTCAGGTATGTGATCTAGGAAGTAGTAAAAAAGGTAGAAGTTTAAAAAAGAAAATCCAGTCAGGGTGGGGAGGGGGAGATTGTCAAAGGAGAAAGGAGCAGATGCCTGTTTGCTGCTACTGCTCCTTGGTCAGGGGATTTTTTTTTTAATTTTTTTTTTTTTAGTATTTCATTAAGAAAGCAAGCACACATCAGTCTGTGCATTCGCCAGATGTGACAGCTCTGTCTCAGCATAAATATCTCTGTTTACCTTTGAGCTCCAGAGCTACTGTCACCCAGAAAAAGGACACCAGTTTGCATTTGTACAGCACAAGGTTTTGGGATCTCGTTGTATCACAGAGCACTGAAGTCAGCAGTTTAAACTGAAGTGTCTGGGAGTTAATTGTGATAAAGAAGTTTTGAAACAGCACAGGGTTCTGAGAGCTGTATAAATACACACAAGAGGGATCATCACTGTCAGGCTGAAACTCTTGGAAGAACCCTGATTTTTGTCCCTCTTTAGTCTACTGCACTGTCAGTTATTTTGTAAGCTGTAATACTAAGGATTCAATATGAAATGGTATTACACATTTGGAATAACCTCAACCACTGCATGTATCCATTAGGGTGCTTACTGATTGTAATCTTTTAGTTTATGAAGTGACTCTGCAGACAGTAAATCACAGGGAAGAGCAGCAGGATGACAGCAAGGCATGGTTTACCCTTCCTGACACTGGAAGTGTTGATTCACTGAGTCCTGTAAGAACTGCAGTGTCTGTGCCAGCTCCAGCATTACCATAAATGTTGCTTTATCACCATGGGATTGTGTCTCCATCAGAACAAGCTTTGCCACCCAGGCTACTAACGCTCCATGAATTTATTTTTTCCTTGGGGAAGTGTCAGCTCAGGTCACCAGAAGGTTAGGTGTCATCATGCCCTTGGTGCTCTCAGCAGACTTGAGATACATTTGCAGTGAACTCCAGTTATCCCTCCAAAAGTCCCTCCAGAATATAAGGAGTTACCTGTCCCCAAGTGCTGAGGTGACCCTCTGAATTCAGGGGCTTGTTGGAGGGGTTGCAGCAGGGCCCCTCCACAGGGGTCTCCTCAGGGGTGCTGAAATGATCGAGGTCAGATTAAATTTAAAGGAGACATTTCTTACCTCAACACCTATTTCTGATCTCTCAGTGTTTTCTCTTATGCATTAGATATTTTTAAAAAATTAAAATTCAAAGGAAAGAAAATGAGCCTGAAGAGATACTGTGGTCAGAAAGCACCTTTCTGAGTGAAACCCACATCTGCAGGGGAGACACTCGGCAGCACGAAGAGCAGAGACAGCTCTTGCAGCAGCAGATTTCACACTGGGCTGAAGCATCACAGAGGAGAATCCACATGCTGGTTTTGATATTCATTAATCATCCAGCTAATTTGTTTTCACACAGGAGCGCTGACAGCCAACGAATGTTGTTACAGCACCAGCACACTGCATAATCCAGACTCTTCTGGTATTAGCAGCGATGAAAACGGCTGCTCTGTGTTCGCTTCTGCTCCATCCTCTATCCAACTGCAATTGTAAATATATCTATTTTTATTCACATCTGCTGAAAGAAATAGACCTACCATATGTGGCCAGAAGGATAAAAGGATCACTGCTGTCTTTTTCTTCCTCCTCCCTCTGGTCCTTATCTCAGGAACACGAGTTGAAATCTGGCCCAGAATTTACTGACTGTTCAGAGACTTTTTATGAGGCAATGCTTTCTCAGGCTGATATTGAGACTATATATATTTATATATCTGTACACACATGCACACATGTATTATTGTGCCTAGAGGTTATTTCTCCAGTAAATCTTTCATATTTGTATACAGTACGCATAGGCAGTATTCACACAAGAGAGAAAAAATAATCCAGTGGTAAAGGTTAACTTGGGATTTGAAAGATCTGTTTTTAATTCTTCCCTCTGCCACAGGCTTCCTTTTCAATATATACATACACATATATATATATATATACACATGCACCATGGAAAAGGCACATAGCACATTGTCTACTGTCCCTCAACACAGTCAGAAAAAGGGTTTTAGGGACCTTTAATCCATGCAGGACAGGCACAGCCTTGGGCCACATCTTTCAGGACATGAAGAAACTGCTCAGTAATTCCCTTCTGCCCAGACATGTGTAAGCTCTAACAGCTCTCAATACTGCCCACCTATGTGATGATCAGCCCTGTCAGAGGATCTTTGATTAAAAGCTAATTAATTCCCTTTCTCTCTCTCTGTTCTACTCCTGAATCATTTGTGGTGCCAATGCTTGGGTCACCCTTGGTGTCACAGTGCTTTGCCAGGGAAAGGGAGGGACCAAAATGGGAAATAGCTATAAAAAGAACATTATGGCTTTCACCTTCCCTTGAGCATCTTCTTTGGGTTGGATGGTGGAGGAGGAGGAACTTCCAAAGGCTGCAGCCAAAGAGGCAGAGGAATGGTGGGGATTATCCAGGAGGGTTCTGTTAGCACTCTGTCAGCACAGTTGCTCATATGTTGTCACACTGAATAATGGATTTGCTCATATTCAACACCATATGACTTTAAAGCATTTAAAGCTTAACTGTAGCTATAAGAATTATTTTGAAACAGATGGGCACCTGGTCTTCCACAACATGGCAACTTCCTGCACTCTTATTTTAAGCAATACACCCATAAAATCCAAGTGTGCCAATAAAGAGAGGAGAAGAGGGGTTTCAGGTGTTTAGTGGCTGAAAAATTATCAATACCAGTTTCAAATATGTGATCGTGTTATTACTGATAGCACAGTATTTTAAAAAATCACAACAATAAAACTTGAAAAATTGAAGCCATTTGCTGCAATAGCTTCAGGAGTTGTGCACATGGGCTTTATTAGACTGAGATTTTAACCATTTGGGTTGCTCCAAATTTATAACAGAGTCCTGCACAATGATTTACAAGAGCTCATTTTAGCCTCTCGTCAAGCACAGGCTAAGTACCCTACAAACCAGACTGAAACCCCAAATCCAGCTTCAGTCTGCTTTAAGGAAGACCTGAAGAGATATAAGAGACCAAACCATAAATACATTGACACCCAGAGCTCCCTGGAAAACTTAATGGGCATGGAAAATGGATGGCTCCTTCTCATATCTGTTTGTCTTCCTCTATTTGTGGTCTCTCACACAGTAGGAAAGTTGTGGTTCCCCTGATTTGCTCACTCATTCTGTTATTAGAGGAGATCTTGCCCAGCACCACAGGGACCCATTTTTCTGTCCTCACTCTTCAGCCAGTGCAGGGATCCCCGTTCATCAAAACCATTTGTCAGAAAGTTAAAACATGTCTATGCTTCTTCCTTCCCATTTTCTGTTGTTCAACTACTGACAGCCAAAAATGTGTTCATATGCTTTATGCATGAGGAAAGGTGACTACTGATGCTAGAAAATGTGTGGTCATTTTTTTTCTTGTCAAAAATCAGTCTCTGGAATCACTGATGCCTTGTGAAATTACAGTCTAATGTAACCAACTGGAGTATAATGTAACCAGTTTCTTTACTTTTTAAGAAAATTTCTTCTCCTGGAGGTTGAAACACAAAACCAAGAAATATATGAAGTTATTTTTGTCCCTAGTCAGGGGAAATTAATGAAATAGCACCTCCCATTCTGTTGACATTGGCCAAGGTTGCCAAAGTCCTTAGTAATATTGGGGTTCCCTTTGTGGGGAATACTATAATCACAGGAGGGATTGGGAATATTATACTGGTGGGAATGTTCATGTAAGCATCAATGCAGCTGAGTACTTAAGCTCATACTTAACTTTAAGCAAATAATCAGTTGGAGTCAATACTTACAGAACTGTGATAAGACATTTGCCTCCATGCTGGATCAAATGCTATAATGAAAAGTAAGTCCACTGAAAGTCTGACTTGAAACATCAGAAACCATCAGTAAACATTGTCTGAAAGCAGATTTAATCAGTAGATATCAGGAGTATGTAACCATATTTAAAACACAATATTTTTGTAACTTCTGTAACTTAATTATTTTCTACATATATATTTCTACAGCTTAATTACTTTTAATATCATGCCCTTTTCCACACAGTTTTTCAGTCTGCAGCATTTTGGTGTCTAGACCAAGTAAAGAGAAGCCATTCTTCCCTTTCAGCTCCACCATGAAAACTTTGCTCAGTATTTTTGAACAATTTATCTGTGCTTTCAACTTCTTGACACTGGAGACTCTGCTCTATCAGAAATTGTGTTGCCTCCTCTCTGTGATGAAACTGTGAGGGAAATGGCACAGGGAGGACAAATATACAGAGTGAAATAAGGAACCCCAGTAAGAAGAAAACTTGTTCTTGGCTAAGCAAGCCATTAGTCAGCATCTGTTTTGATAACAGTCTTTGAAAATAGAGATTCTTTCTTTGCACAGCTATGTTAGCTTACTCCAGTTCTCCCTGCATTCTTCATTACTTTTAAACTGCTGATTTTGCACCACATCAAAGACTCCAGCCCAAATAATTTCTACATTAAACAATAACACTTATACACAGTAACAAAATTTGCTCAGTAAGTTAAGATGCGAATTGGAAATTTTTTTTAACTAAATATGGTTTTGGAAGCTCTAATTGACATTCAAACTCATTTGTGCTAAAAAATATATTTAACTTGCTGTGTAAGTGGGCAATTACCTGCCTTGATAGAATTGGATTGAAGATATTATTCTCTTCTCCCATAAAGAAGAGCTATTAAGTTAAGTTTTCTTTGGCCTCCAAAGGGATGGTTTCCTCAGAGTAATTCCAGTATCTTATTTTTTTCTCTTTTAATATCTGTTTATATTAAACATTCCTAATGAAGAGCTAGTTAAATAGTCATCAGATGAGGACTAGTTCCAGTCCAGTTTCCACTGGTGTTACTATGGGCTAAATCTCATCCATTACAGGGCTGTGGCTCCTGACAGCTGCTGCTGTGTGCATGAGGATGGGAAGGGTGGACAAGAAATCTGACATCAGCCCAGCTGCTTCCCCATCCCAACACTCCCAGTACCACAGAGCTGGTGGAGAAGGATGGGGCATTGCAGCCACCCCCCTCTCCCTCTCTTTGAATTTTCTTTGCTTTCCTTTCTCTCTTTGGATCCTTTTTGCAATGAGAGCAGTGGTACCCAGTGATGCTGAACATGAGCCTCATCTTGCTCCAAAAGTCCCAAAACCATCCTGTAGGGCTTACTGGGGTGTAGAGACCCCCAAAAAGCACGGAAGGAGCAGGCCCAGTGACAAGGACAAGCTGTACTCAAAACTAAAAGAGAAAGAAAAGAAAGTTTTTACAGCATTGAGCAGCTCCTTCTCTTCAGGGAAAGACCCCCACAAACATTTCCTTTCTAATCTTCTTGATACCAAGTGTATCAAATCGACAGCAGAGGTATGAAACCCAAAACCTGGTCCTTGAGCAGCCAGGCAGGAGCAGACCTTGGCCAAGGACCCCTTCCCTTTCATATCCCCCCTGCTCTGCTCCCCCTCTCCCCCCCGATCCCTTCCCTTCCACCCGCTGTACAGCTTCCAAGATTTCTCATGGAAATAACCCCACGGCTTGTTTTCCACTGCGGGTTAATCCCGGATTTCAGGCTGTTATTTGCTTTTTCCCCGACATGTCGCCCATCACATTATGATTATTGGAGGTTTTCTTTTGAAGAGTTACCTGAGGTGAAGTCAAACTGGAGCCGAGGCTGCTGAGGAAGGATGCCAGGGCTGGGGACCCTGCCAGCCACTGCTGGGGCTCAGGCACAGACAGGCAGCACGGCCCCGGGCTCCAGCTCAGGCCATGATTTAAGATACAGGCTGTAAGGCTACACCAAGATAAAGCCTCAGTGCCTGCTAGAGAGCTGGAAGCAGGAACAGTGCCACTGCAATGCTGAGAGCCCAATCAGCATTTAATAGAATATTTACTGGCCATAGAGCTATATATCAAATGGCAGTAAGCAGCAAAGGAGAGGTTTAAGGGCTGCTAACTCCCTCTTATTGTTTCCAGGCTCTCTGGATGGTTTTGGGAATCCATCAGTGGCTAACAGATACTGCAAAGCCTGCCTGGTAATTGTTTAAATAAAATTATCTTGTATGTTCTGCCTTGTTCTGCAAAGCACTGCAGAGTCTGCCACCCAAACCTGCACCAAGTCCATCCCAGGGACTGTGGCAAAAATTTCACTTTGACTCCAACAGCATTGCTCATGCTACAGCTGTGCAGCTCACACTGGTGAGGCTGCTTGGAAGGGCTTGAAAGTCTCATCATTTTCTGTCCATGTATTTAGTAAAAACTGAATGAAATGTAGCTGCAGGACACGGAGCATCTCCAGTGACACTCTGCAAGTTTCCATCAATTTATGGCTGTTTTCCCTTTAGTTTATACCCACTTCCATCATCTGTTTGATTTTTCTCACTAATTCTCTTCTGTTCCCTTTAAATGAGCACTAGAGAATGTTTCAGTATGGTCTGTGGGACTGTTCCCTTAGAGACAATTAAAACCAAATCCCATCAGCCAGGAGGCCCTTTTGATATAATCACATTTTTCCACCCAGTTTTACCAGCACGAGCAACAACTTAACAAGAAATGAGCACCAGCTGACCAACTGTCCTGAAGTATTTTCCTCCCTAAAGGTGGCAAAGGCTCCCTTAATTAATTCTGAATTTCCATTTACAGAAATGCCCAGCAAGCACGTGCACACAGGCACACACAGGGGAGGGGGAAATTCAAACCTTTATTTACCATTTCTGTACAATCAGATGTTTTAGAGATTAGGTGAAAATGAGAAGGGGGTGGAGGAGAAGGGGAAAAATCACATGGGAGGGAAGAGAAAAAGAAACCCACATTTTCTATCTCGTCCTACTTTTTTTTTTTTTTTTTTTTTTTCCTTGAGTTTCCAGCCCCCTGTTGTGACTTTGACAAATGATGATGCAGAGGGAAGATTTATGCCAGGTCTCGGAGCATTAGCACATTATCACGAGCAAAACAGAGCCCTCGTTTGACATCATCAGGGACCCACAGAAAAAAAAAAAATTGAAAGTGATATATGGGCCAAAGCCCATCTTAGCAAAAGCCATGGAGCTGTCCTGCTGGATGAAGTCTGGGTGAATGCCCAGAGAGAGCCAGGTGAAGACACTGAGCATGAAATGAGAAATGGTTAGTAAAAACCCATTCTGGAAAGGAAAGAGGAACCTCTCTGCTCTCCAGGGAGCAGTGTGTTGAATGATTTAATGGCTACCTTTAGGAAATACCTTTTGCTTTATTGCTCTCTTTCTGTCTTGTCTTTTTCCTTTTTTTTCTCTCTCTCTCTTTTTTTTTTTTAAGAAAAAGAACTCTTCCCCTCATTTTCACCTTAGTATCCCAACTCAGAACTCCTGCAAAGCCGGTTTGAAACCTGGCATCTTTTTAAAAGACTCCCAGACTCCCTACAGAAGCAGATCTGGACATCCTGAATTGAATGTTTGTTGAAACAAACAAAACAAAAACCATCCCCAAATTAAATGCATACATATTTGCTACAAAAGGATCTCTGAGTTCACTACAGTGGGTTTCTACTTCTACTCCCTTCATCCTGAAGTAATTTCCAACACCACTCAAGAGCAGGGCTGTAGCTCCTAGGATTAAGCTGCACAGATTTTCCAGAGAGGTGTCAGAAATAGCATGGAAAACTGGTGGGATTTTCAGAGCTACTTGGGGCAGCAGCCCAATAGTTTCTTTATTCCACTTCACTGCCAAAACTTCCTTAAAATTCTTCCCATTCCCCTGCACAAGAAACTGTGTAGAACTTAATTTGCAGATAAATTGGGTTGCTGACATTACTTGTTGTGATTCTAGAAACAAATGTAGGATTTTTAGTATTTTTTTAGGATTAAAATGTTCTTAAAGTTTGGGAATGAATATTAATGTCTAAGGTATAAGGTCTTACTCCCCTATGTGCTTTGAGATTCAAGAAAATCACACAGAATTTGTGTGTATTTTGCTTCTGGTTCATATGATGAAATCTCAAGACTTTACTTCACTTTCCAAATTTTATTATCTTGGGCTTGATATTTAAGGAAGGATGAAGGTTTTGCAACTCCTTATCTTCAAACAACCAATTTGGAAACAATCTACAGTTTCAGAAAAATTTTAGACTTTTCTTTTAGAAACCTGTGCATCTTTGCTAGAGTTACATAAACTCTAGAAGCCACAATAGTCTCGTAGAAGTTACTGAGAAACTTTGGGGTTCATTATAGCTGTTTATGATTAAAGCATTAATTAATCATTAATGCAGATTAATGCACGTAAAAATTTTGTGTAAGAATGAGAAACTCTAGAAATTGTGTATGTGGTCCCTAAAAATTGGATTAATTAAATTTGTTTCATTGGAATCTGCTTTTCCAGAGACTGCTAAATACCAGTAATATATTTGTCAGAGCTGAAGAATTCAGCCATTGATTTCTTCTCTACATTACTCTGAAGGACCAGTGCCTCCTGGAATGTCACAATTTAGCTAGAATTAAAACCAAATAAATAAATAAACCGACAAAAGACTGTAAATAGCAGAAAAGATTCAAAGGGATGATATTAAGCCACATAAGCTCTTTATCACTCAGAAATACTCTGCACATCCATGTCTGGAACAGAAGTGCCACAGAACTGAGGCAGATTTGGTCACTCTGGTTTCATACACAAACTACAGAATTGAAGCACATCTTGTAAACAAGGAGGGCAAAGATTTCAGTGCTCTTGTGGAAGTTTTTAAGGGTGCACACAGATAAGGAAAACGTTTTTGAGTAAATGACTTGTATCTTTTCAGCACCATTTCAAGTAGAGTGTGTCAGGATGATTGATGACATAAGCCTGCAGCAGCTTCATGACAAATTAGTGATTTTGACATATGTTTGATGCTCTAAGCATTTTTCACTTGAAAGTAAGACTTGCTTTTCAGGTGCTGCCTCTGCTCAGAAGTTTGCAATTGAGTCTGGGAATTCAGTTATCTGGAGGACAGCAGTATTTCTGGAAATACCATCAGAGCTCCCAACAACCAGGGGTTTCCTGATGTCCAAGGAGATGCGACCGAAATGCAGGAGGAATGTCAGTACAGAAATAAGGGAATTGGATATTAGGTTCAGGAAGGATGATAGGATGACTATAACAACATAGTCTCACTTCTCTGGGCAAATGTCTGTCCTTTGGGAGGCAGCCCTTTTTATTTTATTTTTATTTATTCTTGCAAACTGTTAGATCCTGACTTTTTCCAGCCCTGTGGATCTGTACGTGAATGGCATTCTGCAAGTGATCAGAACTGCATCACCACACCAAGTCAGCTGTTTTCAAACACAAGATCAGCAGAAAATGCAGATTTTTTAATTAAAAAAAAAAAAAACAAACATGTTGCAAGCCTGATCTACTGAAAAAAAGGACTAATCCTGATTTCACCAGCTGCCTGGGCTTAGGTGCAACCTCCCTGTGACAGGAGCGGGCCAGAGAACTGAACAAGACTTTTAAAGTCTTTGGTCCTCTGCTTTCTTTAGCTTGGTATTGAGATAACCTTTGCTGATGAGTTACTGGCTTTGCCTAAGCACATGTGGCAGGATCAGATCCAATATTTTATCACGGATAGGAAAAAGAGGGAAGAAAAGGGCATTTTCCACAAATAATGCTGCTCAGTGTTGCCTCCAGCTCTGCACCGAGATATCAGCCCGTGCTCCCGCTCCTTCCTCCTCGGACAAAAACAAACCAGTGTTTGGAGAGAGTTCCCCTTGTAATTGTGGGCAGTTATATGGAGGGGAAAAATAATGTGGTTTGTCATCAATCTCTCGGTGTGGCACACAAGGGCTGACTTGTTGAAATTTTGTAGGCTGTATTTACAGAGAAAACATAGACCTGGTGCTGTGCAGAGCCCTATCAGTCCCAGGGTCTGGAAGAATCATATCGGGGAAAAAGGGAAGGCTTGAATCCTAACCTTTCAGCATAATCTAAGCCATAAGGGAGCAAAAATTACTCTGCTTCTGTGAGCAAGATCAAACCCTGAAAAATTAAATTATTGGGGACTTATTTGTGAATATATACACGCTGGTTGGAGGCAAGAGCTAACAAATAGTCATCTTGCTGGTTTAAGCAGCCACAGACAATGGGGAAAATTAAGGATGGATTCTTCCAACCTTGGAAACTGCTACACTGGAGTAAAATGAGATGGTGTGGTGCTGTAGAGAGGCAATATTAGTGAGAAGTGTAACCTAATAGACACCATTCAGAGAACGTGCAGGAACTGAGACTAAGGCACATATTGCTTAAGTTATCTTGTATCTAGCTTTCAGCAGGTAGTATCCTTTATTTTCACTTGCCTGTTAAGCTGATCTGCTAAGCCTGCTGAAATGATGAATTTGTTTTAATTCAGTGGGTGAAATGAAAAAAGGGAGGGCCAAGCAGGTAGCCTTTTTGCTAGAAGCCATTCATTATATTTGTGCCACAGCTGTGAATACTGTTGCTGCTCAAGGGGAAGGTCAGGCCTTAGAGCACGATGTGGTATTATCACCTTGAAACAATCTCTGACTTAAACTGACAGGTTCATAGTCCTTCCAAGTATGAACTGCCCCTACACCTCTGAAACAAGAATAGCCCCAGCCTGGCTTTCCCTTGGACAAGTCCTGTTTGCAACTCATACTGTGTGTTTTCTTTTTTTTTTTTTTTTTAATCTTGTTATTCTGCAAAATTAGAAATGCCATATGAAAGGTAAAACCCTCCTGATGTAGTAAATGGCCTCGTTCTGCAATCTGACTATTTTTCTCTTTCACTTCAATAATTTTGGAGGAGATTTCAAAACAAAACTGAATCTCCTTCTTATTAATATTGCCAAACGAGTCACCCCCATGCATAGCTCTAATACATAAAAGAAGAGTTTTCTTTTACTTCCATAAAAATACCCAGAGGGCAGTGGTAGTGAGAGTAAATTGAGAATACCAAAGTTAAACAAAAACAGTCTCCTACACTTTCTGCAACTTCATTGTCTGCTTTGCGCCTCGCAGGAAAAAAACCTGTAGGTTTGCACTCTGCAAGTCCTATAGGGAAAGAAATTATCATAAAAACCCAATGGCTGTTTTAACTTGCTCACTGCTTACACATGCACATACAGATTGAATTTGCACGTTCTGTCCTGTTATGACCATGGTAGGTAGCTGGTGGGGAACTGCTTGTAATGTCACCCCAAATGGTTTGAGATTTGCCAACTTCAGGTTTTGCTGGAAGTCCAAATCTAGGACAGATTTATGGAGTTTTATTACTGAAATTGATAGGTTATATATCTTGAGCTGACTTGCCTGGAGTCCACAAAATTCCAGAGAATAATTGACTGACCAAACAGTCCACTGTCTGTAAATGTGGAGGCTGAACAGAGGTGCTCTCCAAGTCTGAACCTTCCATCAGTGTTTCCTTCAGTGCCAATTCTTGGAGCACTGTCTGAGTGCTCAAGATTTTAGGATCCCACAAGAGTTTGGGATCTGGCCTGCAGAGTCTTATTCACAAGAAGGGAAATGGTGACATTTCTTGCATGCTTTATTTGCCAGACATTGTAGTTTTCAGTTGACATGAGCTCTTTGCAAATCTTGCATTCCCCCATAGTTCCAACCATTACAAATGAGAAAAAAAAAAATCAAGACTATCAGCACAGGTCAGTGCAATGTCTTTGACACTGAAATGCTCCAATATTCATGATCCTTTCTTGCCAAAGAATCCTATATTCAGCTGGGGGGAAAAAAAAAAGAAGGAAAAGAAAAAAAAAACAAGAAAGAAAAAAGATTAAAAAGCATTTTCATAATGAAACTGGAATTATGGTTCACATTTTCAAATTAACTTGAGGCAAACATTTTGCTCAACGATTTTGGGTCAACCAGCCAACCAGAAAACTTCTTGTTTGCACAGCTCAAGTAACTGAGGACTCTTTTGTTGCTTGCATTAATGTACATAAATGTACATGATGTACATAAATATCCTAATTCTTCTCACACAGCCTGTGCACAGGAGCAGAATTAGGATAACTCAGTAATGATGCTGTCATTGTTTCACAACTGCACGGTGTCTTTAATCCCAAATTAAATATTTCCAAAGCTGTTTACACCTATAGTGGAATATAACAATTTTCAGATTTGGAGGATTATAAAGTTCATGATGTTCTTCAAGTAGAGCAAATAGTGTGAGTTTTCCAGAAGGGCAGAGAAAGCACAGGGGAGAAAAGGGGGAGGAAGGCAGAAAACTGGTATAAAAACAGAAAACAAAACCAAAACCAGAACCAAACCCAGCACTTCATCTTACACATCCACTATGACACAGAAATTGGTAAAAATATTTCACTGGCATTGTAAAATAGTCAGTATAAATAGCAGTTGTTTTTAAGAGGAGTGTGAGTGGCTGGAAGTACCCAACTGTACTTACACTCCTGTTCAATTAGCAGCTTTTCCTATGGCTGTGAGTTTGACAAACATGTGGATATAGGCAGAAAGAGTAATGAGCTTTTCCCTGTCTTTTTGTCCAGCTCAAAATGAGCAGACGTGCAGGAATCTGCAGGCACAAGACAACAGAGCAGGCTGGGTTTTGTCCCACAAACTTTAACAGAGAACAATATATGCTATATAGGCTTTTAAAATGAACCTCTGGGATTTCATAATGAATTGTTTCCCATTTTTAGTCTCACAGAAAGTTTCTTAGCTGTTTAATCCAAATCCCATTGGAATAAATGGAAATCTTTTCATTTACAACGCGGGATTTTGAATAAGACCCTCAGTAGCCATGAAATAATTGTAGCTCTATAAAAATGAAACATAAATATGCTCAGAAATAATTTTTAAAGTGTTTTAAAAATCCAGGAAAAAAAGATTGTTTCTTTTTCTACAGGATTTTAAAATCATGTACAAACTTCATAGGCTTTCTCATCAGATGTTAGAAGCTGGCTTGAAATATCTGTACAAAAGATCCTATTTTCTATTATTTTCTGTGAGATAGAACACCCATCTTCCAGAGGGAAGATAATAATCCTGCAGCTCTGAATTTGCTCCTTGCTACCAAACCATCTCAAGTGATCACATTCATCTTTTCAAAGCGTGGTAAAAATACAAGACAACTTCTCATTTTCAACTCATCTCCAGAAGTCCCTGACTCTGGTTTAAAGAAGTTTTAGAGGATTTTACAGCTGTTTCAGATGCAGGATGCACAGCAATGCCACAGCAAAGGAGAAGGCTGGAGTATTTTTCACCTGGTTTAGCACATCATCTTCTCTCTTGTTCTTCACACATGTGCATGTCCAGCTGTGTCTGTTCATTCTTTTGGAATGCTGAGAGATTCTGCTGTTTATTTTCAGGAAGAGCATCCCCTCTTCTTTATTGCCTGCACCAGTGTCTTTTGGGGACAGGTTTCAGTATCCATCCCCAAAAGAGCTGTTCCTTCACTGAAGTAAATTATTTCACTATTATTTTTTCTTCTGTATTTGAGAAGGTGATAAGATCGTTTATTGTTTTTAAGGGTTAATAGAGACTGTCAGGGTCTTTTTCCCTCAGCTGGTTACAGGATCAGTAACAGCTCTCAGCTACATGATGCTAAATCAGACCACACTTTCCTGAAGAAAAGAAAAGAAAGAAAAAAAAAAAAAAAAGAAAACTTACCACCAAGCGAAGAAGCAGTTCAGTCTGGTTTAAAGGAAGGGGAGGGAGGGAGGCAGGGGGAACAGGGGCTAACTTTGGAGAGAAAATAACAAACTTTAAGTCCTGAGGTCTTTCCTCTGTATTGAAAAGGCAGTTTGGAAAGGAAATTAGTAAAAACAAACAGAAGGTGCCAAGGTTTCTTTATCATACCTGGAGTAGGATATGCTAAATTCCACAAGCCCTCGCACTGGCGCCTGGTGCTGTGCTGGAAAAAATGGTACCCATGGCTCTATAAAATGATCTATTGGGACTTCAAAGTCGTGGCAGCCCCGTGTGGCACAGGATGTGCCCAATTAATTATGTGATTTTTAAATGACAGGGGTTGGGAAAAGTAAAAATAATAAAAAGGGAAGAAAAAAAAAAAAAAAAAGAGAGAGAGAGAGAACATGATGGAGAAGAAAAAGGGTTTTAAAGAAAATAATATTTTTTAAAAATTGGAGAAGTAAACTGAAAGGCCTTGTTGTCTGTCTGCCAAACAGCAGCAGCAGATAAGGTCCATAGTTGCCGTGGAAACTCAGGCCCGTAGGAGACAGAATCCAATTTCAGAAACCACAAAATCAACATAAACGTGTGCAAAAATAAAAAGGTTTGTTTGGCAAGTAATAAGTAGAAGGCTACCAATGTATAAAACAGATGAACCGGGGTGACCTTAGCCAACTTTGAGCCATAATAATGATGATGTCCCACGTAGCTTTGGCACCTCCAAAAGGAGCAGGAACAAGAAGCCCTCCGTGCTGCTGTTATCATCTAATTGCCACCCCTTTTCTGTAATACTTAATTCCCACAGCTCCCTCCCCTCCAGCCCCCTCTCCCTTAAAAAAATAGGAGTGAGGAAGAAAAAAAACTCTTTTAGAGCAATGTTAGTAATCTCCTTTTAACCTCAAAAGGCTCAGAGATGCAGAACTGATGCCTCTAATTCCATTTTCAGCCGTATATTGTCTACTATTAATTTGCAAAGTCATTATATATATATTAATTATACATATAATTATCTTTCTTGCTCTCTATCATATATGGACAGAGAGGGCCAGGCCTCAAACCATATTCAAGCCTGTGAAGATTGTGCAATTACAACCTTTGCAGTTTTCCTGGGCAAAAAATTGTTGTAGTGCATGGGTAACTACTACTGCAGTAAATCAGGCATCCCTGCAAAGACACCAGGATAGCCCCAGGGATTCCTTTAGGGAAGATGGCTTTAGGATACTTAGACAACTTTGAAACCAAACTGTGTAGGTCTGGGCTTAAGTGAGATAGCAAATACTTACTTTTCCCTGCTTGTTATTTAAAAAATTTAGTATATTCTAACATTTTACTTGACACCCCTAAAAAAAAAAAAAAAAAAAAAAAAAAAGAAAAAAAAGAACAAACAAACAGACAATAAACAAAATCCCAAACAAATAAAAACCCCACAAAAATGCAAAATCCCTCAAAACCCTTAAGCCAGAAGGGATTTTACCCAACCTGCTCTAGCTGCCTGCAAGTGGGATGTAGGCAGTGAGGCTTGAAGGCTCTGCCCAGGTTAAGCAGTTCTCCCTGAATTCTGCTCTGCTCTTCTGTAGAATATTTTTCTCCTTAATCCAACTAAACAGCAGAAATACCTGGGAAGTAATTTTAACCACCAGGAAGCTGGGACAGTTTTTAGAGAGACAAAAAATGGTACTTGTGGGGTAAAGACTTTACCCCACAACAAATTAAGAACATCCCTCATTGTGACAAGAGTCATTTTCACTTTCAACTAAATCCACTACAGTGAGCTTAAGAAAAAAAGCATTTCTGTGTCACTGAGCAAGCCCAAGAAGAGGTGATGCCAGCGTGGGCTTTTCATGTCTGGCTGCCTGGGGACTCCCTGTGCACAATGTGCTCTGACCCTCTGAGCTCAGCAGGTTTTTTTCTCCCCTTTGCTTTCAGCAGCCTTGCTCTGTCAGCAAAATCCAGAGCTAAGGTGACTCCCTTGCCATCCCCAGGCCAGATTTGTCACCCAGCCACTAATGTCCCCAGCAAATGGAGGGATGCCAAGTTCCCACACTCTGGTCATGCCCAGCCCTCCAGAGCAAATATCGGGAGGGTTTGGGGTTGTTTCATGTCACCTGGGCACTGTGGGGTTTTCCAAGAGCTGCTCCTCTGTCAGGGATTCTGCTTTTGCCTGTGGGAGCCCAAGCAGCCTGCAGAAGGGGACAAAGGAAAGAGGAACACCCTGGCAGACCCCAGGCAGTGACATGAGCTGAGGGATGAGGGTGCAGCAGGCACGAGGGGCTGGGAATAAAGAGATCTGTGTTCCCCTCCTGCTGCTGCCAGCAGTGTGCTGCGTGACAGCCAGTCAGTTATTTTGGCCTCTACTTTCCAAACTGCCCACAAGTTTGGATGCATTGGGTTTTTTGGTTGGTTTTTTTTTTTTTTTTTTTTTGCATGGTCAATTGCGTTTACTTGCATGATGAAGGCCCTGGTTCTCAGAAGCAATTACAGCCTGAAGATGTAACTCACTTCCCCACAGGCTGCAAAAAGTAGACACAGAACCCGCAGGCAGACACCAAAAATTAGTGACAACTCCTCTGCCTAGGTACAGAGCTTGGGAAAAGATAATTGCTCCTTCTCTCCTGTACATCTGCACCAGGCCAAATATAATGAAGGCCTATATTTTAATGGGCAGTAATGTTTAATATTTGACATTAGGTAAATATACTTGCCTTGCCACTAGAATAATTTCATACAGATTTCGGGTGGAGCTTTGAAAAGCTGCTGGGTAATGGAGTACAAACTCGCCTGTGCTCAAGGCTTACACTGTTTTGAAAGTCCCACCCTTAATCTCTGATCATTAGAAACTCTTCCCAGCCAGTAAATCTCAGCCGCTGGGTTTTCAATAATGGTTCTACCAAAAAAACCCAACACCTGAGGTCAAACCTTCTGAGGCTCGGAGGTGGTGTTTCTGAGGACAAGCAGTGATGTCACACACAGCCCTGCAGGAGCCGACAGGGAAAATGGCTGTTTGTGCAAAAGCCTTGGAAATGCAGAGCAATGGAAAAGGACATAAAGAGCAACAGCATAGAGCTGAAATGTAAATAGCAGTTTTGATGAAATATGTCTCCAAGTTAGTCCATGCCCGACAAAAGTTCTTGAAACATATCTGGATATATTGTAATGTCTTTCCTTCTTTTTTTTTTTTTCCTTTTTAAGTACTTTACCAGTCTATCTATGGCAGTTCAGTGCATGTCAGCAGCAGTGCTGTCTTTAAAATGATAGATATTTTAGAATGAAACTATAAATCTCTACAGACTTACAATCTACTTCCTCTTTAAAAATCTGGGTAACAGCAAATGGAGATTTACAATAGCAAGGAATTGAGGGGTGGTGGTGTTTGGTCTTGATGCAGCAAACATGCAGCTGCTTTCTGTAAGGGGGGGAGTCTGTGAGTCTCCTCCTTGGCTTGAAGTCAGCAAAGGCATCAGTCAGGAACAAAATGTGCTTATGGAAAGGACATGCTATTGATCTAGCTCATCCCATCAAGGAAAAGCACCTTAAAATACTTAAGAAATACTTATAATTTATTTAAGTGAAACAATAAAGAATTTATTAAACAGGGTAGGCTTTATGGAGACAATGGGGAATTTTCAAGCATTGATTTGTCTTTTTTGAAGCCATGCTTGGACTGCAGCAGCTTTAAAGCTCTGGGTAAACACAAAATCACTCTGCTGTCCACCAAGATGCAGCCAGATGCTGCTGCTGCTCCCCCTCTTCTGCTGATGCTCACCAAGGTTCCTTGAGTATCCTCTTGCCTCTGAGTTCTACTGTGTGCTGGAGGGAAAAGAGAAGGCAAAGTCAGCCCAGGGCTTGCCTCTGGCAGACCTGATTTGGAAAATGCAGGTTTAATAATGCAGAAACTGGCCTCTGAGCTTCACCTGCCCTCCCATGGCTCAGAAATAATATCTGAAGAGTTTTGTAAGATGATCCCAGGCACTGAGGATGGTTTCTGTTCTGAGATAGTGACCTAACTACAAGCTACACCAGCACTTGGTGAGATGTCTCTTTCACTGTTTTTCTGCACAAGATAATAATAATAATCTAATAAATTATCCTGAAATAGAATAACAGAGACTCCTTAAATCATAACATTGAAAACCTGATTTTTTTTTCAAAAGAAAATTAAATAGCCCATCAAATGATTTATTCTCTTTTGCTACGCATGCAAGGCATAGCTTATTTTTCCATTAAAATTTAGCTGGCCTCCAAGCACAAGAAAGAAAAATGCTTGCAAACACCACATTTTTCAGGGCTGGTTGAGTTGGAATAAACTTCAAGTATCACCTTTTTATACTTGAAACATAGATCAGTGCTGTGTCTTCTCATTTGAGGTCTTTGTCAGGACTGTAACACCAGAGGTGCTTCAGCTTTCCTTGCAAGGCTCTGCCTCAGCCCCACAAGCAGACTGGGGTCTGTGTAGGATTTGGGGGGTGGGTGTATTTTCTGCTCACTGTATCACCCAGTAACAGAGCTAAGCTTAAAAACAGCCAGTGAAATAAGCTCTGGTTTTTGCAGGGCTGATTAAGCAAGACAAAATCAATTAGTGTCTGAGACCTCACAGGTTTCTGTAGGCAAATTGTTCCAATTACTTGCACCTAAGAGCAAATTAGAAGGCAATTAAAAGGAGCAGCTGTGATTTCACTGTTACTCTTGTCACTGTCATGTAGGGTCTGGTTTAGGCTCATTAAAAAGGTATTCTGTCATTTCAAGTTTTCTTTAACAGTGGCATTTTTCTTTTTAAAAAGTGGAAACACACACTTATTACATTTGGAAATATTTCCTAAAATTGAGAAAGGTGAGGGTATGTGTATATTTATATGGGATGTGGTTGAGGTGAATGCCTCTGGAGGGGCTGTTGCTGCTGCTGATTCCAACAGCTGGTTTGCATGCACAGAAGTCTCAGGGAAAAAAAATCAAAACAAAACACCAGACCTCTGGGCACAACATATGATTTCTTGTGAAGTGGCTATCAGGAAGCAAAACAAGAAGAGAGAAAAATCCATTTTCTACTATCTTCTTGCCTGAAACAAAACAATAAAGTCCTGTTTTAGTGGCTAACACTGACACAAATCACATACAAACCATACTCTAGAGGCTCCTGTTATAAAGTCTTTAGTCAGGGGTCTCAGGTGACATTGCAAATAGGAATTAATTATGCTTCACTCTTGTGCTGTCTCACAGTCAGATGAAGTGAGGAATTAAGATTTAAATTACTCAGCATCACACAGGAAATAGGAATCCTTACCTTTATACTTCCTAAGCAAATCCCCCATCCCTAATTCATGCCAATTGAAAGAAAAACCCATGCTAGGCAGCCTTGCTCCATCAAGTCCAGCTTTCCTCATCTGACTTATTTCCCTGAACACCCTCTGCTGTCACCAGCTGTTCTGCCCTGGGCTCTGCCTTTTCCCATTCACATTCCTAAACCTTTTGGAGATTCTGCATCTCCTGTACCTTCAGTCTCATGGTGCTGGCTAATCCCAAAGTGTTTAATGCTTTGGGTGCTGTCTGCTTTTCTTGCACTTAGAGCTGGGCTCTGCTCAAAGGCTTCATGCCAAGGATTTCTGGACAGTGGGAGGCAGAACTAGCCCTAAGGATGAGAAGGAACAGAGCCACTTTTCTAGGATTCTACCCATTCACTGATCCACCTCATGTCTTCACTGGATTTTCAGCTGTCCCACTCACTGCTGAACTGAGATGCTCTTGTAAGAGTGGAGGCAAATCAGGAGCAGAGTTGAGTACAAATGTCCCAAAAGAGCAGGATTCCTGGTGGTGGAAGCATCTGCAGTTCTATGGAGTTGTTTGGGGCAAGGGCAAGAAGAGTTGGTGGAGATCCAGCACTTGACACTACAAAAGGCAACTAGAGAGGAGAAGGGAGCTCCTTTCCTTGAGGATATCCTTGAGGATACCTTTCCTCCTGTGAAAGGAAAGTGGGAGGTGAGAGAGATGCCCACCCTTTGGGAATTAGGGAGGAGAGATAAGGCTGGAGTTGGGTGCTGGAGCAAGGAAAGGATGGGGAGATTTAGAAACACACATTTCAAGGAGTTGGGATGCTGGTCAAGTTTGTTGTTGAGCAGTTAAAAGGTTAACAGTCCTTTTGGTTAGCACCATGTGTTAGTGTGAGAGGTACCACCCAAGGGAAAAAAAAAAAAAAAAAAGGGTAAATTAAAAAATAAGCCTCACACCCACTAGTCTGCAATCAAATCTGCTCTGTCATGCTGAGGGACTGGTGGAAAGGAGAGGAAGGAAAGCAGCTTGCTCCAGCCCTAATAATTCTCATGATTCATTGCTCTGAATTAACAGAGGCCTTTGGGGACAGAAGCAACAGGATCCTGCTGCTTCTTTAGGGATAATAAACACTCCTGGTAAACATGCCTTCCCCAGCCCCTAAACATCCACCTCACACCAATACCATGAGTCAGAGATCCCACCCAAGGGCAGCTCAGCCCTTCCTCCAGCACAGCAACAACTTCTGCCACCCAGCACCAAGCCCTCCCCGGGCAAAGGCTGCTGGAAAGCACCCGGGGTTTGTTTATTTATTTGGACAGAGATGCACAAACACACAGACTCACATGCACCCTCACACACATAGCTGGATGAGAAAGGCTTTTTTTTTTTTTATTTTGATTATTATATATTTTTTCTTGAAGGCAGCATGGAAAGGCATCTTGCCAAATAAGCGACACTAAGCGGTGCGTTCCATTTTAGGTGTTGACAGTGTATAATAAATCCTGGCCCTACCTAACATTTACAGGAACATTATAAAATAAGTGAAACGGCGTGAGCTGGTTCCCAGGGCAACCAGACAAACACAATAAACAGGCCACAGAGGCAAGAGTAAGTTACACCACACTCCTGGGTCTCAAATATATCACTTTACATTAGCCTTCTGCGTTTGCTGCTCCTGAAAGCTCTTTGTTTTATTATTATTATTTAAAAAAAAAAAATTAACATTTTTTTTTAAAAAGACTGATATTTTTCTAGTGCAGATCAGCGTGAAATCGATGAGTTCCTTTGGTTACTTGTCTTTATAGGTCTTTTACTGCACATTAAAGCTTCTGTGAAAGTAATAACGACTATTAATAAATCTTTATAAAAAAACTGCATCCCCATCCTGCAGAAGAATACTATTAATAAGGTGTCTGACAACCCAAGGCCTTTGTTGGCCCACTAAAAACTGGTTTTGAGGGGTGCTTTTTCCTCAGCACAGATACAAGATTAACTGTAAAATAGATGGGGTGGTTAAACTTGCTTTCTCTTGATTCAACAGCATTTCTCCAACTTTTCATGTGACCAGACTACAAGTTTGAATCTGGCTGCCACTAATTTTTCAGGACTGCTCTGGACCCACCTGAGTCATTGCACCTTGGGCTCATCAAGTCCCAGGAGGAGCTGTACACAACACTGACATTTAGTCCTCTCAGTTACCAGCCAAGACATTTCTCTTGGCTCTGCTCACTGGGCATATATGACATCAATATTTTCAGATGCATTCCCTAATTACATGATTTTCAGAATATGGACTGCCCAAGAACAGGAGTTAGGAACTTCATTTGAAGGAAAGTGAGATTTTGAGAGGCACAGAAGTTGTGATAGGTTTGGGAATGGTGTGATAATTTTGGGAGGATGATCCTTAAGTCCCTCAGCTTTTAAGACCACTCACAACTGATTTATCTGCTGATGCATCACCAGTGCAGAAGAAATGTTTTAGAAATTTTTCTCCAGTCCTGCCCATCCACTACTGCAAACCATGTTTTGCTTATTGCTGTCTTATTTATAATTGTTAAGCCACCTTTTGTGTTTTCCATAATTATTTTGGCTTGTCCTGTTAAAGGATGGGCAAACATGAGGAGTCTCCATCTCAGTGGAGTGTCCTGGTGATCCTACTTGGGTACAAACTGGGTGAGTGAAAAGCAATATATGGAGCATGTGAACCTGGAAATCCTAAGTGAAGGAGCAGAAATCATTCAGTTCATCTTCCCCTGCTTCTCCTGACCTGTGCCTGAGGAGCACACAATAGTGACCAAAGGGAAATTGCCTGGAAGCAAGGGAGTGCCAGTTAATAGCCCCAAAGGTGCTTCAGTGATGACTGAAACCCTTCTTCATGTGTTATCCAAGGTTTTCTGCACAGTAATGACATTTGGAAGCGTGGATACCAGACTGACTTACAAGTGAAGGGTGGGGTAATCACATGCTCTGGCTTTCTTTGCCTTATTTAGCTCCATCCTTTCCTGACTGTGGCAGCTTACAGGCTTGGGCTGAGTGGCCCTGCCAAGAAAGAAGCTGCTGGCCACAAACTCCAGGGTGGATGGATGCTGAGGGAGGGAGGACACATCCACCCAGACCAGTCTGAGAGCAAAGGAGACAGCTTTGTGGGTAGGAACTGTGTGCAAGGCAGTGGAGGTGGCTTTCTTATTTTTTATGACCAAATCACTGCCCTATTGATGACTAATTAGAGTGAGTGAGGTCCAGGTGGCCAGCTTCTTTAATGAGGCCAATTAAGGTTCCCAATGTTTTCATACAGTACCCTTTTTCCTAGAAAGACCAAGCAGCAATGGAGGTCCAAACTCCTGCTCCAGACGTAGGCCAGCAACGTGACCCCAGAGTACTGAACAAATAAAAGGCCAATGTGATAAGGGAAAAAGCAGTGTAGGTTTGCAGCAGGGAGGCTTCGTGTTGTGCCTCAGTCTCCAAGATTTATACCCAAGTCCACCTTTTCAGAACTAAAAAAGCTCTTCGTGGTAGGGTTGCCCAGCTTCACCTTCTTTATTTTGTTAATTTCTTTTTCTGCTGCAAACTCTCTGCTCCTGAGTCATGGTCATGAGGAGAAGAGCTGTAACACTGTGAAACAGAATTTCCGATTTCTAACCTGAGCAGAAACAGGGAGTAGCTCACGAGGTTTCCACCCTTGTTTTGCAGGTTTTCAATAGGGTGTCTAAGCAACTGGCTTTGGAGTGTTTATTTGAAGTGAAGGAGCTTCCTGAGGCTCTGTTGTCACAAGAGCTCTCTCTGTCTGGCCACCTGAGGTTTACAGGACATCCATTCCTACACTGCAGGACGACCTGAGGACATGATGAGGTTTGTGGTGTGTCTGAGTATAACAATAGTATAATGACATAGAGTCATTAGGAGATCTCCCAGACCTGTAAGGTTAATATTGATTGTATATATTCCATTAAATACTCTGCAAACTCCAGGAAAACTGACAAGGAATTATAGTGCAGTTACCTCCTTACATGGGTAAGAAATAATGTCAGTGCTGCCAGAACTCACTGCTACATGGTGAACATGTAGTAACACCATGCTCTCTACTACATGGTGTTAAATATATGTATTTACCAGAAACATGAATTTCTTAATAAGCAAAATGACCAGAATGAAATATATGTCTGAAGAGAAACCCTTGTGCTGGGTGGTGACATTGACACTAAACTCTCTACCTGATGGCAAGATAGAAGCACTCGTTTTCCTTTAGATTAAAAAAAAATACAAATGAAGAGACAAATGTCTTTGTTGAGCTGGTAAGGTCATGAAAATGTGTCTTGATGGGCGAGCTGAAGCTCCTAAAGGAAAGGGCTCAATAATTTGTAATTCTGGCAAGAGAGGCAAATGGGTAGTTAGAGGGAGAATCTGACAGAGAACAAAGGCACCCAAAGCCTGGAAGAGGCACAAGGCCACTTAAGGGCAGAAAAGTCTCCTGGGAATTCCTGACATTTGGGGGGTAAGCTGAGGCAAAGAGAAAAAGGAGTTAAAACACTAATAGAGTAGAGACAGCCTAAAAACCCAGAGGTTGAGTTCCCTTTGTAGTTATTTGTGGTGCTGGGTAAGATTTCACTCATGGTCTCTACTCTTTCCCTCATCCTTAAAAAATGTGATGAATTCAGTAAGTTACCTTCTAGCCATACCTGGTCCAGATACTCCAGGTTTGTGGTTCTGACCCTGTTTTCCAGCTGAGTCTGGTTCTGAAGCACTGAGCATTTCCTGCAGTGTTTTTCCTAGCAAGGTTGTGTTTTATGGAACAACTCAGCTCCCCCACCTGCTGCTGGCCCCACTGCAGTTTGTCAGGCACCTCCTTCTCCTTTACACATGGAGAAAATCTGCAGCCCTTCCCCTGCACCTGCACCTTGAGGGCACCTGGAAAGACAAAACCTCTCCCTTGTGACATGCCTATGGTTAGAGTCCAAAAAATCCAAACTCTTGTTGCTGCAAAACTAAAGCCGTGATGCAACAGCTCTCTGGTGACAATCTGTGAAACCCATCCCTAAAATCAGCTTGTTTCCAGTGTCCTTATCACTGCTGCTGCTCTGTGTGCCACACAATAGAGAGGTTTCCCAGTAGCAACCCAATAGACTCCTAGAGAACTTCCTTGAGGATTTCCTTCAGCACATATGGCCAAACCCCACCCTGGTGCAGCTGCTCTGCCTTCCCTCTGGTGAAATCAATAGCCTTTCCACTTGGCTAAATTCAAACTGGGTTTTTTTGTTTGTTTGTTCATTTAGTGAAAAGCACAGGGTATTGGGTGAGTCTTTTCTGAAAAGCACACTGCAAATCCACCCTAATCTTCCCTGAGACACCTCACTGTTCTCCTCATCAGGTCCATGAGCTTGGGGCTTTTCTGTCCCCCAAAGTTGTGGCTGGTTCTGGGGTATCACAAAGGTGGATGCCACAGGGCAGGGCCCTGTAAAGTAGCACTAGAAAAGCCTAAGCTGATGACATGTGTCTGCAAGATGAATCACCCCAGTCAGAAACATTATATTGTAGAACCATAAAGTGGAAACAAGCTATAAATATGGCCAGAATCTCCATGAAATCTGAAATCCATCTCAACTGTGTCATACAGCATGGGAAGTACCAATGATGGGGGCTCTGAGCAGGCTCCAGACACAGGCACTGGGACACTGCAGCACCCTCCAGAATGCTGTAAATTCACATGGCCCTGATTATTTTACTGTTGGCCTCAATATGGTCTTGGCTTTCTCCTGCTTACCCTGCTCCTGCTGCAGAGCCTCTGTGCTGTAAGACTGCAGTGGGAGAGCAGCCAGAAACCTCTTTTGGGCACCCTTCAGATGGCAGAGTGATTGTGGTGCTGGCAATGCCAGAGAAGATGCTGGCAATGCCAGGTACCTTCACCAGGGTCCCCTCCTTACTGAAGACCCCTGGGGAAATTAGAAACCCAAAGGGATTTTAGAGGCAGCAACAGAATAAACCAACAGAGAATTGGGAGAGAGGTGAAAGAGAGGAAAAAGTTGTTTGAAGTGAGCATGGACCTGGAGTTTGATCAGCTACAGACCCTTCCTTTGGCTTTGGGAGTTCTTCTCTTACCTGAGATCAAAATTTACAAAAGGAAGGATAGATTCTGAGTAATTTCTGACATAGCCATTTGGAGGAGAAGTGGGGAGGAACACTGAAATGCCTGAAACAGTCCCTATTAAATGAAATAATGGCACTGATTTTTAGCTTGCATCAAACACGCTGATTGACAGTAGCAGGGGATCTCATTTAGTAATTTTTCATATCTCCAGTAAGGTTTTTATCCACTAAGCAAATCCTTCCTTCTTATTCAAAGAGAATATATAGGCCAAAGTTCCAAATCCTTTTAGAGCATGCTCAGTTCACAATAATTTTAATCAA